>NC_031495.1:35757611-35864844 GCF_000237925.1 Schistosoma mansoni
GATTGGTTGAGTTAGACATTAACACCATTGGGTGCCTGCTCAGTGGTCTATCGGTCAAGTGCTCTGGCGCGAGATTGGTAGGTCCTGGGTTCGAATCTCGCGAGTGCGGTGTCGTGGATGAGCACTGCTGAGGAGTCCCATAATAGAACGAAACAGCTGTCCAGTGTTTCCAGGTTTTCCATGGTGGTCTAGCTTCAATTGACTCATGATTTCAACTATGAAAGTCAATTTCAATCCAGAAATGATATTTATGGCGTGCTATTGTATTAGGAATTAGCTGTCTTCAATCAACAAGCCAATAAATATTGAGCGAAATGTTTCTTATTTAATGTTCTACAAACTTCTTAACAGCTTAAAACCATTTATACTTGTGATGAACACCAAACTCGGTTATTTAGTTAGCCTAAAAACCATAAGTGTGATTGGAGAATATATATTGTGAAAACTTTTTTTCATATAGTCTATATAGTGACAATCAATATTCTCATTATTCTCTCTCTCTCGCTTTATACATACAAACCAAATGGATATGATAAAAAACCTATCAGTGAAATGAAAATCGACTTCATAATTCAACTTCCAGGTCGACAAGTCATTGTATCTGCCTTTATGAAAGTAATATTGCATATAATTAATCACGTGCTTATTTAGGTCAAGATAATTAATAAAATTAAAAGTATATTGATAAGGTGAGTTTCATGGATTTGTAAATATCGATCTTAAATCTTTGGAAGTTTCCATCATATTAAAACTCAGATAAGCGAAAAAAGAACACTCTTTTCATATACATTCTTATCAAGTTCTACAGTTATAAATCCTAATTAAATATCTAAAAGAATAGCTGGTCAATTTAATATAAACTTTATTTTACTTACAAAAGCTTCTTAGCTCAAATTCGATGATCTTAGAAGATATAGTTGCCTTGAATTTGATTATTCTTTTGCATTATTAATTTAGATGTATGACAGTAGGACCTAGAGATTTTACTAAAAACAAGACTCTTCATTCATATATCTTTGTCTTAAGTAATATAGGGATGAAATTTCGACAAAGATTACTTGAATTTTTCAAGTAAATCCAAATTAACTATGTATTATTTAAAATGGACTCATACTGTTGAAATATAAATGATTGTCAACTATTCGATAAATTATATTTCAATAATTTACAAGTTTAAAGAGGAAAGTTACAACTGAGACAGTATAATAAAGTCTTAGTGCGACTGCATGATACACTTTCAACTTAAGAAACTAATCAATAATTACCGAACTTATCGGGACTTGGAGAAATTATTGTGATTTTTAAGACGAAGCTTTACCCAACTTCCTATCAATAGATTGTGAGTGAACAAATTCTATGCTAGAAGGAATAAAGACTGTTAATAGGAATTACCGAGAACCTTTAATACTTGTTCAACTTCACACTTTCCAATAGCATATCTGATGCATGTTATATGCTTACTTCCGAAATCCATATTTCAAATTTGTGCCGTTTAAGAACAGTCATATTGTGTACACATTTTATTCGTACTGTGGTAACACAATGAGTGAATTGCTGTTCTAAAATTTAGTAGGAAAGCTCGGGAATTGTAACATGTAATGCAACGAGTTTGCTTGACTTTACGGGACCATTCTACTGTCGTATGTTATAGAACACAAAATGTGTTTGGAAGCTTTTGAAATTGCAATACTGTTTATTAGGTATATTGATATAAGCGAAACTTCGTATATCATCTTTGTGTTCTCTCAATTATTATACATTATACAGTGGTCATTTTAAATTGGAATATTCTGTTATCTGACTAATGGTACTAAAATCTAGTCTGTTGCAATTCGAAGATTAATTCCTTCAATACGTTACCAGTTCTATCGAATCATTCATTTCAAGTCTGTTCATCAAAAATGTCTCATCTTAAACTCTTTAGGTCAATAGACGGAGACCTTTGATGGCATGGTTTAAAACCGCTTGCAGTAGCACAGATAGACCAACTTTGCGTCTTTTCTACGATTTTGAGTTCCAGTGTTCCTAGTTTTCGTGTTATGTTGCTCGTGCTTTGTTTTATTCCATTAATTATAATGTTATTCTGACTCCTGTGTTATTCATCTTTTTGTGCTGGTACGGTGTAGCAATTTGAACTGATGGACATTAGTGCCAGGTCTTGAGTTTATTACTGAACGTCCCGTTGTAGTACAGAGCTTCCAAAATATCATTACCTAGACTCATGAAAATAAATGATTGTTGGTATCTGTAAGACAGCTTCAGTAACGAAAAATTGATTAAGATAATAGCTATTATATCCAACGAGCTAACATTAGAAATTTATCAAAACAATCTCAAGACATTTCTCATTAGCGTTACTAGTGGGAATATAGTTTTTTTCCTAACCAAGAAATAGTCATTTTCTTTGAAAATATTTTTATTGATAATAAGCAGGTTGAATATAACGGTTCTTAGTAAATGTTTTATTGCGAATTACGAGATATGGTTAGACATTCCGTAAACAACCGTAGATTTAACCAGGTTGGATCTCATTTAGGAATAATAATTAAGAGTAACAATTTCTTTTTGCTAAATACTTATTAAATTGAAATAAGACTTTAGTTTATTAGAGCCAACTAGTATGAAATACATGTCAAGATCTTTCGGTCAATCGTTTCTAACCACATTTCCAAATAATGTTAACTGATTTACATTTGTCAGTTAATATCTTATCTCAAGAGTACCAAACAAACAATTTGACACGAATTACAAGATATCTATTTCAGCATGTATCCAACAACTGCCTAATCAAGTTGAATACAACTACCTAAGTGAATAATCCAGTGAGTTCAAATAATTCATTATCCGATCTTCAGTCGCGGTCATATTTGAGTGAATTTCCCGCATGCTGATTATCACAAAACTTCAGTTTCTTACACTTTAAATTAATAGGAACTTTTGACTAAACGATTTAATTAATACAATATAGAAAGCTTGTTACTGATTTAGTTAGTGAATAAACTCACTGATACTATTAAGTTTGCTACACAAGTAACTCCTGTAAAAAGGAGTGATGTCTGCTTAATCCGACATCCTACTTATTTGGAAAGACTATAATAATAAAGTCGGATATCCTGAAATACCCTGAGGGGGTAGCACTTTGTAATTTATTCTGTACCACTTCAATTAAACATTTCCTCACTAGAATTTACCATATGCGCCTTCGTCTTTCTACCTCTGCTAACAAATTTTCCCGGTATGTTATTTCGTTCCTTTATTTTGAAAAGGTTTTGTGTGTATTTAAACACAATAACTGTCTTCTGATTAAGGATGGAATACACGTTCCAACTACATTGTCTTCAATTAAACACATTTATTATATCCGGATTGTAACCTAACAACCCGAGCACAGCATCATCTGACAAACAACTGTACAACTTTAGACCAGTGTTAATGGGCTAGTTACACCATGATTCATGTAGGGAATCTGCAGACTACTTAAAAGAAATAATATAAATAATTTGACCTAATACACACTTATTTGTGAACCGGACGTAACGAGTAACGATAATAAGTTTAAGTCTAAATAATATCGTATAGAATTGGGATAGCACATAGCCCTTTATTTCCTAGAAGTAATCTTGAATTTTAAAATTAACGAACACTTGCTTTCTTCATAAAAAAACACTGATATTTTTACTTTTATATTTAAAGTTATTATCTAATAAAAACAAATAAGATATTGAGGGAGAAAAAGACATGCTGGTTTTAAAGTAATAATTTTATGAAATGGAAAATATTTGCCTAATTCATTAATTAACAGGAAAATAAAGACGACAACAATAACACATAGATGAATATTTATAGATGACCTAGTAAAAACCAGAAACACTACACAATTCAAATTCCATCCAACACTAAGTTCCATACAGAACAAATATTGAGCAAATCTAGTACACTGAGGTATATAAACTCATATCATTTTATATACGAACACACAAATACATATTTTAAACTTGTAGGTTAAGAACAGATAGAACGGACGATTGGTTTAGCCAAATAGTGGTAAAGGTAACAATCGTAGATAGAAGAAAAACCAGGACAATCATTCAATGACGACTTCTGAGTACAGAAATCGCTGACTGTTCTAAAATGTTCTGAGAAATCAAGTTGCAATCGGAAACTTAGGTCCGATATTGAAAGACTATGATGAATCGATCGGAGTAAACGCTCACATATTTTAAATAATAAAAAGAATGAAGACAGAACACAGACTATATATGTATATATTCTTATGCGATGTAAAAAAGAATGGGTAATAAATTATTTGATGTTAGGAATAACCAAACCTGGGTATGGACGAAGCGGGCTTACTCTACAGATAACCTATTTAAATAATAGGTTAGTATATTATAAAGATTCAATAGAATATAGAGTATTTATGCAAGAACTTAAGGCGCTTCGGTGAAATGTGTAAATGGAGGAGAAAGAGGGAGCATTAAAAAACAATCGGATTATAATAATGGAGTAAAATAAAGGAAGACACTGATTATAGATGTATACATTGAGCAATAAGTCAAGTGATGAAAACTGTAGAATTTACGGCAGAGAATAAAAGTAAGGATGAGGATTGGAGTGGATATAGAGAGTGAATATGAAAAGTGAGGAAGTAAATAATTCAGTGAGAGAGGATACTAAGGAGAAAAACTAAGAAACAGTTCGAATGAAAACATTTTTATACAACCAAAAAACATTGGACCTGAGTTCCGCGAAAAAATTATATTCTTCCAAACTTTTAGAAAAAAAATGAAAACATGTTATGAGAGAATCAATTGCATGGTACATTGCCAGGAGTAAAGCCTCATAATCAAACCGAACGGACTTGACATAAATCTACAGCAATTAACGAAACTAATTGGAAGAGCAGTGAAAACACTCACATTCCGACTATAGAACTGATTATATATATATATATATATATATATATATATATATATATATATTCCAAAGGTTATCTATTAAACTCCGTATAATTGCATAGCATTATTAGTAATCTGGTAATAAAAACAAGACAGAAGATGTTTGTATGGTAAACAACTGATGAGAATTTCTGCAGAAAGTCTTTACAAGGCAGTGAGTGAGTGTGATATCATACTTTAAAACAAAGTAATCAAAGTAAAAAATACTCACAGTGAAGATAGAGATGATTAACAGAGTAATTTTAGTGAAGTTTAACGAGTTTTCAGATATATGTAATTAAAGCTACATTTTTGCACAGCCGTAAAAAAATAGACGTAAAAATGGCATGAGCCTTTTTTCATAATGCACATTCAAATGACGGAATGCATATGCATTAGAAACTTTAATGTGTATTAAATTGTGAGCATTTGGAACAAAGAAAAATTCTTGAAGATGTGTACTGTTGTATGTTTAGTTGTAAACACCCCGTTGACAATTTTCAATCCAATCCTTAGAATTGAAATCAGTGTGTAAGTAGCCAGATGTTACAACTGGTTATTAAAAACGATTATGATTTAAAGAATAATGAGGTGACAGAACAGCATCTTCATCGTGATAATTCACAGCAATATCGTCATCTTCAAGTTCTCCACCTTCACTATCTTCTAAAGTGTTCATGTCACCAGGAAGACTATGATTAAATAGTAACAACCATGTAGGAGTGGCTGGTTGCGCAACAGCTGCATTTTGTGGCGGCCTGAACTCTCTCAGATAATCAACAACTGTGCGCGCACTAGCTAAACCGGTGAGATAAGGTATCAGTTCACATAAAGCTTGGTCAGCTAAATCACCGAACCATGAAACGATTTGAAGCTGAAAGATGAAATGATATAAAAAACAATGATGAATACACACTAATAAATGTAACACTACTATATCATCATTTTTAGAAGTAGATTAACTTCATTGAAGAACGTCTGGACGTAACATTCCCCATACACAATGCATACTGTTTAATCTAGTTCACGAATCTATCATAGTTACTAGATTACATTCTTTTGAAATTTCAAGGGATAGCTAGTATATCTCATGTTAATTTTTTTACGATTGATAGCAAAACGTATCACATATTTAACAAAATAAAATTTGCAATAATCAAAACATACCTATGGAGACATAAAAAAAGAAAAACTGGTTCAGCAAAAAGCTCTATTTTCGATGAATTCATGGTTAACACATGTCTCAGTCGTCTTACTCAGACTTTAGAGTTTGATAAATTGATTTGACATTTCTACCTAAAATTCTACGTTCAACGCATCCTATCATCAAACAAACCTTTAACATTCTTGATCGATGAATCATTTAGCAAAAGATCGATCTATACAAACAACTGTTTTTGGGGGGTAAAAATCAGAAACGAGGACAGCTGAGACGGACGTTCCTTGAATCAACTAACCTGAATAAGTTATTATGTAAACTGACTTGAAATAATGTTCAAATAAGTCTTTAGAATAGAACAAACTTTGCGACATATGTATATATAACAACCAAAGAACTTGCAAAATATAGAACTACTAACGCGATCGTAAAATAATGAACAGGTAACTTTGACATCTACAGGTATAAGTACGAAGAAAATATCTCAGCTATTGTGTGACAACTACTGACAGTAAAAACTTATGTAGAATGAAAAAAGACGTTTTTTCAACTCATAACCCAATGGCGATTAACAGTTGAGTTGAGTGGCTAATAGGAGTAGATGAGTAAAGTGGCAACTAAATAAAACCATATATCAGTAATGTATAATGACACAAACTAATTCAATATTTACCAAGAGTATAGATTAGATGGAAAAAGCCCTTTAAAAAAGTAAGTTTGCTAGTAATTGAAGGTTAACAGTCAAATGACACTTACTGCATTACTTGGTTGAAATAAAAATGATATGGGAGAATTGTCAACGATGCATATCTGTTCCACGTCTCTTCCCAGACGACTCAAATCCTTGATTAAATTGCACTGATGATCAACACATGCCTCGCGAAATAAACGATGACGAAAATACGACGAAGCATCAATATAATCGCAAACAGGATCAGCATACTAAAATAGAAGAGTGAGAAAATTTTTAGTTCATACGTAACTGTAAGTAATAAAAATGAGCAATTCATGGTATATATATACACGATAACCGACTTTTATTGCTCTTGAAGTATACTATGGAAGTAATGATTGACATTTTGCGAAAGGTACAAATATTATATACAAAAAAGAATAAATGATAACGTATATATACACAAAACAAATCCTTAAAAAACAATGTACAAATAAACAAGAGAAATTTAAGAAGACAACCATACAAAATACAAAACACTTAAGCCAAAAAATGTGATTATCCACATATGTAATCACATATACTACTTATAAATCACTGAAGTTACTGGTCCATTTAGTACAGTAAAACCCTTGGAAAAAAAGGTGTTAAATTGTGTAAAAACATGAAAGAGATAGATTTGAATCAGGTCACAAACTAATGATCGGCAAATACGTAAGCAGCAAATACATGCATCAGATAAAAAAGACAAAACTTAAAGTTTATAGGTAAGAAGTTGAACTTCTATGGCACTTTGATGATACTTTACTTATTGTGATGTAATAGATAGTTTAATAGAAGTCTAGAATCAGTGCTGATTTAATGACTACGTATTTATTTATTTAAACACATAAATATTAGTACAAAGGGGCACCAGATATATATGCGCCAAACAAATCTCATTTGATTTGTGTGAGGGCTGTTATACTGACCAGGTTGCCCAAACTGAAGCAGGTGGTTATCTTAGGGGGTCACACCCGGAGCCTTCGACCTAAAAGTCTGATCCACAAGACAGTGGAGCATCGTGAGAGGATGCAGTCCCATGGTAGCCAGTGACCAACGATTGATTCATTTGCCATTTGTTCCCTCAGAATACTGGAGCCCATGTGCACCATTGGTTTGGAATCAGGGTTTCCCAACTCCCCTAGGTGGACTCGCCGCGTCCACCAAGCCGGTTAAAGCGCCGGACATTCGCTTTTCCCCGGGACGAGAAGGCAGTGAGGACTTCCCTGTCAGAGGCTATATACGCGTGGCCATGTGAGAGCACTTCGAGGGAGAGAGCGAACTCTCCCCATTCTCGGCCGTACCAGGGCATTTGGAGACTACATAACGGTAAAATGTTCACTTTAGAGAACTGAAGTTCGAAATCTAACTGCAAGAACCAAAATAAGAGGATTAAACCATTGTTAAACTAAGTATAGCACAATCAAATAAATGAAGTACTATTTATACAAAACACATTCAATCAACATACAACGACAAGTCATTTGTCGGATAACAAACAAATAATCGAAATCGAAGAGTACAACAAGATATTTGTGACTAAAAATGGGTCATAGACTAAAAGATTAATCTGTGAGCAATTGATTTAAATATTTCGTATATGCAATTTTCATTCGAGAGTTATTTATATATTGTACTTAGAGTACCTTTAATAGTAACTACATTCCATTATTACAGTCTCTAATGATTTCTCTATGCTTGAAAAGTGTTATTTACAACAACAACAACAAAAAAGACAAGAGAAGCTGCAAGCAAATAGAAAGTGAATAGGGTTTTGACATACACATAAAATACTAAAGAGTACCAAATATAAGTTTGGTAACACAGAATGTATGAAATATTTTCACAGTATATAGATTTAAACGCGTAACTCCAGACTGAATAAAAAGCTTGCTGTCCTGAAGTCTTTGCAAGTTACACACACCATTTAAAGGTTAATTGTTGCTGGGAAGGGACTGGAGACAAACAACACTCCTGTTGTTATAGTGTTTACATTTATTATGTCCTACATGTTCTGTTCAGGATTGTGCTGGAGCACACTGACTGGCCATTTATTAGCTAATCAGCGCTAGTGGATATTTGGAGAATTCTTTTGTGTAAAATCATAAGTATACTAACGTTTTTCTTATTGTGATTTTTACTCCTCTTCAACCTTGCTTGTCTGAAATATAACTACTTCCCTGTCCAACCGTACTCTGATATAGGGACATATCGAGTGAGGTAGTATCCGAATAATACTAAGCAATAAGAGTAAACGGGTCGTAATAATAGATTATAACAAAATGTACCACTGATATAACCTATATTGTGCTATAAGAATGATCACTATCAAAAGTTGATCCAATCCTCTGATTATTCTGCAGAAACCAGAGGAGATTCCAAGTGCCAAGATTTTTAGGTCATATAGGATGTTCAACTTTACGTGAAAGATAAATGAAGCTAAAGTGGTCAATGTTTTATTTTGTAACAATCGGAAAATGAAGCTTTGATGAAGGACATAAATTACGTAGAAATAAAAAGGGAAGTGGAGAAAATTAAACAAAAACCTTTCCAAAAATAAAACGAAATATTTTATTATTTCTAGTATATATATATATATATATATATATATATATATATATCAAGAAAAAATAGTGTACAGTGGTCAGCATAGTTAATTTATTAAACATACTCCGATTATTTATCTCTAAAACTAACCTTGCGAAGACTTGCTGTGAACATAACACACTCAAAAAGTGGCCCGATAGCTTTAAGAAACTTATCAAGATACGGTCTTTTTCGGACATACACCTAAAAAGAATGACGACAATTAAATAACACTATTTGACAAGATTAAACAAAAATTAATACGTTTTCTTTCTTGATATAATCGAAATACTAGTAATTTGTAAATGTTTGAAAGATCCAGTGAATTCTTTAGAATCTGAGGTGAATTAAAAGCAATTCGATGGAACGGTTATTAAATCAAAGTAAGAAATATTAACATACAAAGTGCTCGACACAAATAATGGGTGATAAATAATGATACGGAAGAAATTTCATGAATAAAACGAGAATTGAAGCCTAAACTAGAGACAGTATTACTTGACTTATCCAATTTATTTCCCTCACCAACGTAGAACCTGGGACACATATACATTTTTCTGAATTTGCCACACAACACCAGCACAATGAAATAAGGTTACCAGAATGAATGCCAGAGTAGTAGAAGCAGTAGTATCAGCGAAAGTAAAAAAACTACGTATACACACTACGATTCGAGATGATTGAATGAATTTGAGGAATAACAAGTAAATATTATCCTGAAACTTAGGATCCAAGGCAGTACAAGGAGTGAATATATGTAAGTCATGTCACTTAATATCTCCAATGATTGGTCACGATAATCGAGTAGACTCCAACCAAGTAGCTTGCACCTACACCTACAAAGATGTCATGGAAACTGGAATCAACATAAGTTACCAAAAATTGATTTAAGCTGCGTTACAGATATTAAATACACAATTACAGCTCTGTATCCAACTTAAATCAACAATCGATGGCTAACTGATAGGATGATATGGTTTGAACTGATCACCTTTAGTATTCTCGTACACTATTCATCTAATCACATAGAACATACGTGTAAATAGGTGTCCTCTAACTTATTCGGCTTAAACCATGTGATGTATTATCTAAGTTAGAATGATATGGACCAAAAGGATAAAGCTGATAAAAAAAATTCTTCACACAAGTCAAGGAAAGCTACAGTATATTAAACAATTAAGCTAGAATTCTAAAACTGAATATATGGAAACCTATCAATGATTAGTAAAATTCCTGTCTAAAATAATAGATTTAACGAAACCGGTGTGACTAAACGTGAAAATAAGAAGAATAACATGCGCTTTACAACCTAGATTCCATTCACTTTTATCAACGAAAATCAAATTATCAAGAAAACAAATAATGAGTAGTTTGAGGCACACCAACTCGTAGTTTGTCAAATTGTGTGGTCTAGGCTACGTCCCATAAGTTGGTTGATACACATAGTAAGAATAGAAAATTACAAACAGAAAAGAACGCTTGATTGCATGTGTAACTGTGCCAGTCTCATATATTGATTTAACAAAAAGCACATACATAAACCAGAGCAAAAATTCACTCATAATCACGTGAGCAAATTTAGCACAGAGAAATTTAAACAGACACACTATTGAAACGAATGCTGGTTTTGTGAAAAAATCAAATGATCGATTTGGACATCGTTTAAAATCAATAGGTACACGTCACGCTGTGTTCCATAAACACGGAAGTCGAGTGAACAACTTTAAATAGAAAATTTATGATTGTAGGTAGACAATGGTAGCAAACGAGAATTCAAGAGTAACTAACAATGAAGGCCTTTAAAATTATTAATTTAAGTGAATGACTGAAGTGAAAATAAAACGATTCATTGATGAATATGTTTCACATATTTGAATAAACTATCATTACTTCATCATCACTACCACTAAATAGTAAACTGAGTAGAGGTTTTATTTAGCTGAAGCAAAAAATGACTACAAAATTCAAATTTAGTGTCAGATCTCAAGAACAGCCCTAAACATAACCACTGATGACAAAGAGCATGTTATTGAAACCCACACACTAAAAACAACCACAGAAACTAAGAACAGTGAAAAGGCAATTAAATTCAGATTCAACCACCACCATGGACTAGAAAATAAGTAGGGTTTGTTAATGATCACTGAATAGCATAACAAGGCCGTTTATATTAACACTGTTTAATGATTGTACCGATGAAATTAGGATGACATTGGAGGTGGGTCTAAAAATTACAAGCAAATAAGTATTCCGAAAAATCGATTTAATTTGAGTTGTACGTTATTATAATGGCAACAGGGAATGAGAAGATAATATGTTGAAACACTCACAGCTTCAAAAATCTGCTGAAGTCCTCAAAAGTGACTAACAGAGATATTATTTAACCGTACTCAGCATTGCATCGATATTGCGAATCACCAGGTAAAATAACGTCTCTCAATGTACGCTTATGGCTGACACTTACTGATAATAAACGGTTGTTTAAAGATAACTGCAACAAAGTATTACGTTAATCTGTTTGGTGGACAAGAGCGCTGAAGTTCCCTTCAGTGTCTTTTAGCTTGACTTAGCCTACCTTCTTATGAGATGAAATTGCCTGTCACAATCACTACATTTGAAGGTTAGAAAGGTTCCGGTCGAAATAATCTTTTACTTCACCCTAGCTGAAGTCAGCAAGAATGTAGGTAGAGATTAAGAGGTTACGTGTGTATCTGTCTTTCGAGAACTTACATTCCCATTCAATAGAACAAAATGTATCTGTCAGCTGAGATTCTGTTCATGAATTACTACTCTGCTTTAGAACTCGGTACCATACTTAAATTGGCAAGAAAACGACAAGCCCCTAACGGGTCTCTAGACATGCGAAAACCGACTTATGGTAGCCAAATACACAGCGGTGGTGTTCATTCTGTTGTGCTAATGAGGTATGGTAACTTGGACCGATGCGTTGTAGATGACTGACTGAGCCAAATACACTAGTTTTAGTAAGGTCAAATAAATCAGATTTCAGTCCTGAAGGCGGGTTTGGGACGCAGTACATACATTCAGGATGATACGCATTTTTCGGGGTAAGGTTTCAGATCAAGGTTACCATGTTGCAAACACAGAGTTGCAAATGATAAGACAAATGAAACTAGTGTAGGATTAGTAAGAAAAAAGTATAAATTGAGGGAAGAGCTTGGTTATGAGCAGTATTGATTAGTGTTCTTAGTGAAAGCCAACGGCAAACGCTTCCCCGTTGCCCAAATTGTGGAAAAAGGTATTCCCGAAGGGCTCGGAAAAGCAACTGGTTTAGTATTTAAGGTACTGTCGACGACAGGACAGTTGCAGAAGGTCGGTTATTTTCGTATTGCTAGTTTATACTCTACAAACCACACCATATTTTTAGAACCAACTTTCTCAGTCACTCCTTCTGTCTTTAGGAAAACAACATCTTGCCTATCTATTACCATATGACAATCCAGTCGACAATAGAGCCTAGCTCAAACAATGTACTTGCTGTTTATTTTCCAACCGATATCTAACCGACCTGTCTGGAATGGTAGAACCGAAAGGAAGAATTAGCTTTGCATCTGATCATTACATTATTCACCACGCATTCAACATATACCAGCAAATTACGAATTATTTCATCTCACTCTAAGTAATACTGTGAAACAAACGAGAGCTGCTATGCAAAACATTTATTTCTTGATAAGTAACCTCTTACCCAAGACCCTATCATGAAGATTACCATACTCCTATTGAGGATTTATGCTTTATTTCTAATTGTTTCTGCTTAATTAATTGATTGGGAATATCCATAAAGATATGAGATGAGACATGATAGGAAGTATTATAAAAACAGATCATTTATGCTCAGCAGTCAGCTAGCAATCTATTACAGATCCATAACCTGAACGATTAACATTTAGTTATTAAACCTGGTAGTTGTAAAATAATTCACAAGTAACCATGTGACACTTCACAATATGAAATATTTTCGACTTCATACCAAGCAATCACGTCGTAAGACAAATTCGCAGAGATAAACCCTACAGAATGAATCTATCTAAGTAATAACTTTAGTTCAGCAAAGGAGGTCTACTCTCTAGCAATGTCATTTACTGAGGCCGTGTGATCGTATTTTATACATAAGGGTCTATAAAATAGGAGGGTGTTGGGTCATTAACAACGTCCTCAAAGGTCACCGAAAATTTCAAGTATCAAAATCAAGTTACGTAATAGTCAAAGGATAGTCAGAAACAGTAGACTACAATATCTGAAATTATTATAAGTGCTATTGTACAACTTTAGTAAACGATAACATCTAAAAAAATCTCCGCCTGTTATTTGTCAGATGACAGGCAAAGGGGTTTTTATGCAATAAATATGGATAAATTAGGTGTGAATGAAGATAAACTAAGTCAAATTAATTATCACATATCTCAAAAGTATAATTTAACTAACTTGTTGAACAGTGCCATTGATTTCAACGGGAACAACAAAATCTGCATTTTCTACATACTGGAATATGAAAAAATATATTTGAAGTATATGAATCTTGTAGACACAAATAGATATAAATATAAGACAAAAGTTCTAAATTCCAAATTATTCTAATAACCCAGAAGACCTAAGAGTCAAAGAGAAAGACGTTAAACCAAGACAACGAATTTCTCATATTTGTTTAGATCTAATTAGAATGAACAATACTATATACTGTTGAAGAAATGGATTTGATTAGGGTGAACGCATATCTTAACATTTTGTTCATAACCAAAAAAACTGCTTTTTTACATTTAATATATTTCTTGATATTTGTAACAAATCCATTTTACCAATCATCTAAGCATTTGTCATTTAATTTGTCATTATATTACTTCGTAAACATACATGAATATACTTCACATTACTACATAAAGTTGGGAAAGAATGTCACCGGATTACTACAAACAGGCTCAAACTAATATGTTTACAACGAATGACCGGGTCCCTTATAAAGCTTAGTAAGAGATCTGAAGATGTGTGACACTGAAAAATCAGAAAGTGTGAAGAAAAACAACTATTCTCATATGGTTAATTCTTCTTCCAGCCGATGTACGCTTATGATAAAAACTTTCGTAAGTGCTCAAACAATAAGTAAAGCGCCGGACTCACGGAACTCCACACTAATGATACAAACAAATTAGTCTGGAAAACAAGAACATAACTTTGATCTAATTCACCAGAAATTACTCGTTTCAAAGCTTTCCCCTTACGATTGACTTTTAATCACTTTTCTGGTACAAACACTGCAAATATGCCAGGTAGATAAAAAGTTTCTTTCGTACAGTTTGCTTAAAAATCCAATTTTAATAATCAAGTAGGCAATAGACGCCCGAATTTCTGATACGTTGTTCATAATGTAGAGGCTCTAACAGATAAGTGTAATTAATTATTGCCATTCACACTAATTGAATGTTCTAGAACATTATTTAAAATGGCAAAGAGACATTTGTTGATTACTTTCCATTAAATCTTGGAGATTTTCGAGTAGAAAACCCATTAGATCATTTCGTGACCTTACTAACCCTATATGTTTTAAAGTTCACACTTTTGTTAACTATTTTTATATTGCTGTACAATGTTGCAACTTTAACGATGCTTTTTTATTTGACGTCGCATATTTGCAATAGATTCAGATAGAAGATTGTCATGAACTTTTCAATCTAACGAAGGTTTGATCAGATATCTCTTTTTAAGCAATATACTTGATTGACAATTTTTCTGAATACAAATATTATTACCATGAGATCAAATGTTATGGATTGCAGATACTATCAGGCATTTTGTACTGAGAAAAATACTTAATAACCTGGTTTGATACCTTACGATATAGATGGTTTATCAAACAGTAGTTAAAATTCATATCAGAATAAAATATGGCTGTTACAGAAGCAATTAATATCGTAAAACTTGAATTTTATGATATACTTTTTGATTCAAAAACACATTCGAAATACTATCCTAGTGAAGTCACACGGCTCTAAATTTCATCGCACACAAACATGAAACTACACAGACAGTCGTCTATTAAAGTGCGTACATATACGGGGGAATGTAAACAAACATCAACTAAATACAATTGATCAACAGTGACAAATATAAACTAACTACATAGTACCAATGAAAAAGATTCTCGCACACTTTCTAAAGATAGATCGATTACAAATCAAAAAGTAAGGTAAACAGAAGAAATACTATGCCGGAAAAGTTTACTTTATGAACTAAAATCATTTTCCAAACAAATCAAAATGACCATAACATTTATTTGAAGAAAATGTAAGAAAGTAAACCCTTACATGATATTAGTTTAGGTTACTACAATTTTTAATAAAATAGAATCATAAAATGGTCCAAAAGGAAAATGTTAGTCAACAAATGAACACAGAGATAAGATTTTCCAGATTTATTAACAGAACGTAAAGCGGTAACTTTTAGACAGTAGGTTAGTAAGTTTGAACCATGATGACTAGTAATTAAAGAAAGTAGAGATGACAACTATGTAGTGAAGTCGAAATTTGCTTTGTTTAAGAAAACAGAACGCTAAAGTGAACCGCAATATTTTGGATGATCCCAATAAGTGATATGCATTTTCGAATGTTAATTTTTATTGACTGTGATGCTTCAGAAGTGACATGAGATTTATTCGATTCCAAACTTTTCCTTCAGTAGTAAAACAATCATAAAGTTATTTCGACAGATGATACAAATGTAATTGCATCTTACCGATATGTTATTATTACCCTACGAGAACAAACAGGTGTTAATGACCGAATATTAAGGTCCATCGACATCTAATTGGTTAACAGCTGACATTTTATACAATAAGTAGTGAACTAGAGAGGGAATGTCAATAGAGTAGAATCAACAACAAAAATTTGGCACAGCTAAGCATTTAGTGGAATAGCTACTTTTTTTTAAGTCAAATAATTTGCCTTTTTTAAGTGAGTTTGGTTTATAGGTGTACACTTTTCACATTTGTAATGTTTTCTTAGAGTAATGCTTACAAAGATAGATCTCTCATCAGTTGAGATTCTTAGAATGATGTCTCTCAACGGTTTAAACTACAGAAACAACATACTTTTATCGGGTAAGTATACAGAGAAAATGCAGCCTTGTTGTTAAGAGGGGAGAAAAGAGAAATATGTAACTTAGAAAGCTCGTCTGTTGTGTATTGACATATGTACTTATAATGGACACTTATTAAACAAATAATTTGTAAGACTTTTATATAGTCTTAATTTTAAGCTAACTCTCACCCAACAACTACTGCCATACCCTTACTCTCAATAAAGTACAGTCAACCAACGATAAGTAATCAAGCTATGTATTGAAGCTCGGTTGGTTTTTTCTAGCCTACTCCACTTGTGGCGTAGGCAAGAGTTTTGCCTACCAACTAAAGGACTAGTATGCTCCGTTCTACCTTATGGCTGTAAAACGTGGTCTTTAAGAACAGAGGACATTTGTAGGTTACTAGTACTTGATCATAGATGCCTTTGAACCATTGCTTGTATATACTAGAACCACAGATTTAACAATTCTGGTGTTAAATGCAGGTGAGTATGGTAAATCGACTGGTGAAGTTGTGGATCTTTATCGACAGAGATGGTTGGGACATGGATTATGTGTCCCCGACCAACGACCACTTCAAGACCCAATGATGGTTGGTGTATGAGTGGGTTAGAAAGCTAGGGTCGTTCAAACAAAGCATAGCATCAATTCACTGATTTCTGGAATGAGCTATGTTGGTAGTTGAAGACTAGGTGGAAGGGCTCAGAGTCCTCCACAATGGCTGAGTTGCGTTCGCTATTTATTTTCCCTTAGATCCTAAGTTTCTAAACAAATTTAAAGAGGAATTTATATTCCACCAATCCATATTTTCTGGAATTATATCTTCTATGAGTAATCTCTTCTACTAACATTAATTCTTTTTTATCAACTCTATTACTCTGGAATTTCCCTCGATAATATCACGTCACTTAATGGGATATGGCGACTCATACAGATGCACAAATGTCCCAGATTATACGTTGAGCATAGCTGAGTGCTTTGGTTAGATATCTTATTGAGATTCGTCATTCAACGGTAGTTTGATGGTTAAGAACCAATAGGTGGCAGGTTTGAACCCCGCACCAACTACTTTAATTTGGGCACCCCAGTAATATCCCTACGCCACAGACAAACAGTACGGGTTAAAGATGAGTAAATAAACCTTTACATAGCAAATAGGTTGTATTAATGTTGAGACTCACTATCTATACTGCTTTGTAACTTCCATTTCGCGTATATAATAAGGTGAGTTAAAAGTTCAATTAATGGAAAGTACTGATGATCAGTCATTTCAATTTCTTGAGATTAAGTTGATGGTTTAGGAACGTGAAATTTCGTATGGCACATTGATCCCATGACAAGTACATTACCGGAGGATATTAGCTACTGATTGCCCAAAATAGGTATTTTAAAAGTATATTGGTACGTATTACCGTCACGATGCTAGGACTGGTTGCAAGAAGCGGAGAAGTGGCCACTGTATGACATGGTGCCGGGGTATGAAAGAAAGCTATACAGAACTGACATCTGTCAGTCCATCATAACTAACTGGTTGGAATCCTAGAAACAGTGCAACTTAGTGGCTCGATATGTTGTCAAACACGGCTCAGAATAGAAGCCAATGACGGTGCTGAAGTCCATAAAAATGAGAACTTCAACAGAAAGGACTGTTCCTGGATTTACTTTATTAACTGTTGTCTCTCTTATTGTAAACTATTATCGTCCACTTCTTATTTATTTGTTTATTTTGATCATAATCTCCTTCCTTTCTCTATCTTTTTGCCATATTTTCTTATTTGTGTGGCACATGTGTTTTGGTATCCATTGATATAGCGAGTAATAGGTTAATCATTTGAAATGCGAATGACATATAAAATTGATTTTTTTCAAATGTGTACGTATTCATCACATCTTAAGAAGGACTATAGATGATTAATTGTATAATATTGTAAATATGCGTTCGCACAGTATGCTATTGTATTATTATTGTTAAATACAACTCAGTTCAATTTATACAAATCTGACTTTATTCTAACTGTAAATAAATCACATAAAATGTAAGGTATTCTTAAATCATTTCGATTTATTTTGAGAGTCAAATAAATCCTTATCGCCAATCTTCGCACCTATTCTCATGTGTTCAGGTTGCCGTGTAGATTTTTCCTGAGGTCACTAGAAGCGTTCGGTGAAAAACTTATGATTCATTTGTATTAGTGTTTGTATTCTAGATAAATTAATATAAAAACTGAAGGAACACTCCTAATAGATTCCACCGCTGACAGCAATCTATTTTATATACTCCCAAAACTATTTACTTAACTAAACTGAATCATGAACAACGATAATAATTCATCAGGAAAAAAGTATTTAGGAAATTAATTGAATGAAATAAGACTTACTTTAAAGGAACTATGCACCAATGTCTCATCCAAATCCAAAACTAAGCACTTTTTATTCACACAGTCTGAGTCAACTTCACCCAAGAGATCTATTCCAGGTGGTAACTGAAAAAGAAAATAGATGGATTTAGGGATTTGTCGCTAGTCTTGATAATAAATGAATGTTCAATCAAAATAATTCAATAATAAAAATGAAATCCTCATGAATTGACAGTTCTTAATTCATACCAATGTAATAAATTAGGGTGAACTCTTTCAACTATCCACTTATCAAAACAAGAGGTGACGTTTGCTTAATGCTCATCAACACAACTAAATTTTAATATATCTTTTTTGACGCTTCTGCATAACTTCTAATATATTAATTTGACTAAAGTCTTAAATAAGGCGTTATCGAAACCCGATACCTTTAGAGTTAGTAGCTAAAGATGACTTAGTCTGTTTGAGTTCCATAATCCAACCCGAATACAATAGGAAATAGCTTTTCATCATTCAATCATTTGAATCTCCAAACATAAACGAATTCATGAAACAACTGAGTGACGAAAAAAACAAGAACAGCATGTCTCCCAATTAGAACCGGCGTTCCAGTTTCTAACTCGGTTTATACATGAAGAGCTCACAATCGCTGAAATTCAAAAACATATCCTTACCAAGTAGAAAGAGATTGGATACAATGCATTTACGGCAAGAAGTTTGAACCGTCTTCACTGAGCTCAAGATGCTATTGACAAGTAAATGTCTTTGGAGATGAACACGTTGTAAAAAACGAATATTTTTCGGATTACGCTGACAACTATCAAGCTACTTTTTTGATCAAAAGAATAAAATTTCACTGGACAAAACCAAAACCCTATTGGTAGATTCCTTGTAGTACAGATTGTAGTCAGCTATAATAGTATTTTTGAGAACTGGCAACAACTTTTACATGATCTAGGTAATAGGTAACTCTATGAATGTCAGACAGTCGTATCTATTAGTTGTTAAGACATATGGGGCAGTTTTTATATCAAGTGGTTAGTATTTAAGAATCACTTTTATTTGAAGACGGGCATCTTTAAGATCCAGTTTAGCAAAAGAATATGGCGACAGTCTGGGATAATGAAAAAACTGTCTGTGAATAAAAGCACTTTAAAAGCAGGCGAATCAGTGCAGATAGGTAATGATCTATTTGCCTTCAGAACCACTATTTGCCATAAGAATAGGAGTTATGAAACATGTTAGCTGATAATACTTTTTCGTCAACTTTTTGAGGAGAACGGTGTTGAAACACTACGCTCGAGAACTTTTGTGTCGTTGAACGATGACTCGAACCGAGATTAAGAACGCTGATGAAGTATTCGATGAGTTCAGAAGCAATATTCTTAAATTTATCGGAGTGGCGTGTTAAGTTACACATAAAAATTGTCAATACATTATGCAACAGAATAAAATCAAACTAATGGGCATTGGGGAGGTTTAAATCAAAATTTATATACATAATTTCACTCTAAATAAAACGATGTATTTTTCTCAATTTGAACTTACAGGGTCAAGATTTTCGGAAGAAGCATCACCTTGTCCACTATTTCTATCGTAATTGATAGAATACTGGTCATGAGGGCAGCTGTCAGAAACAAAATGATTACCATCAGGGTGGTCACACTCCACCCAAGGTGAATGCAAAGGCTGTGACTGTTGGTGGATCACATGATGTGAAGACTCAATACCATTAGTATTTTCTACCTGTGTAGTAGGATTCTGACATTCAGCGTTATCAGTGAGTTTTGTGCCGTATACATCATTAGATGTGTGGCGTTTTAAGGCTGTAAATTGAAAAGGATAGTGCGACTTAGATGTGTTGACACTGATTCCGACAGTCGACCGCAAAACTGTTGACTCTATACGAACATCAGGATCGTTGAAACTGTAACCATTTGATACCGAAGCCGAATGGATAGAGCTATCAGCTTTTGATCCTAAAGCATTCAACACCGTACTGGGGAGAACAGGTTGGAAAATTGATACAGTAGGTATGGGTACTTCTTCGGTAGGTGACGGGGGAACTAATTGGTCAGCTTTACATTCCACCGTGTCGTCAACTGACAAACCCTTCGATTTTCTGGAGCGTTTTTTGCTTCCAGATTTTGCCGGTTTGGTTGACTTTTTATTTAAGA
Source organism: Schistosoma mansoni (assembly GCF_000237925.1). NCBI lineage: Eukaryota > Metazoa > Platyhelminthes > Trematoda > Strigeidida > Schistosomatidae > Schistosoma > Schistosoma mansoni. The sequence goes on from NC_031495.1 coordinate 35,778,638, forward strand.
GATCATTTACTTCATTGGAGTTAGATTTGCCGTCAATAGGAGATTGAGACTTTGCGGACGATGTTCCTTTAACGGAAGAGTTCTTTTGTTTTGACGGGGATGGATGGCAAGCTTTATCAGGGAAACAACACAGAAAACGTCGCCATTTGTTCCCAGGCTTTGTCGGCTTTATATCAGTGTGGCAAGGCAAAACTTCTTTGGGCTCTTGCTTGGAAATCTCATGGGCTTAAATGAGAGTTAAAAACAATGATATATAAAAACACTATATGTAGTCAAAAATCATATTACTAAACCAACTTTAAAAACCCAACGCCGTCAATACAACTAATAGTAATGTGGAATACACTGTCAGTCGTAGACAACCTATGAAATGTCAAAAATGTTTATCATTTTAAGTTACCATACCTCACATCAACAAAAAGGAAAAAACTGGAAATGCGAACGCTTCAAATTACAACCCATCTCAGATGATCAATTTGAATGTCCTAACTTTGTCTGTAGTTTACAACCCTCAAAAGATGCACATTTCCGTACACGTTTTCTCAGTAAAATTAACAACAATAAAAATTGACGAATGTCAGCCGTTAATAAACTTTGGATATGATACTGCAATACTTCCGCAAACGGAACAGTCCAGTGGAGTACATGAGATGACGTCAAAAAAAAAAACACCAATCCAACGTTCTCAAGCCAGTAGCAAAGAAATGCTCCCTTCAATTTGTTGGTGGTAATAAAATGACATTTTGCCTAATGGTCATTTCAAGAAACATCGCTGTTAGCAATGCAATAAAATCGGACGTAGAGATAGGTGTTACAAATTGCGCCCTAGAACAATTAGATCTACAGAAAGACGGGGAAAATCCCCCCACATACCAAGGGTCATTGCATTTAAGAGGTCTACTCGCAACAATTCAGAGTTACAGGTAGAGCTAAAAGAATATATATACCTTTACAAATAGATGAATATCCTACAAGGCTACAGCTAGATACAGCATCTTACATTACACGTGACCGGTGAAATATTGCATATTAAAGGATTATTACATTGGAATGTTACATATCAGGATGAAACTACAGCCAAACCATGCTATATTACTGATGCTGACTTGAACACACTTGAACTTGACTGAATTAGTATACAGCCTATATTCGAAATCAAATATTTTTCTGTAAGTATAGAATCAAGATATTTCGGAGTTTTGCGGGATAAAGGTCTATACGGCAACCAATGGTGAGGTGAAATTCGAGATTAAAGTCATGAAGATTGCTTCTCCAATGTCAGAACCTCCTACAGTAACAAAGCCACCATAAATCTAATCCGAAGATGAGTAAATCACAGCTACGAATGGGGAGATACAACACTACTCCAGTTGGCAATTGATGTAATTGGCCCTAGAGAGGTAGAAGATACAAAGGAAGAGCATGTTTTAGTTAGGGTCGTGGCATTCAGCTCAACCGATATCATGGCTTCGGCAATCATAGTCCAGATCAAAGAAGACCGATACAATATGGCTGAGATGAAGGCAATAAATTAAATCAAGATTCCGACCGTCAAGCAATACTCAGAAGTGGTGGCTGCAGGTTTTCGGCTGGTCAAATGGTCGTAATGAAATCGAAAACCAGTCGAAGAGAATCGCAGCGCAATCCCACGTTATGAATGTTACCACAGAAATAATACATAACGAGGAACTCAAAAGCCACACTCTAGAAGAATACAAATTTATACGTTGATTTTCTAACCAAACACTTTTGTCAAACAACAAAAGTCAAAGTGAAAACAAAAAGAAACTTCAATCCTTAGGGGGAAGGTGTTAGGAATAGAACAGATATATGACTCAATGATGAAATATATTATTTATTTTGCAAATGCTATACATATGTTAGATTACTGATTAACTACAAATAGTTCGATTGATCTGAAATTATTGACTGATCAAACACTTAAAATGATGTGTAATTAATTGGTTTGGATGTCATATGATAAGTGTTTGGTGAACAAATTAGTCTGCTTCTAGCCTTGTTTTCTCCCTTGAGTCGACAAAGGAGTCTCGTTTCGTTGCGATCAGTAGCAGCTAGAAATATTTCGCAGTTATAGAGGACAGTCGTATAAACTTATATCTTTCTTTGGGGACGACCATTCTTCTAACGACCTACTCTTATGTTAGCCAATAATGCATGTTGGTACGTGGTAGCCGGATGTGTAACACATCACAATGCTTATTGTTTCATCAACTGTTTTATCATTTCTACACAACGATGGACACGACCAGATCATTTTGATGTCAGTTATCGTTAAAGGCGTTCAAAGGATGGTTGTCGCTTGATTCTGGATCGTACGTATTTTTTGCGTAGTACTTAAAGCAGAAGTCCACCACCAAAGAAGAACCTTCCAGAGTTTATTACCAAGATGTAAATGTCATAGATACTCCCACCTTAGGAGCAGCAACCCCCTTATAGAAAAACCAAGGAGTCAGATACATTAATATGGTTTTAACTCCTATAATTACTCGACGCTCAAATGAAGTGTAAAGGCAGCAACCTCGCGTAAATTAACCGTTTGGGATATAAACGTGAATGGATTGATTAGACATTCTTCCTAAGTAACGTTTTGGAGAATAGGCATGCTTATCTGTTAACAGTGACCCAATTTATTGGTCGACAGGCTTTACGGGAGTATCTTTCCGCGTTGTTGTCTCGTAAATTTAACATCAGTCAAATAAGAGTTTACAGTTAACTGTCATCTGAATTGACTAAGTCTAGTGGGGATTTCCAGAATTACCTACTTTACTTAATATTAGCACAGATATGTTTAGAGACTATACCTCCCTTGCCTAACGTTTCTAGAGTTTTATCTGCTACGATAAGACAATGACTTAAATTACGTGCATGACATTGTTCTGTATAGGGGTAACTGGAAGGTTTTCTCACTAACTTGAGTACTGGTTTATGAGTGTTAAGGATACGTTTCTCGTCCTCTAAATTTAAAATATTGTTTTACGGTTGGTTAGTGTCTGTTAGTGGGATATAGATTGGATTAAGCATGTTTTATGCATGATGGTGTTGCTGCGCGCTGATTGGTTAATTTTAAACCGATCAGCCCGGGCATATTATTGCAGAAAAATCTATAAGCTTCTTATGTATATACTATAAATATATGAACATTATTTAAACTATTGATTGCTGTTCACTTATCATTATTATTTTGAATACCATTTCATTCCTGTTCAACGTGTTCTGATTTTGGGATCTTGTCGAGTGTCATCGTATAAGAATACTAAGCAATGGGAATAGCTGGGTCATTTATATAGCAAAAATACAAATTATAACAGTGTCAATATGTAGTTTAGCCACAGATAGAAATAAATGGGTGTTGACAATTTCATTCATTTTGAAAGTCTGATAGTCATAGGTGTACTGATACGTGCATACTCCTCGGTCGAGGTCAGTGTATTAATCAGAATCATAGTTAGAGCCTATTTCGACATATCTCTTATTGGTCACTGTAGTGTTGTGCGGCCCGGATAGCTCAGTGATTACGTCTCTGACTGTGGAGGTGGGCGACACGGGATCGAATTCGTCATGGAGCATCATTTCCCTGAAGATTACAAGCACACCTTGCTGAAGAGTGCCAAATAACACGAAACCAAGGTCCAGGGTTTCCTGTCGACTACCTTCGAACACCATCTTACGGATAAATATTTGCCCGCAAATGCCCTGGTACCGCCGAGTGTGGAGAGAGTCAGCTCTCCCCTTCGAAATGCTCTCACATGGCTACGCGTCTTACGATTTTAACTTGAGGATCAACAGTTTATAAAAGAAATTAATAAATCTCATAACGACTAACAAAAACAATGGGACTAAAACGGATGATATACAACGGCTTGCGAAACACACAGAAACCTCGACAAATTATTTAACCATGTGGTATTTTTCTTCTGAGTATATTTTATAGTACTGATCGTTTAATTACGCATCAAGACTACTGTTATTGCTTTAATTGAATTTATTTCAGTTAAAGTAATCCCCAAGAGTACCGTTTTTTTCTAGAGAGGTTTATCATCTGCACTTTTTGAGTACAAATACAAAAAAGCTAAGGACACTGGTACTCACTTTCCTTCGTTGAGTATATCTTTGAGTATTTTTTGCATCCATAAGTGTTAAGGTCTTTTTCGTAGATATCGAAGTCGGATTTTTTTGTCTTTTTATTGTTGTTCGGTAGTTATATACAAACATCTGTTTTTGTTTGTGTTCAGAGTCTATCACCCATCAAGCCTTAAAAGGCACTTATTTTAGGGATCAGTTTTCGTTTATGTTCTTCCTGTGAGATCACAAAACAATTTTATGGCGCAAGTAAGACGTCGTTGTGGCAGACCTGAATGCTATTTCCCGGTCGACGATGGAATGCAATGTGACAACTGCGATAAGTTTTATCACAATGTGTGCACCGGACTCACACCGGTTGCACACAAAGGGTGCAAAAAGTCACCATCACGTTGATTGTGCAAAGCATGCTGTTCTGGAAAGTTTCTGATGACTCTTGAGACGACTGAGCTGCTGAACATAGCTAGAAAACTGCCCTCATATAAACAGGTAGCAGGAGATGAGCAGAATTCGGTTCTCGAGGAAATAGAGAGCGTTATTATGAGCCCAGCTTTGGATTTGAATGAGGCCATCAAGGTGGACCACATTAGAAAAGCGGATAACGAGCATGCAGATGTAGGCATTGTTACAGGGAAAAAGAAAAAGCACGCTGAGAAGAAACAAACTATAAGCAGTACTAAGATATGTGAATCTACGGTTTCAGTTCCAGATTCACATACTAATGCAAAACAGACTGGGGGAGCAAAGCCTAAGTAGTGTAAAGGATGTGACCGAGAGACAAAATAAGGCAAATGATTGGCTCACAGTCACACTCAGAAAAAGAAAAGTAAGAAAACAGAATGAGACCTCTGGGTTTGACGCGAAATCGGATTGCAGAGAGATTTCAGGAATTAAAATTCTACAGTGTGTTAAGACGGACCTCCCTGACAGGTCAGCCATTTTTTATAAGTTGAAAGAATCTTCTGAAAAGGAACTATAGGCTAGATTCGAGTACGACCTCAGTCGCACTAAGTCCTTAATAAGCAAGCTACTCCCAGAAAGTTTCAGGAGTTGGTTTCTGTAATCTTTATAGAATAGGACAAAAGGTAGATTTGAAGGTACTCAGAAAAGCCGCCTCTGAAAAGTTACTTTTGCCTCGACTGAAGAAAGAACCCTGATACTGGCTGACGTGGCCTGTCAAACAGTTAAGCCGGTACGTCCTGACTTATCGAAGGCAGGCATGGAGGCTATAAACTCTGCAGCATCGGCTGAAAACTGGATAATTGACTCAGGTGCATCAGTAGAAGAGGCATGGACACACTTCAGACAGTTATACAATCGGGTAACTCAATCATATATACCCTAGACAGTCCTAAAGAAGAAACACGGTCATTCCTGAATAGGCCGGGATATTCGACGTTTACTAAGACAAATGAGCAAATGTTGAAATTTTGGCATCAGCCTTGACACAGCAAGCACTATGGAACGCTACATGTTAGTAAGAAATGTGTATAATTAAAACCCGGGAAGCTCAGAGAAAATATAAAATGTGGTTGGAACAATCTACAACCAAGCAGCCTAAGAGACTTCTCGTACATAAATTACAAAACAAGGACTCAGCATTGGATTCCTAACCTGATTGAGGAAGGGAGGCGATCTGAAATGATAGAGAATGATTAGGAAAACGCAGAGGCTATGGTAGTTTTCACTCAAGAACCTCTTCTAGACGAAGAACTAGACCCAAATAAAAAGCCAATAAACCATCTGTTCACCATGGACTTGAATCAAGGCGATGTACTTAAGGTTCTTAGCACCTTAGACACGGAAAAGTCGAAAGGACCGGATGAAGTACACCCCAAAATACTGAGACAAACTGCACAATATACCGCAGCCCCACTAACTGTGATATTCAATGTCACTTGACCAAGGTATGTTACCTACGGACTGGGTGCGATCGTCACTCCAATACATAAAACAGGACCAAGAAAACTTCCATCAAACTACAGACTCGTCAGCCTCACCAGTGTCGTAGTTAAAATACTGGAAAGAATAGTCAAATAGATAATAATAAAGCCAAGAACGAACAAAATACTAGTGGTATACAGGTTTTCACACCGAGTAATCAATTCTTAGAACCTAGACTAGACACTCACAAAACCATACTAGAAAAGGAATAACATAAACCATAGGCCTTCTGTCCTTACTACACAAATCTGAATCTGTATTAAAGTTATATTTATTCAGACAGTTCAAATGACTTTGGACTCCAAGCACTAAGCTCAATTACTAATCATTTAACACTATTCCAGTTTCACTTTATACGCTGATTGGATAGCTAACAAGGGATGCGAGAGTTAATATATTAGAGGAATTTAGGTGTGGTTATCAAACAATACTATACAATCATGATATACACATTTAGAATAATTCGACTCAGTACATAAATATTATCTCTGAACTAGACAAGACAAATGGGTCGAAACAATTTGAAGCTTACCTGAAGATCTTGCACTACAGTTACTATGTGAATCAGTGTATCCTTCATGTTTAATTGTCTTCAAGGAACGCGTGCTGTCACTAATTGACTGTGTCCTAGAGTGCGAACGACAGGCTGCTTCATAAATAGCAGCACTAGCAGCCTCGAGACTCAGAGGCACAGGGGGTGGGGAAAGAACAAGCCTTTCATACTCTTCAGAAGAAATATCACCCATATGTTGAATGTCAAGCGACTTTTGTCCCACTGGGACCAATAAATTGCCATTTTCGGGACGAGAACTTAAACATGGACTTTTGCAATGCTCTGATGACATATCATCTCCGGAATATGGCTTTTTGTTTTGATAAAGTACACCGTCCATAAGACCCAGTCATTTAGGGGGACAACAAGCTGGAAAATTTGGCACAATGCAGGCGGGTCATCGGTGAGAGGTGAAATCGTTGGTTAATTAAAACTAAACTTCAGGATGGTTCAAATGGTAAACATGGTTCTGGACGGAGTGGAAGAAGCTTTTCGCCTAACTGGCTTCCGTATCTAGTAGAAGTGGACCACCGATGCCTCCAGGTAGGAACTTAGGTATATTAACGACAAAAGAGGAAAAAGAAGAAAAAGAGTTGCTAAACCATAGTAAGATACTGTCTTTAGTCCTTAGGAATATGTCGAGTTTTCTCACAAAGGACTACTGGGGATTTGCTTAAACTAGCTCAGCAGGCTGCGAATCCATCATTTGATTACTCTTAAGGAGTAGACGGTGTGTCAACAATCCGTTCTGATGTGTTATATATCCAGTTTCTGGGTATTGCTCCTGAGGTTTGTGTTGGAACTAAGCCTCAGTAAGTGTTTAAAGAGGTTTTGAGGATGTTATAAGTCGTAAGAAGGTCACCTCTAAGACTCACGTACTCTAATGGGTTTTGGTTTAGTGATTAAAGGCACTCTTCATAAGACTTGAATTTGAGTCTCCGAACTGATTTCTCGGCTCACCGTCGGATACGGTCCAGAATGTCCTTATCCCTTTGGAATGAGGGAGGAAATACTGTTTCCGTACTCTAAATTTGGACGAATAAACTGTTGAACATTATGTGGAAAGTTTTTTCGTCGAACTGACCAGTACAAGGTTTACTCGCAAGGCTTTGTTGTCGCAGTTAGTGTAAGAGTTCAGTTCGTTGAGTGCCAACACTCCTACATATTTTGGAAAACGTGGGATACCTCTAGAGAGGAGTTACCTAAGTTTTAGTCTACAACATGTCTCAGATGGACTCCCTTACACGTTGAAGCTTTAAAGTTCAGTTCGTTTTCGTCTGCCCAACTTTGAAGTCGAGTGACATCCTCCTGATGTGACAGTTTATCCACTCGGTTGCATACTTCTCTTCTGAGTTTCACGTCATCAGCGAAAAGTAATAAATGTGACGGTGATGTGAAACAAAGTATCATTCAACGAAGTAGGAATTTTAATTGAAGCGAAATGATCATTTTCGTTTCTTCCCGAGGACTAGTTTAAAGTCATTTATTTTTCTACTAGATATATCCAGGTGTTAATGGACGGTACTAGGTTATTAGGAATGCATGATTCACTCTATCATTTAAAAAATCTCCGCGTATTTAAATGCCATATGCTAGTTTTTTAAGTTGTCGACTGATTAGACGGTTCGTTCCCAAAACTGAGAACTCCACATGTAGCCCCTCCGGGGGCTACTGTCGGTCCCAAGCCCTGATAAAGAGGGAGGGTTGAGCATGAGGATAAGGACCTCATCCCGTAGGAAACTAACTCGCTAAAAAACGTTAACTAGGAAAAATTATTCAAACCATTTTAAACTGCCCTGGGAGTTGAAGGAAGAATTATGACGCCTCATGATGAAAGCCGAGATTCTTCGGAGGTCATAGTGTCGATGCCCATTCTGACAACCAGAACAACAATTTTTATGGGTACATGGAACGTCCAGACAATGTGCGAGACCCGAATTGCTGCAGAAATGGGGAGATACAACAAGAAGAACAAGTACCAACAGACTGGAAAGAATGACTTCTGATCAAGATACCAAAGAAAGGCGATCTCAGCAAGTGTGATAACTACAGGGGCATCACCCTTCTCTCAATACCAAGAATAGTCTTCAACAGGATGTTGTAAAACAAAATGAAGGACTCCATAGACGCCCAGCTTCGAGATTGACAGACTGAATTCGGTAAGGATCGATCGTGGACAGACCAAATCGCAACTCTACGGATCATCGTGGAACAATCAATCGAATGGAATTCATCACTCTACATCAACTTCATTGACTACGAGAAGGCATTTGATAGAGTGGACAGGACAACACTATGGAGGCTTCTTCGATACTACGGAGTGCCTGCCTGAGAAGATAGTCAATATCATACGGAATTCCTATGATGGATTAAACTGCCAAATCGTTCATGGAGGACAACTCACCGACTCATTCGAGGTAAAGACCGGTGTTAGGCAAGGTCGCTTACTCGCACCCTTTCTCTTTCTCCTGGTGATCGACTGGATCATGAAGACGTCAACATCTGAGGGGAAGCACGGGATACAGTGGACAGGCAAGATGCAGCTTGACGATTTAGACTTCGCGGATGATCTGGCTCTTCTATCACAAACGCAACAACAAATGCAGGAGAAAACGACCAGTGTAGCAGCAGCTTCAGCAGCAGTAGGTCTCAATATAAACAAAAGGAAAAACAAGATTCTCCGATACAATACAGCATGCATCTATCGAATCACACTTGACGGAGAAGCTTTGCACGATGTGAAAACTCACATATCTGAGCAACATCATTGATGAGCACGATGGATCTGATGCAGATATGAAGGCTCGAATCGGCAAAGCGAGAGCAGCATATTTACAACCGAAGTACATCTGGAACTCAGAATGATTATCAACCAACACCAAAATCAGAATTTTCAGTGCAAATATCAAGACAGTTCTACTGTATGGGGCGGAAACTTGGAGAACTACGAAAGCCATCATCCAGAAGATACAAGTGTTTATTAACAGTTGTCTACGCAAAAAACTTCGGATCCGTTGGCCAGACACTATCAGAAACAACCTACTGTAGGAGAGAACAAACCAGATTCCAGTGAACGAAGAAATCGGGAAGAAACACAGGAAGTGGATGGGACACACATTGAGAAAATCACCTCACTGTGTCACAAGACAAGCCCTCACATGGAATCCTGAAGGCCAAAGGAAAAGAGGAAGTCCGAAGAACACATTCTGTAGAAACGGAAACAGATATGGGAAGAATGAACTGCAACTGGACAGAACTAGAAAGGAAGGCCCAGGACAGAGTGGGTTGGAGAATGCTGGTCGGCGGCCTATGTTCCATAGGGATTAAAAGGCGTAAGCAAGTAATTCCAAAAATCGAGGAGCAATCTAAGGGCTCAACGTATTTTCTGAGATTTAGCCAGACGGGACATGTATTGAAGTGGGAAAAAACAGACAAAAGACTCCATTTACAACTCAAGAGAAGAAAGCGAGAAATTTATATCGGTTTATTTTACACGTTCAGCCAACACCCAGACTGTAGGAAGGCTGTATGAAAATGTGTGGGAAGTTATCTAGCCTACTCTAGAAGATGCTTAGCTAATGAGCCTGCAAAGATACCAGCCAGTATATAATTTCTAGATGCCCAAACGTATAGTATAGAATTTGGAACCAGACATGAATGACCATTCTAATCCTCCTGTGGAATCACTTAACAGGAACGATCTGGGCAACTTAACATCTCATGGGTCCTGGTGAAATCATCCTGTATACTTATGTTGTTGAGTGCGAAAATCTTCAAGAAAAACCATGGGTCATGAAAACATCATTACAATATTCCTTTGCAGTGGTATTGTAATCGAGTGAAATTACACCGTCACATCCGTTCAAGATGTATTTGCTACGGTGACAGAAAGGCAATTACAGTGTCCCCTTGTTGTCTTATCACTAGTCTAATGAGCATGCAGTGCGGACGGAATGGAAGGGTACACAGACAAGACAGGGCTGTCGTATAAGCCGATCCCTCCCATTTTTTGTGTCGCGTATTTCTAACCCTGAAAATTAGTGCCACTCAGCATTCAGTGATTGCTACTAGTATCAATATCATGTTGTTTGCTGACCTTACGAGTTTAAAAGCTGTATAGACTTATGACTGAAATATTTAGCAGGATTTGTAAGATTGACAGGTATTAAAATAAGATGTTCGAACAATAGATTATTAAAGATGACTTCATAATGAAACATGAACAAGTGAGCTGTTATTTAGTGCCTCGCGAAACACTATGAAAGTCATCTATAGATTATCGAGATAGATGATCTGCATCGAATGATTTGGGGCCCACAAGACTTCGACCAATAAGCTAACACTGAAGTCACACCTCACGGTCAGCACCTAACGTGGATTACCCCTTCACTGTTTCAAGGCACTAAGGCTGGTCTGATGACAATCAAAGAACATTATTACATAAATATATTAACAAGAATGGGTACAAAGAAGATAGTGTGACCACCACCGCATGGGTTAGTTCATGGCGTGCGATGGGATGATAAGTTTTGGATGTCCTTGATTTTGACGGGGATAGATGAACTGTTAGAAAATTAGTGACCCAACTGCCGGCTAGAGCACAGTGACATTCCACTGGCCATACATGTATATATGCAGAGCTACAGCTCTGTTTACCTATCGCCAGACGTCTAAATAAAGATTTTCACTTAACTGGAAAGAAATTGTATAAATAAAATTTATGACAGGTGGAATGTGTGGTATTTGTGCTTGATTTTGAATTCCAAATACAATGCTGTAACATTAGCAACACGGTAATATAGAAACGGACTTTGATTTGAAGTTATTGGTTAACTGACTGATTGGATCGATGCATTTAAATGGGAGGCTGTGGTTTATTAGAAGCTAATTGAACTGAGGATATACACGCATTTCATCGGGGGACTTACCTCAACAGCGATTTCAGCCAACTGATTGAGTTGCTCTCTAAAATGCGTTCGTTCGTGCAAGTTTGGTAGATATTTGTTCTGTGGCGAATTTCACTCATGTAACCCATGTGCATTTCGTTATGATAAATGCTTTAAATATGGTAAAATTGGACACACAGGTGGTTTTAAACACTACTCTTTATTTCTCTTAAACTAATTCTAAGCCTTGGATCCTATTAAGTTGAGTGTTTCGAATGATAATTTATCTTTATCAACACATAGTCATAGAAGTCCAGAATTAAATGGAACGCATGATCAATGTGAGACAAAATCGTTTGTTTCTAGCAAGCACTGATTATAAACATGGGGCAAGAGACATCGTCTTACATGGCGACCCTCTGCACGAAATCAACGATGGACTCAAATAAACCATATTGCCATCAGCCATCGTCTGAGAAGCTCGATGGAGGATTGTCGCTCGTACTGGAATACATGTTTAGACTCTGACCATGCTCTAATACGAGCACGCATTTGCTTGCGCCTCAATGAACACAGAAAAGCAACATTAAGAAGACCCACTAGAATTGAACTCAGTGACAAGAAAGCCACAAGTGGATTCCAGGAACAACTGAAGTCACACTTGGACCAGTTTGAAGACGAGGCTGACCCAGATGTTGCTCGGAAAGGTGTAAAAACAGCTGTGACACCTATCAGCGATTCAAACCAAACGGTTGCGAAAAACCAAGAGACATATCTACTAAGTTCATTGCACTGATAGATTTTCGTAAATACATCTCATCGGGCTATAAACACAATGAAGAACGAAAACAAATTAGATCTAGACAGATCAAAGGTCAAAGGAACGACCTTGAACAGTGGTGGACAACGAGAGCAGAAGAGAGGGAAAAGGCAGCGGCTATAGGCAACAACAGACAACTCTTCGGAGTAATAAAAGAAACCGGGTATGAAGAGTCAATTCTAAACGACACAATCTCAGAAAACGCTGAAACGGTAAACCGTTCTCAGCTCAGACGTTTAGAAAGAGGGCTTGAAAACTATAGTGGTGTTCAGCTAGCATTCAGATACTACAGACCAACCCACTATTGTCAAACAACCTGAATGGAATATTGAAGTAGGTCCGCCGACTCTAGCTGAAGCGCAAAAGCCTATCGCAAATCGGAAACCAGGAAGACCAACCGTTCCAAATGAACTGCCTTCAGAGGTCGTTAAATGTTGTTGTCCGATTTTAGAGGTAAGGATGACCAATATCTCCGATAAAACCTGGGAGTTCGATTTCATCCGGAAGATGATGCAGGTATTTGTAATTTGACAACAATTTAACCAGCAACACCTATAAAAGAATCGTGCCCACTCAGTGAAATCAGAACTCAGAAGCGAGGGGGGTCGGAGATATATTTGGTAGATTACAAATATATCGAGAAGTAACTGATCTGGACTGGCTAGCGATTGCAGGAGATTTCGAGAACGGTGTTTCCACTCCTGATCTGGTGTGGATGCATGACCGAGCGCCTTCAGAGTAGTTGAGTCCATTAAAACTAATGTGGTCAGCATCCAATGTCGAACACTTACAGAGCTATTCATTTTGGGGATTTATTTACCGCTACACATCACTCCCTACCTGGTGGGGGTAGTGACAAACCATAAGACGTGGCCAGACAGAAGTTTAAACCCAATGAGTTGGTCGTTGGTAAACACTCTTCTGACAGCGTGCTATGTTCAGCAGCGTCTGATCGTCTTTCCTTACTATGAAGTACAATATGGTAATAAAGAAACAAAGTACAATCAAAATTTCGCTTCCTCGTAAACTGTATCGTTCCTTTTACCGTCTTTCCCAGCCGTCCTAGAAAAAAATGTAAATGCATGTCTAAATACAATCGTACGCGCATAAGAGCTCAAAGCAGGCGAAAAGAGGTGAATAAACTCGTACACATGCTATAGTGTAAAAGCGATTTTTGAAGGATTTTTGGTTCAGTGTTTATGAAAAATAATTAAATATACACATTTTAGCAAAAAAATTGGTTATTTTCGGAATAAATATGTAATTATAAGCATATTTAAGTTTTGCTATATTTAATAGAAGGGAAAATCAAGATAAAGCAAAATGTTAACTAGTATCATATGTACAATAGTCATTAAAATGTTCTGGGAATCTTACTCTTCTTTCAGAACGTGTTGTTTTAAGTTCATTCTCAGACGCTGACGAAGCATCAACGTGCGTGTCGGGTGAGGTATAACAAGTGTGGGAACCGTGTCATTTGATTGTACCGAAGGAAAATCGACGTAAATAGGATTCCCTTCTAAATACGTTGCTTTGATGCGGTCGATGCTGATGTTATCACTAGTTCCGTTCTTATCGACTGTATAGTACTTAGGTTCGCCATGAAGAACTTTGAAGGGTCCTTCATATTCTGTTTTGAGAGGTCGTCGATGTGAGTCTCGACGTACGAAGACATGTGTACCATGTCGTATGTCAGGTTGAACGAAAACATCAGTTGATTGCGGTCGAGTGTGAGCAGGTTTAACTGAACGCACTGAGTTTGTAAGCCTGCTCGTGTAGGAATTCAGATCCGAAATCTTGATTGTCCTTTTTTTTATTACTATATTGTACTTCATAGTAAGGAAAGACGACCAGACGCTGCTGAACATAGCACGCTGTCAGAAGAGTGTTTACCAACGACCAACTCATTGGGTTTAAACTTCTGTCTGGCCACGTCTTATGGTTTGTCACTACCCCCACCAGGTAGGGAGTGATGTGTAGCGGTAAATAAATCCCCAAAATGAATAGCTCTGTAAGTGTTCGACATTGGATGCTGACCACATTAGTTTTAATGGACTCAACTAGCTGAAGGCGCTCGGTCATGTGGACTATTTGGTGACAAAATATACTCAGAGGAAAAATACCACATGGTTAAATAATTTGTCGAGGTTTCCGTGTGTTTCGCAAGCCGTTGTATATCATCCGTTTTAGTCCCATTGTTTTTGTTAGTCGTTATGAGATTTATTAATTTCTTTTATAAACTGTTGATCCTCAAGTTAAAATCGTAAGACGCGTAGCCATGTGAGAGCATTTCGAAGGGGAGAGCTGACTCTCTCCACACTCGGCGGTACCAGGGCATTTGCGGGCAAATATTTATCCGTAAGATGGTGTTCGAAGGTAGTTGACAGGAAACCCTGGACCTTGGTTTCGTGTTATTTGGCACTCTTCAGCAAGGTATGCTTGTAATCTTCAGGGAAATGATGCTCCATGACGAATTCGATCCCGTGTCGCCCACCTCCACAGTCAGAGACGTAATCACTGAGCTATCCGGGCCGCACAACACTACAGTGACCAATAAGAGATATGTCGAAATAGGCTCTAACTATGATTCTGATTAATACACTGACCTCGACCGAGGAGTATGCACGTATCAGTACACCTATGACTATCAGACTTTCAAAATGAATGAAATTGTCAACACCCATTTATTTCTATCTGTGGCTAAACTACATATTGACACTAACCAGCCGTAAAACAATATTTTAAATTTAGAGGACGAGAAACGTATCCTTAACACTCTTAAACCAGTACTCAAGTTAGTGAGAAAACCTTCCAGTTACCCCTATACAGAACAATGTCATGCACGTAATTTAAGTCATTGTCTTATCGTAGCAGATAAAACTCTAGAAACGTTAGGCAAGGGAGGTATTACTTCCACTGAATTGAATTCAATTAAAGCAATCAAAGTAGTATTGATGCGTAATTAAACGATCAGTACCGGAAAAAATACTCAGAGGAAAAATATCACTGTGCTTTTTAAATAGAATGCTCAGGTTGACGAAGTTCCACTAGAAGACTTAATTTACCACCTTACAAGTAGGCAGACATTTTGAACCCCCTTGATGAATCACTTCCATTACGTTAGTTCATTGTAGGGACGTATGTCTTGTTTAAATCCCTTAGTTTTCATTTTATTGTGGCGGTACATAGCCTTCATTTTCGTGTCTTAGATTCTTTGGTCTTTTTAATTTTCGGTTGACTCATTTATGCCAGTATAATTCTTATTGTATTTTACATACAACATCTCACTACTTGCTTTCCTTGCCAATGACGGTTTTCATCCTAAGTTTTGGACCACATCAGAGGACGATTTAACATAGTATTATGTTTATTATTGATAGCATGACAAATAACTTCTTCAAAATCAGCTCAAAAATAGTTAGCTTTGTATTCTTTGTCATGTTATGATCTTGTGACTCACCACTGCGTCATTTTACCCTGTATCAACGGTCAAGCTATGATTTGAAGCTATGAATTGTTCTAAAAGAGTTCGCAAGTGACTTCCTTAGCCTAATTTGACACAGACCAAGCTTTAGTTTGCCACTAAACTTATTAGTACTTAATGCCATTTTAGCCTCTACCGTTTATCTCATCGTATTAACCTGATTCTGTGAGAAATGTGGCAGTTATATTTCATTTTACCAAGCGAATCATAAATCACGTCCCGTTTCACTTAGTACGGACTCATTTCGCTTAGATGACTTCCGTATTTCTCAGCGTTAAGTCACCGGTTCTTTCAATTAGGAACCTACTTACATTTGACAAGAGGAAAATAAGTGAATTGTGAAGTACTGTTTCAAGTTTCTTCCGGAAAGACTCCTGGCAAGTTTTTTTGACTACCTTACACGACAGCAAACTCCGACACTACTACTCGTAAAAGGTTTCCCTAGTCTAGTCTACTGTGTTAGGCTCTAATTCCCGAGTATCCTCTAAATTCTGCGTTAGAATAGTTTAAGTAGCGAATGTAAGACCATTATACTAAGGGGTGTCGCCACGAATAAAGCCGCTTCTTACGAATGGCAAAACAAAAAATTTTTGAGCTAGATGTGTCCTTGTTTAGATGCTTAAGTCCCCGACTGGGCTTGAATTGTGTTACTGAATTTAATCCCTAAAAATAAGTCTTGACCATGATCTAATTAGAAAAGTGAGAACTTAACAGTCCTCTTATATAAGAACTCTCGTCTAAATTAGAGCGAATAGTTTCACAGTATTTGAGCGCCGAGTTGATGTAAGACATTAAATAGGAATAATATATATTTGTGAAATCTCAGCGAATAAATTTGTAGTAAATCCAACGTTTCGCCTGGCAATCTGGTCCAAGCTTTTTCAAGGAATTATTAGATATAATTTACTACAAATTCATTCGCTGAGGTTTTACAAATATATATTATTCCTATTTAATGTCTTAACAGTCCTCTGTTGTCAAGATTTTCATCTTTTACAGGTGCTTCTCCAGAGATCTATACGATTGCGGTAGGATGAAAAATCATTTCGCCATTCTGTGACTTGAATCAACCGTCCACTGCTTTGTTTCTAGTAGTTGTAGTTCATGCGATGGTCACCAATCTGCTAGCATATTCATGCACATATATGACAAGTAACATGCGTCTAATGGTAATAGACATCCTTGATTTTGTGTTACTAAATTCAATAGAATTTACTTTACTAGGATAAAGGTTTATACATTGTAATGAGACAAGCGTACAAACGACAGTTCTGGTACCGATCACTCCTGTATTTGTTAATTGTCGGCCGTAGATAAAAACTGTTGTCAAATCTCTCAAGTTAATTGACTCGTTTCTTGATTTGGCACCCTAAAACTTCACAGCCCGGTAAACTTTCAGTCTAGTAGGGGTTTTGTATAGAAACGTAGCTGTCATTACCTCTTGTATCGTGATCGTGTGCAGGTCCGTAGTTCGTTTCAGATTTTATGGGCATAATAGATCCATTAGTTTCCACTTAGAGTACATAGTTTTGTATTTATTCTTAGAGAATGAAGTAAATTTTATGTTTTCTGTTTTAATTTTTAGGATTCCAAGTCATATTACTTTCAATCTCCACATAATAATAATACATTTCAGGCCATTAGAATGAATTCTAAGGTACTAAACATTTTTTATCTAATCCTACCTCAGAGTGATATGCGTGTACCTAAACCTCCCAAACCCCCTGAAAAACCATTAATGCCATACATGCGCTATAGTCGAAAGGTTTGGGAGCAAGTTAAAAACTCGAACCCACATCTTAAGTTGTGGGAAGTCGGAAAAATTATTGGGCAAATGTGGCGTGAGCTTCCTGATGATGAAAAACTACTGTATGTCGAAGAGTACGATACTGAGAAAACCCAATACACGGAATTGCTACGGCAGTACCATAGTTCACCAGCATATCAGGCGTGGTTGGTGGCAAAGGAAAGAGGTATTGTATTTTAATAACTTCCAATATTATTCTTTAGCTGAGAAAAGCATGGAAGAACAAGACCAAGAGCGCAGGCAATCAATTTTAAGGTCGAGAGACCGTGGAAATGAACTTCCTCAAGGTGATTTAAGGGAGTCATATATACTAGAAGATAACGAAGAAGGTAATCTCTGCTTCTCGTATTTTAGCTTTAAATTACATTATTGGATATGAGCGCCAAAATATACTAAGGGATTTCAGGTATTCAGTCAGTCAGCTACAACCTAGGACCAGGCACAAATATATATCAGTCCAAATTGCCATACCTTATTAGCACAACAAGATAAACACCGAATTCATAATAGTTAATTTAATGGTGGTAATATATATTTCACCTAGTAACATACTACTCTTAGTAGTGATATAGTGTGTTGGATCTGTACATTTCAAGCCTCGTGCCGTCAGCAAAAACCTATGAGCAAGATGGTGTGCTATTTTTAGGGTCGAACTTTTGTAGCCCTCTTCTTTCACTCTGAAAAGAGAGCGTCGCTGAAGGTACTGATTGTTCAAGTAGAGCACCTTATTACCGTCACACCTAAACGTTTAGTCGTACGATTTCACCCTCAAACAATTACTTGCTACTTTTATGTTAACTGCTCTGGAACAATTCTATTTGACGTGGTAGGACCTAAGAATTGGACGTTGCAACCAATACAGTTCGATTGGGTCATCACAATATTCAAGCTGTATCACCGACTTAAGGTAATTTCTACTGTCGAGTTAGGAATTTCGATTTATATTGCTACAAATCAGTCTCAATGTCAGTATTCCCCTCATACATATCTTTTCATTCCATCTTCCCAAACCATATCCTTGATGTTTAGGTTTCCCCACTATCATCGGTACTACAGTTATCTCGACTCCTTTGTTTCTGATCTTATGCTGCTGTACCATGGCAGTTTGTCCTAAATGAATTTGTGCCAGGTTCTACGTTGGTTATGAATGATTGGTGGTTTGTATGTGTACAATGTCCGTGAGCGTGAATAGACCTTGGAAATATGACGAATAATTATACGTAACAAACCTACTTTTTACTTGGATGTTTATTTTTATCATAGATACTGAAGACCAATTTACCGCGAAGCATGTAGCGGCCGCTCGTTTTCAGAGAAATCATCGTCTCATGCAAGAAGTTTTAAGTGATACGAGACTCCCTGATCCTGGTCAACTAATCACCCAAAGCCGTCTTAACACTTTGCGCTTGCAAGTAGAGCAACTGAAAAACCATAAGCGCAATTTATGTCAAGAGATTGAAGGGTGTGAAGCAAGACATCAAGCCAAAGTACAGCGCATTCGTGAAGAATCTGAACGTTTTCGATTAGACTATCAAAAAACAACAACAGCAAGGCCAGTCATCACTGAGTCTCAGTTTGCCGATATGATAATTAAAGCGAAGTATGATATGCAGCGTGAAGAGGAGGAGCGTAAGACTCGTTATTTGGCGGAATTAGAAATCAGACGCAAGCGTCAACAGCAGCGGCAGCAGAGAGAAGCGGAGTTATTGGAATCTGAACGCAGACGTCAATTACTACATCAGCAACAGTTGCAGCAAGTTCATATGAGACCGAATCAGGCAGTCCCACCACACAACGACCCGAATATTCACTTTGGTGACCGCTCATTAGAAAGACTGATAGCACAGGTATTTACTTTATCATAATCATTCTGAGTTTTTGCCTTCATCGTTTCTAACTAATTTCGTTATTACAATATACCTCGTGTACTTACATACCTGTCATTGACTATTCACTTGGCTCTAGGTTCCGATTAGAGTAAAAGCTATTTCAGGGTATCCAGACATAAAAAAGACCAGTCCATCAACAAAACTTTTGAAAGTAATCTAAACATCTGGTTTCCAGAAGATATTTCAGGTGTTTTTTTATGGCCATAGGTAAAGGTTCATCAGAGTTCTTGCTTCATCCATCTATGAACTCCACTGTATGATCAGAATTTGTTTATCAACTTCATGCACCAGCCGTCTAAGTCATAGTAATAATCGGTCGACACTCCAGATCCATCTGGTAATTGTAAGGGTTTATTGCTTGGTTATCTATGTCCACTTCAATGTTCCTGGTAGACTTATTACCTGGAAAGTATGCTATCATACACTAAATTAAATTTTCGAGATTCTCATTATTTGATTCCAGTGACTAGTATTCCCCAACATGGATGGCTTCTCTTGTTTATGTATTAATTTGATCGACTTACTTGCAACATCTAAATGATGGCAATTTTACTGATACTGAATATGTTTTATTGTAGATCGTTCAAAACATCATGCTTCATGTACACACCTTTATTTAGTCTGTTTGCGCTTTATATACGTCCTCTTTGTCAGTTAGTTGATCCTCCTGAGTTTTTAAAACAAATAATATATTGATTTATTACAGTCACATTACACTCTTATGTGTCAATGCTTCTGACTGAATGTTTGTAAAATTGTCTTTATTTTCTGTTTATATCTTGTTCATCGGTTGTTCTACTCAGTATGTCTTGTTCAGTTCAATCAGTGTTCTGTGGTTACACTTTAAAGATGAATTTCTTGATAAATATTATTTGACCACTTTTTTGGATATAGTTTTATATATATTGGCTGTTAACTGTTTTTATTAGGACAAAAAAGAAGATACGAATTCACAACCCCCACAAAAGTTGCCTTCTGCTTCAGCCAATTTATTGTGTCCTGCAAATCATCCGAAAGCAGCTTCAGAAATTGGACATGAAATCAACCCAGGAATGTATACTGGAATGGGAAATACATTCACACAACCAGTTACTCAAAGTTCATCGCAAAGGTTTCCTCAGTCCGGTCATACACAACACCACTATCCACCCCCACTACATTATGTACCCAACGCCGCGACACCAGCAAATCCACCCGTTTTAATTCATCAGCGTAGTCCGGTCCCAAATATACAACAAGCAGCACAAAACAACACAGGTAAACCAAATGCAGTATCTTTAAGCCGTACCAAGAAAGTTCCTTCATCTGCATCTTCTACTTCATCGGCCTCTTCTGCTTCATCAACATCCTCAAAAAAGAAAAAGGTTGATTCAGACCTTGTTAAGGATGCTGCTGTAACCACAACTAGTCAGGATATACGGGAACGACCTATTTCTCGGTCTGGCGAAGGAGTAATGGATCAGACTAAACCTGGTGACTTCGGTATGACTCCTGGACAGTCCAACGAATTTCAGCAAGGATGTACAGCCCAGTCAAGGCAACTTATTACTTCTCAATATCAACCGGTCCCACCTCCTGCTAACCCCGTCGTTCCTGCACAAATTTCGGGGGGCCCGGTGCAGACGCCCTACTGCTACGAAATCGGCATTGGGAATCCATCGAACCCCACTTTGTCTGCTGGCACTTATTACCATCAACCTGTCTCCGTTTCTAATCCTGTCGGCTACTCTCATCCTCGCCCTCAGTTTTCACAACACACTCCCTACAATACCGTACAGTATCATTCAGTTCCGCCACAACAATCTGCGGAGCATCCACCTCCCCCACCAATGTATATTCAGCACATGCCACAACAGTCTCATGTTCCTCAGCTTGTCCCACCGATGGTAGGACCCACTCAACATCCTTCAAGCCATATTCCACCCCAGCAACACAACTCAAATAACTGGCATCATGGTGGTCCACCACCTTATTCGCCACATTATGGTCAACCCCGCTACCCAGTTTTAGGTGGCTCAGTGGGATACCCAATGCAGCCTCCGAGAAATTTCGGTCCCAATTCCAGCGGTTATTCAATGCCTCACTATCTTGTTGGTCAACACGGCCCTCAAACCCACCCACATCAAAATATTTCATCGGTACCTGTTTCTATCCAGGAAGGCCCTGCTGCTTCTCAGCCAATTCCGGCACCACCGCCGTATCAACAACAGCAGCAGCCGAATTCTGTCGTCAGTTATTGGCCTACACAACAACAGGTGCCTCCAGACTATGTTCAGAGTCAACATCCATCTCATTACATGCCCGGATCCCAGACTGAACCAGTCGTCCCAAATCAACAAACTCTGTCATCTGTTGATAACGTCCATCCGTGCTCTACTATGTCGGTGTCCTCTGCAGATGTTGGCATGGGTCAAATGGTGTCTAACCAGTCTCAAGGAGCCAATATTTATTACCAAGGTAGATGATTTTTCTATGTGTTTATACAGTTCATTAAAGTGGACTGAATTGTTTCACTGCCTTGAAACCGTTACAAATTAAATCTTAGGTTGCCTATACATAGATATTGGTCTCAGTATCAAATAGAGAGCCTTCCAAACCGCAGATTACTTTCTAATCCATCGTCTACCATAGTTAAAGGTATAAAGTTACTTATAAAGATTATACGCAGCATGTTGATACAAGTTTCATACTCTTTTTTGCTGTAAGCCATGCATGACACCCACCTTGATAGAACCAGTGAGTATTATTCGTACTCAATAATTGTATCAACTAATGAGACTGTGCTCGAAAGCATAAGTAGTTAGTAACCATTATAATGTGGATCTCAGGTGTTTAAGACACACAGAAAGACTTTTAGCTCCAAGGGTTGATATAACGAGGTATAAAGCATATGCTAAAAATGTGCAACTCAAAACTTATCTAAAAATTTAGCACATCTTTCAATTTATATTTTACTATAAAGCTGGTACTAGATTATACTTATCCAAGATGAAATCTGTCCACATATTCGTTACCATTTTTGTCCAGTTTTGCCTATATTTGGCAGCAAGATGTATTCGATATAGTCATGTTTTTGTCGTAAGTTTTATCTAACAAGTTAATAATTTCCCTTAATCATTTATCAGGAGTGCAGTCATCAGCAGTTGTTTGTTATATTTAGATCATGGTATTCTCATACTAAAGTTTAAATAATCTACAACACCAGGTTCTTACCTTAGCTGGCTGCAAAAAGTAGTTCAGCTTTGAGATAGTTCTCTTTCCGTACTAACTTTAGATAGAGAAATGTTTGGCTAATCCCCGAAACCAACTACCTAAACAAAAATCTTGTCCTTATTAGTGCTTAACATTAAGATGATTCCCCTTATTTCTAATGGGAAATCGCTACCGTTGAAATCCAAACATATCGAAAGTAAGATAACCAGTAATATTGAATGGTCGTCTCATTTCACCACCCATGAAATGAGATTAAGAATTTAGATTTATTCTTATGAAGTTAGTAGGTTCTTTGCGAGATTCAAAAATTCTAGGTTTGATCCATGGTGGAACACAATGCGGACTATTGAGACTAAACCGTACAGCTTACTTATTGATGGAGTATGTACCGTCTGAATCAAAGGAACTGATTCCCAGTTATCGGTTTGGTGAAAATCTGTGGCTTATTTGTTGAAATATGATGAGTGACTAGTTGACAAATCCTTTACTGAATCTCATAGTTCAATTAGAGACTCAGAGGCTGTTGGATTAGTTCCTTAGGTTTTCCATTTCAACATGGGTAGCAATACGTATACTTTTGAAATCTTAAAAATATATTTATTGACGCCAATTTCTTCCTAGGTTGTCCTGTACCACCATATACCCATGGTAGTAATGTGGGGCCCAGTGGATTTTATTCTGTACCACCACAACATTACACGCCTCATCAACACAGTGGTCATTCTTGGTCTGGTTATTCTAATTCTGGTCCTTCACAAGTCCCAGCCTATCCACAGTCACAGCAACATGCACACCAGTCGCCTCAATGCAGTACGGGTGCTTCTTATCCTATTTCCCAAATATCAGCAAAACCGGACCAAACTGCGGCAACCGTTCCTGGGGATAATTCAACTAGCGTTGGTGCCTCTGGAGGTTCTAATAGTCAACCGTCATCTACAAATGACAAATGACTGTTTTTATGTCAATTTTAAAGTCCTATTATCTGTCTTAATATTTTGTTTTTAGTAGTGTAAATTATATTTCCTAAATGGTCAATATTATTTTTAAAACTCAGTGGTATGATAACGTTTTAACACTCCGGTATCAGGTCAGCATAATAAATAAAATGAGTTCTCCTGAGTCATCTCAAGTCTCAAATAAAGTCTTAAATCCTCAAGGAAAGTGATTAACTTGTGTCTAGTTCTAATTAAATCTTATCTCGCCACTGGACGTAATTCCATCTGACTGGTCCCAATCACTGATTGTGCCAGTCTATAAGAAAGGACAAAAGTCCTCCTGTGACAATCACAGAGGAATCAGTTTGACTAATATAGTGTCTAAAATATTAGCTTCAATAATACTTAGGCGCTTAACCAAAGCTCGTGAAGAGCAGACTAGAGGAAACCAGGCTGGTTTTCGACCTGGACGTGGTTGCATAGACCAGATATTCACTCTACGTCAGATCCTAGAACATAGACATACGTTCAAACGTCCCACAATCGTAGTATTTCTTGACCTTAAGGCGGCATTTGACACCGTTGATCGTGAGGTTCTATGGCAGTGTTTGTCAGTGAAAGGAGTACCAAATAAGTACATTAACCTCACAAAGGCTCTCTACTCGAACACAACTGGTCGAGTTAGAGCCTATGGCGAACTGTCATCAGAATTGGTTACCTCAAGTGGTGTTCGTCAGGGCTGTTCACTCTCCCCATTCTTGTTTAACTTTATCGTTGACATGCTTTTAGAAATATCACTTTCATCATCTCAATCTCCTGGAGTTGAACTTTTACCGGGAGGCTCACTTATTGACTTAGAATACGTCGACGACATAGTTTTATTCGGTGAAGACGCTGACAAAATGCAGTCTTCTGACCACTATAAGCAACAATGCAGGCACATTCGGGATGCGATTCTCTCCCTCGAAGTGCAAAATGTTACTTCAGGATTGGGTTGCATCGACACCTGAACTAATGATAGGGAGTGAAGTAGTTGAGCGTGTTGACAGCTTCACTTATCTTGGGAGTCCCATCAGCCCTTGTGGTCTGGTGTGTGACAAAATCTCAGCACGGATACAGAAGGCTCGTCTAGCTTTCGCCAACTTGCGCCATTTATGGCGTAGGCGAGATATCCGTCTAGCAACAAAAGGACGGGTTTACCGTGCATCAGTTCGTTCCATCCTACTTTATGGCAGTGAAACATGGCCGATAAGAGTAGAGGATATTCGTAGGCTACTAGTATTCGATCATAAGTGTCTTCGACGCATTGCTCGTATATCCTGGGACCACCGGGTAAGTAATGCAGATGTTAGGAAACGGGTACTAGGTAAGGATGGCAAGTCGATTGATGAAGTAGTGAAACTTGATCAGTTGAGATGGCTGGGACATGTGTTACGTATGCCCAACCACCGACTGCCCCGACGTGCAATGCTTTATGGTGTAGGAGCAGGTTGGAAGAAAGCTAGGGGCGGCCAGACCGAAACATGGCATAAATCCATGAAGTCGCTGACAAGTGGACTGAACCATGTTGGTAGGTGTAGACTACCTGGTTGGGATCCGCGAGATGATAGTAACCGATGGTTAGAGACCTTGAATGACATGACTCAAAATCGTTTGCAATGGCGAAGGTGCATACACTCTTTGTGTTCTCTCAAATTCTAATCTTCTGAATTATTTGTGTCCTTTTCCTTTTTCTCTTTCCAAATTTATTTCACTGTATTATACTCCTTCAATAACATCTTCAAACCCTAATCTTCCACATAATGCTTATACTCTTACTACTTCTACCAATATGGGATTTGAATCGATAACATCATCTCTGTGCTAATGTGGTATGGCAACTCGAACTGATGTACGTACGTACGAAGTTCTACGTTGTAACTGACTGACTGACTATCTCGCCACCGGTTTACCGGATGTTAAAAACAACCTAGAGATTTGATTTCTAGAACTGTATTCAAGAATTTTTTAAAACCCAGTGACAAAGTTTCCTTTCCTTGCAGTAACCAGAAATAAAACCAACGTTATTAATTTTTTAGCTAAGATCCATGTAATGTTACAGTCATGTATCTCACTTTCAGTTAGAACTCGAAAGATAAATCTAGAAATTAGTAAAATAAAGGGAGTTTCGTGAAAAGTTGTTTTTTTATTCCAGTTAACATAAACGATTGGACCAAAATCCACTGTGATGACCGAATGAGATCTGTGTGTGGCACATGCTTACGGGGAGTGATCCCTACTTTTAGAATGGCTAAATTCGTAGTGATAGGTCTACGGAGTCAAATAGTTTGACTTGAAGCGCTGGCAAACGCCATACTTTGATTGCGAAACACATTTGGAACGGGTTGCACTAATGATCTTGATTCAGCCTTTGTGGTATCGAATAAAAGTTGCTGAAACCTTAGCGATCCGGAATTTCAAACTACAAGCATAAAGTAGGAAATATCATGGACCTACTAAGGAGATACCTAAGTCACATCGTACTGACGTGCTAGAGGTGATAATGACAAGGTGGGAGACCGAATTTATTACTGAGCCCACAAATATCCTACACTATGTGATTCTGTTTTACAAATCCCGGCCATAATGATTTTATTTGTCTGTTAACTCATTGATCTTAAATTCCTTCAGAGGAATATTACGTTCAATAATGTCGATGATGCCATCTAATTCCAGTTTGCTGCACCTATCCATACCCATAATAATAAAATGATAGAAATATCCTATCTAAACTCAGTAAATAAAGAAGACTTAAAGGGAGTTCAGCAAAGAAAGTCCTCTTTTCGGCCATATCATTTACTTGGGCCAAATAGTCGTGATAATAGTAATTAGAAAATAAAGTAGCCTACCAAAAAAATAGGATTACGCAACTCCGTCCATTAAAAGAGGGTTGCTTGTCGACCGAAGAGTTAGAGAAAATATATTAGAATGAAACCAGTCGCATAGGAGACCACTGTTCATTCGACAAATAGGAGAAAGGTGAAAAATGAATTTAGGAAGTGACGGTGATATCTACGAAAATATAAGAACGAAACCACTTGGAGGGAATACTGACGAATTTACCTTGAGTGAAAAAAGTAAGTTACGGTCACGGTAAAATCAGAGCTCTTGAGTGCCACTTCTGTACACAACTCACTTTTAAAATAATGAATTACCAAAACCTTTGCATTGCGCAAGTTGTTAATTTATGCTCCTTTTGACCCAAATCGCTTGACAACATAGACGATTTTTGAGAATAAATCCAGTGAGGCAGTGCGACCCGAATGGTCTTCCAAAAGGTTATCTCACCCTGCTGACTTGCCTATCACCTATCTAACTGAACCAGTAGTTACATAATGAATCGACAATAAGATAACGAAAATATGCTATTTGTTGTGTGTGGGCCAATCTAGCTGCTACTGTGGGGTCTTTTATGTTGGCCTTATACTTGAGTGCTTGTGAACACACAGAGGTGTGATTGGGGTAATGAATCACAGTCTGTTGACACCGCTATCCTTTTGTCACTTAGTGGATAGTGACCATCAAATAGAAGAAGTTTCATCGGTTTTATATCAAGTTCTGAGCAAATAACCTAACGGGTGAAGATATCAGCTCTATCTATATATGAAACTGTAGAGATCAATTTCAGAAAACCTAACTTCTCCATCCAGAACAGGTATATTCAGCCTACGTGTTTACCACGACCAATTACTTGATCGACATATAATAAGAAAACTACCACTATTTCATTCTTCTTACTGATCAGTGCAGTGCTCCATTCTTAATTTCCACAATCATCTTAGTTTACATAAAATTTATATCATTATTATGATAAATGTTCTGGCAATATTTCTTTCATTAGATTGCACGTGACTTATTATTATTACTATTCCGACTAATTCGACATAGCATTTTGTTATGATTAGAGGTATTCGAATTATTATATGAACTGGGAATCCCCAAAATAGCGCAATTTAGACCAAAGAGAACCATGTGAGCATAAACGAACGCATTGTATTTGGGATTCAAGATCAACCAGGGATCAAGTACAAAAAATCATTAGTTCATACAAACATCACAACCGCCACATCTTAATTGGAATGTAAGTTTCTGTAATCAATTGTAGAACTTCTCCGTGGGTTAGTCAGTCAGCCACAACGTAAAACCAGGGGAATACATGCATCGGTCCAAGTTGCCATACCTCATTAGCACAAGATGAACAAATTCATAGTAGCAGTTACTTCAATAGTAGTAATATATAAAAAAGATTACATGTAGGGGTATAATACAGGTAGAAAGAATTAGTTCTTAGAAGCAGAGATATAAAGTAATTTTAATCTCATGGTTTGAGGCAAGACAAAGGGTGTATACACCTATGCCATTGTGGTCGATTCTATGCCATGTCACACAAAGTCTCCAACCATTAGGTAAGACAGTCACGCCGACCCCAACCAAGTAGTCTGCATTTACCAACATAGCTCAGATCAGAAGTTATTGATTTTAAGCACTGGCGCCACGTGTCGGTTTAGGTGTGAAGATACCACTAATGTTGTAGTTTGACAACAATTTAACCAGCAACACCTATAAAAGAATCGTGCCCACTCAGTGAAATCAGAACTCAGAAGCGAGGGGGGTCGGAGATATATTTGGTAGATTACAAATATATCGAGAAGTAACTGATCTGGACTGGCTAGCGATTGCAGGAGATTTCGAGAACGGTGTTTCCACTCCTGATCTGGTGTGGATGCATGACCGAGCGCCTTCAGCTAGTTGAGTCCATTAAAACTAATGTGGTCAGCATCCAATGTCGAACACTTACAGAGCTATTCATTTTGGGGATTTATTTACCGCTACACATCACTCCCTACCTGGTGGGGGTAGTGACAACCCATAAGACGTGGCCAGACAGAAGTTTAAACCTAATGAGTTGGTCGTTGGTAAACACTCTTCTGATAGCGTGCTATGTTCAGCAGCGTCTGATCGTCTTTCCTTACTATGAAGTACAATATAGTAATAAAGAAACAAAGTACAATCAAAATTTCGCTTCCTCGTAAACTGTATCGTTCCTTTTACCGTCTTTCCCAGCCGTCCTAGAAAAAAATGTAAATGCATGTCTAAATACAATCGTACGCGCATAAGAGCTCAAAGCAGGCGAAAAGAGGTGAATAAACTCGTACACATGCTATAGTGTAAAAGCGATTTTTGAAGGATTTTTGGTTCAGTGTTTATGAAAAATAATTAAATATACACATTTTAGCAAAAAAATTGGTTATTTTCGGAATAAATATGTAATTATAAGCATATTTAAGTTTTGCTATATTTAATAGAAGGGAAAATCAAGATAAAGCAAAATGTTAACTAGTATCATATGTACAATAGTCATTAAAATGTTCTGGGAATCTTACTCTTCTTTCAGAACGTGTTGTTTTAAGTTCATTCTCAGACGCTGACGAAGCATCAACGTGCGTGTCGGGTGAGGTATAACAAGTGTGGGAACCGTGTCATTTGATTGTACCGAAGGAAAATCGACGTAAATAGGATTCCCTTCTAAATACGTTGCTTTGATGCGGTCGATGCTGATGTTATCACTAGTTCCGTTCTTATCGACTGTATAGTACTTAGGTTCGCCATGAAGAACTTTGAAGGGTCCTTCATATGCTGTTTTGAGAGGTCGTCGATGTGAGTCTCGACGTACGAAGACATGTGTACCATGTCGTATGTCAGGTTGAACGAAAACATCAGTTGATTGCGGTCGAGTGTGAGCAGGTTTAACTGAACGCACTGAGTTTGTAAACCTGCTCGTGTAGGAATTCAGATCCATGTTCATTGGAGATGAAGGATCCATGAATTCTCCTGGTAGTCGAAGTGTCGTTCCATAAACAATTTGGGATGCAGTGTATTCTATGTCAGTCTTCACTGCATTGAGGATACCTAGTGTTAGTGGGATATAGATTGGATTAAGCATGTTTTATGCATGATGGTGTTGCTGCGCGCTGATTGGTTAATTTTAAACCGATCAGCCCGGGCATATTATTGCAGAAAAATCTATAAGCTTCTTATGTATATACTATAAATATATGAACATTATTTAAACTATTGATTGCTGTTCACTTATCATTATTATTTTGAATACCATTTCATTCCTGTTCAACGTGTTCTGATTTTGGGATCTTGTCGAGTGTCATCGTATAAGAATACTAAGCAATGGGAATAGCTGGGTCGTTTATATAGCAAAAATACAAATTATAACAGTGGCGACGAGGAAAAAGGAAAATTCATTCAAAATACCTATATCAGATGACCAGCTCAGCCGAATACTACAACAACAGCAAGCACAACTTGATGCACAAATGCGGTTGTTGGAGACTCTGATGCAACAGTTTAGCATCCAAAACTCGAGTTCACATGCTGTTTCAAGTACTTCTTGTGATGCAGTTGCTAGCAGCATTCCAGAATCCTATTATGACCCCGAATGTGGAAATACATTTCTCACGTGGTTCAAGCGTTGGGAAGACACATTTAGAATAGAATTCTGTCAACAAGATGACGCATGGAAGACTCGGTTGTTGATGCGTAAGTTGGGAAGCAATGAACATGCACGTTATGCTGATCATATTTTGCCAAAGTTACCTCGAGAGCTCAGTTTCGAGGAGACAGTAACGCAGTTGTCAGAGATTTTCGGCGAATCTTCCTCATTGTTTAGTATTCGATATCAGTGTCTGAATTTGGTGAAACGTGAAGCCGATGAATATGGTGCTCTAGCAGACGTCGTCAACAGAGAGTGTGAACGGTTCAAGTTACGCTCGTTGACAGAAGATCAATTTAAATGCCTAATATTCATCAAAGCTCTGCAGTCACCACAAGATGCTGAAATTAGAACCAGACTTCTAACTCGTTTGGATCAAGACCAAAACGTCACACTCAGGACATTGACAGATGAGTGTAAACGACTACAAAACATCAGACACGACAATCAGCTAATTGAACAGGTAAATTCTAATTTAACCTGCAGTAGTGTAAATGCTATGACTAGGTTAAAAAGTCAGAAGCCGAATAAAACTCATAACAAACCAACGGATCCCTGTTGGTTATGCGGCGATTGGCATTATGTACGGTTCTGTTCATTTAAGAAGCATAAATGTCAGGTGTGCAACAGACGTGGACATAAAGAAGGCCATTGTCCACCGAATCGTACGTCCCAGCCTAAGAAGAAGTATAAACGTCTTTCACGTGTGGTGAAATCAGCTGAGTCTAAATCTCTTTCTCTGGTAGCAGCTTTTCAAACAGACTATGACATTCGGAGAAAGTATGTTACGATCCAGATTAATGGTATAGCGGCTCATCTTCAAATTGATACAGCATCCGATATTACTCTAGTGTCTAGAGAGACGTATAACTTGCTGGGAAAGCCGCCAATGAAGCCATCGAAAAAAACGGCCAAAAATGCATCTGGAGGCGTACTAAAACTAGTTGGCGAATTACAATGTGAATTTTCCTTCAATGGAAATAACTGTAAAGGGGTATGTTATCTAACAGAACGACCAAACCTTGATCTACTTGGTCTGGATATGTTAGAAAAGCTTGGATTAATGGATATACCCATCAACAGCGTTTGTAACGTGTCGTGTCCATCATTAGACACCACTTCATATGCAAAAAAGACAGGTAAAAAGGTTCCAGAAATACGGAGTGTAGCAGCAGCGGCAATTCGAAACACTCCAGTGTCGTCAGGTGAAGTCAGAAAAGACTTTTCAGCATTTTGTCAGTAGAACGGAATCAGGCACATCAGAACACCTCCATTCCATCCGCAATCGAATAGCCAGGTAGAACGTTTTGTTGGTACGTTCAAAAATGCTCTAAAAAAATCAAGAGGGGAGGGGGACACCGAAGAGATCTTAGAGAGGTTCTTGTTTATACACCGTTCGACACCGAACCCTCAGACAACAAATGGAGTCTCCCCAGCGGAAGCGTTGCTTTCCAGAAAAATACGTACACATTTTGAGAGCATTCGTCCGACTCCAGCTCTTAAGCCGCAACGAAACGTGATGATGGAGAAACAGTACAATAGTCATCATGGGGCACAAAAACGATTGTTCAGTGTGGGTCAAAAGGTACTTGCTATGGACTATCGAGGAAAACATCCTACATGGATAGCTGGTCGGATCGTGCAAAAGAAAGGAAATGTGGTTTACGAGGTGTCCGTTGGTTCAGAAATCTGGGTGCGTCACACTAACCAACTGAAATCAACCTCGATCTCCAACAACGAAACGCAGCATAGATTACCTCTTGATGTTCTGCTAGACACCTTTGAGTTCAAAACACCTGAAACAGACAGGATAGTCAAGGTGCAAACGAAGGATGATACAACGTCCTTATTACCTAGAAGGTGGACTAACCGGAAGCACAAACCAGTTGGACCCTAGCACCAGATCCTACGAATCTGCTCAAGGGGGAGGTGTTAGTGGGATATAGATTGGATTAAGCATGTTTTATGCATGATGGTGTTGCTGCGCGCTGATTGGTTAATTTTAAACCGATCAGCCCGGGCATATTATTGCAGAAAAATCTATAAGCTTCTTATGTATATACTATAAATATATGAACATTATTTAAACTATTGATTGCTGTTCACTTATCATTATTATTTTGAATACCATTTCATTCCTGTTCAACGTGTTCTGATTTTGGGATCTTGTCGAGTGTCATCGTATAAGAATACTAAGCAATGGGAATAGCTGGGTCGTTTATATGGCAAAAATACAATTATAACACCTAGTATGACGATTGGAAGGACGTCGGTCCACTGTGAAACGTTTGCAGTTGATAGCGATGCTTTTAGCTGTCGGTGAAAACGTTATGCTAACCCGTTTGCTTGTGAATGGTAGGCGGTCTTTCGGAAGAGAGTGTCTTCTAGTAGTGTGGTCAGACAACGAAAAAGTCCAGATTCGAACTGGCATCCACAGTCTGTAGTCATAGTTGAAGGGCAGCCGTAATTTGCTACCCGTTGTTCGACGAAGGCGCAAGCCACTGTTTCAACAGTAATGTCCTTGATGGGTACTGCTTCTGACCACTGAGTGAAACGGTTTACGCAGGTTTAAAAAGTAGAGAATCCACTTGAATCTGGCAAGGGTCCTGCCAAAGCCAGGTAAACATGGTCGAGACGAGCTCAAGGTATATTTGCTGTGTCTATTAACCTCGGATTTCCGACAGCTTACGCAGGAGCGTGTCCACTTCCTCACGTCTTTATTCATTCCAGGCCAGCAAAACCGTTCGGCTATAAGCTTAATGGACGCACAAACACCTGGATTAGAAAGTTTGTGCAACGTATTGAAGACGTTGCGTCGATAACGTTTCGGCACGATTGGGCTATCCCTACCTGTAGATGTGTGACATAGTAAGGTTTCGTTACCTGTTCCCATCTGTTTGATGTGTAGCTTAAAGGTTGTTAAGGATAACACGTGTTGAAAACTATTGTCTTCTTTTGGAAGCTGAGCGAGTTTAAGAAGGTCGATCCATTGGAAACTGTTCAAGGAACTTATACGAGACAAGGCGTCTGCGAATACATTGTTTGCTCCAGAAATGTGTTGTATATCTGAAGTAAACTGAGGAATGTAGTCCAGTTGTCGAGACTCTCGTGGCGAGTACTTATCTGAAGATGAACTTGAGAAGGTAAGAGGTTTGTGATCGGTAAAAAGCGTGAATTCTCTTCCTTCGATGGAATGTTGGAAATGCCGTACAGCACAATACATAGCTAGGAGTTCCTTACCAAAATTGTTGTACCTAGATTCAGCGTCTAGCAACCATCTCGAAAAAAATCCTAAAGGTTGCCAAGACTGGTCAACCCATTGTTGTAAGACTCCTCCGATTGCCGAGTCGGATGAGTCTACGGTGATACTAATGGGCGCTTGAGTGTCTTGATTCGCAAGCAGGGTTGCCTTAGCGATATGTTCCTTAACTGTGGAGAATGCTTTTTTGCGCGGTGTCGTCTAGGTTAATGGATTTCGCACTTCTACGGAGTTGGTCGGTTAACGGTTTCATAAGGGACGCGCATTGAGGTATGAACCGTCTATAGAAACTTGCAAGACTGTTAAAAGTGCGCAGCTGCTTAATCGTGTTAGATTCTGGGTAATCCAGAATGGATGCTACTTTGCTTCTAAGAGGTCGTATACCTTGAGCATCAATAGTGTGTCCAGGGAAGTCTAAGGAGTTGGTTCCGATTTGTGATTTCTGAATGTTGACAGTAATGTCATGCCTTTGGAGTCGATCGAAAACAATGTCCAGATGCTGGAGATGTGATTCTCTGTCCGGACTTGCTATGAGGCAGTAATCAACATACGCATGTACGGAGTTGAGACCTCGGAAGACGTCATCTATGAACCTTTGGAAGGTTTGAGCAGCATTCCTTAGATTGAAAGGCGTTCGTGAGAATTCATAGAGTCCGAAGGGAGTTATGATAGCGGTTTTCGGATTGTCGTCATCAGCCATAGGTCTTTGGTTGTAAGCTTTAACCAAGTCGATTTTCGAAAAGACAGTTGTATCTTTCAAGGTAGCTGTCAAATCGTAAATGTTAGGCAACGGGTAACGATCGGGAATGGTTTTAGCATTCAGAAGCCGATAATCGCCAGTTGGACGCCAATCATTGCTGTCCTTTTTAGGGACCATGTGCAAAGGAGATGACCAAGGGCTATTTGACGGTCGAATTATTCCTAAGTCTATCATGTGATCGAACTCGTTTTTAGTCAACCTAAGCTTTTCGGGAGCCAGTCAGCGTGCTTTTGAGAATACAGATGGTCCTGTAGTCGAGATGTGATGTGTAACATTGCTGGTTACACACGGCAATTTCAGTTGTGTTTGATATATCCCGGAGTATTTGTCGAGTAATGGTTGATATAAGGGGTCTATGGTGTGCTTAATTGTGACTAGGGATGATCTGCAACAAGAAAGAGGAGTTACGCAAACGGGTAACTTAGTGTTTCCGTCTACTAACCTTCGTTTGCGTGTGTCGATGAGTAGGTTGTGGTATTGTAACAGATCTATACCAATGATTGGCATAGAGACATCTGCGACAACGAAAATCCAGTGAATAGGTTTGCGTAAACTCACGTTAAGGTAGACGTACCTTTTGCCGTATGTAGCGATAACCTTTGCGTTTGCCGCTTGTAAGCTTAAAACAGACTCGTGGAGCCTGTCGTTAGAATTCGCGGGAAGAACGCTAACTTCTGCGCCGGTATCGACGAGGTAGCGAACTTTCGTTTTCACATCCGTGATGTATAAGAGGCGTCTATGTTCACCGGCTACGGTTGCCGTTAATGCGTGCCGGCTGGGAAGTTTCCCGAGTTCTTTTTCGTGTCGTTCAATTTCGGGTTCGGGTAATTGCAGGGTTTCCTGCAATTTCTAGAAGACTTGCCATTTTGGTTATGATATCAGCACCAGTCGGGATTAACTGTCTCTCGTGGTCGAGAGACAGATCGCCTACGTGAAACGCTCCTTCGCGGGGTTTGTGACCGTCTACGATCATTACGAAATCGAAGGTAGCGTGTGAGTGTGTGACATAGTTCGGCGATGACAGTTGAGGTCGTTTGAGGTTTTTCTTCGACGCAAAAGACCTCAGCGCTCGTAGATTTCGTTATTTCTGGGATGCGGTCCGCAGATGCAGCCAGTTCCCCTACGGCGTTGTTTTGAAACAAGACGAGAACCGCTTGCACATGTCGCGGGAGTTTAGATAAGAAGAGCTGTTTGAATAGGCCATCGTCTAAAGTTCTTTGACCTATCACCTCTCTCATCCTTAACAACATGTCTGTCGTTGAACCATGTTGCAGGTCCATGTTGTTGATCCAACCTTTGCCTATCGGTTAGGTCTACGCGTTTTAGAATCGATCGTTTTAGACTTTTGTAAGGTTCTGAAACATCGCTAGTAAATATACTAGGTGTTACGTACCTGTTAAATTCGCGCGGTAACGCCTTAACCAACGCGAGGAATTGTGTGCGCGAGTCCGTGATTCCGTGCCCACAAAAGTCAGCCTCTGCGTGGCAGAACCAGGACTCGATATTGTCAGGCCAAAAAGCCGTTAACTGAATCGATGGTGGGAGAATAGTCTTTAATTTAAATACCTTGGGTGTCTGTTCAGTCATTGTGAAAAATCAGTTATGATAATGAACAGAAAACAAATAATTAAAGTATATACGAAAACTCGAAAAAATATCACAATACATAAAAGTCAAATAAAGCAACAAATTGATTAATGAAGTTCCAAAAAGGAACAGACTCACAGTTTATACGCTTGGTGTACCAAATCACGTCGGTTTCACCACTGAAGATACGACCGGTATTGTAGTTTGACAACTATTAACCAGTAACATCTATATTCGAATCGTCCCCCACTTGGTTAAAATCAGAAGTCAGATGCGAAGAGGTTGGAAAGATATATTTGATGCGTTGTCAATATATCGAGATGCGTTTACTCTTATCTGGCTAGTGAACGAAGGAGCTGTTTCCCACGCTGGGTCGTAACTTGATTTGGTGCGGATTCATGACGGAACGCCTTCAGTTAAACAAGTCCACTTAAAACAATGTGGTCAGCATCCAATGTCGAACACTTAAAGAGCTATTGATTTTGGGGAATTATTAACAGCTACAATACACTAATTCACTAGTAACCTCTTTAGATGGTTGGGACTGTATATTAAGTAGACCGTATCCTTTTCACAACGAGAACTACTACTTACATGTTACAGTTATGTGCAAAAACATGGCATAATTGATTTCTATAAACCACAATCCTGAATTTACACAAGGTCATTTAGTTCATAAAAATCAGGACACGACATTTAGACAAAATGTCAGCCGAATTGTGGGCAGCTAGGTCACACTAAAAGAACGAGTACTTGACTGGACAATTACCTGGGGGTCCATTAACATTAGTAAACACTAAGGCTCTCAACAGAAATAAATTTTACAAATTCTGTTTTCCGCTTAGTGTTAGATGACATTATTGTGTGTACTGAAACTTTAGAATAATCACTTTGCTTGTAATATGGGAATTATGATTGGACCCCTCTACTGTATAGTTACTCGAGGGATACAGGTTAAAGCAAGGTATTTGTGATGCCGTAAACTGACTCCATGATGATTGTTATTGAAATACACATTCCAGTTACCCTCTTACATAAATATCGACTTAATTAACATTGGAAAAAAACGGGATAAAACAGATCAAATACAAGAATGGGTTTTAGATCAATATGTTTCGTACTCTCACTGAACAGAGAAATGATGCGGTGGATGTTGGAAAATGAAGCGACTCGCAGCGGAGTGAGCGAGTGAACCAATTAAATCTGATCAAGTTTGACTCAATTTTTAGTCAGATCAAAAATAATGTGGGAGCGATGAAATTTCATTGAGGCCTAGCCAAATCATCCGGCACTTGGGTTATTGAATGTGTTGGACAGATCATCGACCCCTGTCAAATTCAAGGACAACAAATGCACATCAGTTAGTCGTACGCCATAAAGTGGCCAGTGCGACAGTGGTTTTACTCTCACTTGCATCTACCTTAACTATTATATTTCTGTAATAGCGTTCTTTGTGTTGTACAGTCTTCAGAGCATCCATAGTCCCTTGATATGTTGATGGTGCAATCCATGTAAAGTGATGACCACGAGGTATGATTTCGACGTTAGCTGTTGGTCACACCATTCCCATTTAAATTCAGTAGGCCCCCAATAATTCGACAAAGATCACCATCGTTGATGGTTTACAATAAGTTACAGACACGTGATGAATGACGTAAGCAATGAGCATACATGCGACCAAAAAACAACCGTCAGGGTTGATAAGTTAATGTGACAAGGTCGAAACAAGGCTTGAGAGAACTACATATACTGATCTGTTTAGAAGTTAGAATAACCTATGTGGGCATGATATAGTACCACCCACTACAAAGTCAATAAAATTATGTCCAGAACAATAAGTGTCTGACGCCTGGGATGCTACTTCTTTCTGAAGTCTAATAGATCTTAACAACATGCTTGGTCTCAGAAGTTTAGGAGGCGAGATTGAGAAGCAATCGCATGGGATTAGATAACCGGACTATTTCAGATAGCCTTTCAACCCTATAAACCCATGGTTTCACAAACCACTAGGCTGAAGCTAAGAGCCTTACTACATTTTGCTGAGACATATTCTACTCAAGCTGCTAAGTTTCAAATGATTTGACTATGTGTAGATTCTAAAGAAGCACCCACGACAACAACAGGGAGTTACATACTGCTCAAACATAATTGAAATAACATCCATAGAGGACTGAAACCATTTTATGACAGTCCGCTTGAGATGTAGGGATCACTAAGACAGTTATTACCAATAAACCAAATAAATTTATTAGTTCATCAGCGACCAGGTAAAAGTGGCTTTGCACGATTACAGTTCAGAAATAAATAGAGTAAGTTTATTCTCCAAAACCTAATTGTCCAGAATGGCCACATAAACACCTGGAAGCATTACCCAAACAGGCGTATCAATAGTCAAAAACCCTAAAGATATTATCAACACAAACGTTTTTATAAAGTTTCTTATTGCTTCATGTTCCATACATAAAAAAAACCCAGGCAATCATTTAATGTTCATTAGTAAGTAGATGCCACTTCAACCCCACTGTTTTGAACCTAGCACTAATCTTGGGATAATTATGATTTCGTGGACATGTGATATAAAGAGATAACTTCATTTTATATTTCAACCCTTGAAGACTGGTTTGGTGTATATTCTCCAGCCTTGTTTTGAAATTCCAATGTATACAAGCGTGAGCTCCATCTACAACTTATGTTCACTATCTTGTTTAAGTATGAATTAATGGTAACTTCACCGCACGTCCTTGTACAGAAGAGAATATGCAACATCTCACCATTTCACAATCGCAAAATAGTCTTTCATCAGAAAGAATATATTTATAGTATCTATTCTTCCTATTTCTTAGAACACCATACGGCATTAATTTACTCACAAAGGAAACTGAAGCCTTCGTAAATTGTGCTGAAATTGCCACTGTAAACAAATGACGTTTCATGGGAATATGTAGTCAGTAGGACCTTTCATTCTACACGAAACACCTGTTCTACAACCATAGACAGATCTTTTCAGATAGTAACTGAAAATTTTGCCTTTCGCATGAACACAGATGCTGTACCAGAACGCGAAACCCACCTTCCAAAATGCTCCGGTGGTGTCCCATATATACCCTTATACAATCATACCCTCCATTGATGTATTAAAACATATGTTAAGCCAGTTTTAGAACAGCAGGTGAACGGTAATATCACACAAGTGAGATTTCTTTCGAGAGGGTAAGACTCAAAAGGAACAAAACAGTACAGTAGAACAAGAGTGGCTGACTACTTTTTTGACAAGCATTCCAGTCACCTACTACAAGATCTTGGTTACATTGGCTTGGCTAATCGCAAGTCGTTGTACTATTTATATAGCACTTCGTCAGGAGAAACTGGAAAGTTTGACCGTACATTGCAACTCACTCGGCATACACTTCAGAAAAGCAGTACAAAAGTAGTAACGAATGGGTTATTAAAAGAGTAATTGTGTTTAATCAATCAAACCAATTAATACTTATCATGCAGAATTTATACGTTTGACTCAAAACTACACGTAGTCTATTATCTTATGTTATATCTGGAACTTAGAATTTTGCTATACCGCGTACAACTTGAGCACTCGAACTTTGAAACCCTCCAAGTCGCAAGTTAGAAGACAAAAGACTAGTGGAGAGAAATATTATTCCAAGTAGTGTCAAATATTGTACAAAGCATTCAGGTATTTAAAGTTTTTAGGGAAAACGAAATCATTGTTACAACCGTCCAATCTGCATGCAGGGGTTTTCAGTATTTGTCCTATTAGGAAGCTACACATCGAGATTCTGGAATGTTTTTCCAAACGATGATTGGATGGAATGTCTTCGGCCCCTTTAGAGATTCCTTGAGTTTACCGAGAGCCATTCACACAACTCACAAATAAGTGGCCAGTACGGCAAAGCTTGAAGTAACGAAAGCCGAAAAATAATCGACATCTACTGTAGAGTAACTATAATAATAATAATAATCTACCCACGGTTAGTACTAATCCATCTTATCCCATTTCTTTCCATTCAAACAGCAACATGAAAACTAATTATTTTACTGGCGATCAATCATCTGTTACTAGTAAAAGTAACGAAGTTTGAGATCATGAAATTAATCTACGTAGTAGTAGTAGTAGCATTAAATGTCACTGACTTACATTACCAACCAAGAGAACGAAATATCATCAGTTCGACTAATAAGCACTAACTACACCCGATTCCATACCCTTTACCTTTTCTAAGAGAGGAGATATATATTGGCTACGTACTACAGACCCATAGGATAGAGAAGACCGCAAAAAACTTTAATTATTCGGTCATTATTATTGATTACTTAGTATTATGTTGTCGTTCAATAAAATAAAAGGCTATAAGCATATGACAAGAACCATCAAAATAAAATGTTCTGCTCCAGTTAGTTTTCTTGCTCTGTCCACATTCACAAAATGAAATAAATGTATGTATGATTGTATTGAACATAAAAAGATCAGGTAAAATGTACAAGGTAACAGAATCTTCTATAAATAATCCAAAGTGATTTCCCGTTTTTTACTTAAAAGAAATGCCTGTCTCAACAATTACATGAATGAAACAAAACTTTAAAAAAAGAAAAAAAAATCACTTAACAATTCTCACTATGCACTCGATCATAACGACAACCCTCATTTCATCAATCTCCACAACAAAATATATAAATAATTAGCATCCATGTATGCGTGACCGAAATCTTATATATGAAATACCCTTAGTTTGTATACAGAAATCAGAAAAAAATGTACCTAAAGAACCAAATAAAAAATATTAACCACTGTCGAAGTCGATCTATCTTACATACTAAATGAATATACGATACTAGGAACAAATTACCAGTCCGCTGATTTTTAACTCCTGAAAGCAGTGGGGTTGATACATAATCTCCAACTTTTGAGGGTCACAGTTCAGAATCTCTGGTACTGTCCGCATTAAGGTCAAACTGACTTCTCTAAGATCTAGAATAAGCCTCCTATTTGTAGAAAATGGACGGCTAACTTACCATTTAAAACACGGTTAAGTAAAATGTTAAGTGACTGAACTGATATTCATTTGTATAGTATTATGATGAGGCTGTTTACTAGGTGTGCCGTACAAAGCTTTAGGTAACTTGTCCAATGTGCTACTTTATCAATCAATTTGAAAGAAAGAGTATGAGATTCGAAAACGTTATTTTTAGATACTAATGAACAAAAATTACATTTTATGCTCTTCAGTTACGTAAAAGATGGAGAAATCAAGTCTTAGTAGGAAAATTCATTAGATAAGCAGAAAAATTAATTGATTATTCAGTTGTTGCATATACATTTATTGACAATGACTTCGTAAAAGGGTTAATAAAGTGGTTTACTCATATCAGCAATCTAATAATCAGAGACCACATTTAACAGAAGAAAGGAATCAACGGTATATAGGGTGTGTAGGTCTGGAGGCTAAAAATTAGTTTGGTGTTGTGCAAAATAAATTACAATAATGGTATCACGAGTGACTTTTAGCAAAATGGACATGTTCATCAATCAGGAATTAGATGAATAGGTTTAAAAGTTATCGCATAGACCTAAATACTTTTTAGAGAGAAAACAATACATGAATCGAGAAATCCAATGTACATTAACCAGCATTCCCCTACTCCTGTGTTGGTAAGCACATAATTCTCAAAAAGAATTCTTATTGATCTCATACCGTTTGAGTTGAATACATTTCATTGACAAAACAAAAACACTCACAATTAATAAAGGGGCATTGTCTAGGTAAATTATTTCTACCAACTGAGTTAAACCATGTGGAAACATGATGTACATGTCCACCATGACTGCATAATGGACAAACTAAAACAAGTCCTTTGCAGCTATTTCGGCATACAGTACAGATTAACAATCTTTGCGGTTTCTGAGGGCCTGTAGTAGATTGGTGATTCTCTAAATTCACCTCCCACTGACAATGTGTACACTGTGAAGACTTAAGAGATCCATTGGAGTGTTTGGGAACTAAGTTAGAACTGCATCGCATGTCTGGGCATGAAAGTAGAATCAAAGCATTTGTTTGAACGTAAGGCCATACATGGGATAATGAATTTGCACGGATATTGTACGACCAAGATCGAAGAAGACGAGCGTGTAAAATGTATTCGTGTAGAGAGTAAATAATGCTAGCGTAAACATAAATGTAGTGATCGAATGAAAACAAATCCTTTGGATGGACAAACCTAAAACATACAAGGATTACGTAAATAATAATTAAATATTCACTAGCTCCAAGATAAAATAATCGAATTTCGCAGAAGCGAACTGTGTTTAGTAGAAATAAAAAGCCCTATCTCTAAAGTTTGATAAATTTATCATGATAAAGTAAGCAACCTCAACATTTCTAGATTGGAGAAACTCAGTAGTTATAATGTTGATTGCATTGGATTAAATCAAAAGGAATTTATGAACGGTCTAAAAAATAACTTATACTGATAAATATCATGAAATATAGGGCTGATGATGACAAACTTATAATACCACAGTATATGGACGGCATCATCAACGGAGTAGGTTGAGGATGCAATGATTTTGTTTACGTCTACGTGGATTTACTTTTAATCAAACAGATAACAATGGTAATAATAATAATTCAAGCAACATTTTTATCATCCTAATAATTCTATGCTTTTCATAAATAATTATACGTGTCCTCGTTAATTATATTAATCGAATTGTATATCTTTATGTATGAGCTGTATGTGTGTAAATCAGTACGTAATTGCTTATCTGATAATCCAAATAACACACATTTACTGTTATTACTGTATGATTGCTTCTACGAATGCAGCAAATATATGGATCCTAAGTTCACTCGTTTTCCAGTTTCTAGCGTCGCGTAGTTATAAACGCGTTAAGTCTAAGAATATATCCGAAAAAACCCAAAAGGTGGAAAATTCAAGAAGTGGTACCGATCTAGGAAGTCACTGGCTTTCATTTCGACTCCCCTGAAATTCTTGGTGATATCATCCCGCTTTACTGATATGACTTAGCGAGATAGCAAAGTTTAAGATCAATCCTAGATTTGATTTCTGACTGATTGCCGTTAAAATCACATGTACTCAAAAAGTCCAAGGGAAGGAGGAAATGAATCATGTCAAGTACCAAATCAATAGAAAAGTTCAATCCTTAAACACAAGATAAATTGATAGAAGACAATAATGACAATATATTAGATTATATGGCAAACTATGAGGAAGGAGTACACGATCTTAAATAGCAAGCATGATACCATTATGTTTAATCTAAGATAACAACCAACCTTGATTGATAAGCACAAATTGAATTGATCGATAATTCCTTTGGAGGAAGTTGTTCTATGGGACAACCGTTCATATTTTCGTTTGACTGGCCAAATACTAAACTGAATTCACTCTGTGTTTC
Source organism: Schistosoma mansoni (assembly GCF_000237925.1). NCBI lineage: Eukaryota > Metazoa > Platyhelminthes > Trematoda > Strigeidida > Schistosomatidae > Schistosoma > Schistosoma mansoni. The sequence goes on from NC_031495.1 coordinate 35,821,852, forward strand.
ATCAGAGTTATCTAAGGTAAATGACGCTTGTTGTTCTAATGAGGAACTGGCAACTGTATTGCATCCTAACAGATTTATTGTCTTTTCTGACTCATTCATGTGACATAATGAATATGTTTCCAAAAAGTTGTTCACAGATGACAGTGAAGTGGTAGCTAGTATAGGAAGTAGTATTTTACTATCAGATTATATCAAATAATCACTACAATAAAAATATTGTTTGAGTGTACAAATGACTTGATAATGGTGTTCGATTAATTAAAGATCCATAAACTATTGTTCGTAGAAAGATATGTGATGAGGGACATATATCTAGCTCGAACAATATTTTATTTAATTTTGGAATACAAATTCGCAAACCATAAATGAAAACAAGAGCACACCCATTGGCTAACAATGAAAATGGTATAATTTATCATCAATGATACGGACCTAGATACAGAAAGGTATTTAACATGTATAGTTTGTCTCAGACAATCATTAAATATTATTTATGAAAATCATTAAATGTGTTGATACAAGATGCTTAATTCATGGATCTGCTAAAGTTAAAGTGATAAATGCATTCGAAATTTAATCGCTGAAAATGGATGTTTGGCTGAATAGCTTGCTAATATATTGATATCTGCAACAAACTAACTTTGTCATTAATTATATTGCTGAAACAGTCGGTATGCTATCTTCAGGAAAATTACATGACAAGTGGTAGGAAGAAAAGGAGCTGACATAAAACTACTTGTAACCGCACTGCAACAAATCGTACTACGGACTAGACAAGGCAGTGACTAGCATTAAATATTCCCCATCAGTTTAGTTTTGAAAACACAGAGATTATATAGTTTTATCACATGCCTGCCACTCGTTTTGAGGTTCTTTAAAATATGTAAAAAAATAATATGTACAACAAATGCTAGTTTTATATTTGTGGATTAAATTTCTCAAGCAAATGCGCCTTGGGCTCTGGGGTTATGCAATTCTAGTCTGCCTGATTTCTCCATTATTTTAATAAGTTCTTATTAACAGCTATGAGAAATATAGAACTATTGTTAGTCAATACAATTACAGGATCATTGGAGTACCATCCAATTGTTGTTAGTATTTTTATTATCATCTCATTAGATTTAAGAGATACCTAGACAATTCCTCTTACAACGTCTGTAGGATTTGCCTCTACAAAAAATCTCAGTAACATCGGTATAAAACTGTATAACTTACTATTCTCGAGTTTATTTAGTGAAATATTTGAGCCATCAAATGTGTCGAACTGAAACAAAAAAGTGTTTAATTGATTATAATGAAGGAATCATCGAATATTTTAAAGCAGTTAAATAGAGTAACACATATTAGTTATCGACAGTTTTGATAAATATTGGTGCAAAATGTTAAAATGATTGGATTATTGAATACAAAAAACCCTGACTTTTTGCTTTACGGATCAAAATCTTATTGTTTAGAAGACTGAGATAAATTAGCCATGAAAAACCTTTTTGATTGACATTTTATGATTAAGGAACTTACTGATAAACTCCGTAGATATGCTAAAACCTATAGTACCATATTTTATTCCCTCGTAGTAGATGTGCTTAGCCGTTGCACATATAAACCAATACAGTTATTAATATAATCAGATCAAATAAGGTTTTTCTTCAACAGTTATACTTAGAAAGATATTTTTGAATGCTTAATTTGTTCCTCCAGACAACCAGCATAACAGCGATGCTGCCTTCCCACAAAGAAGGGTGAGGTTAGAAAAGGTCGACCATAAAAATGAACACCTCGCCTTATCCTACGGATATCAGTCTCCGGAGGTAAGGTCTTAACAAGTACGGAGCTAACAAAAAAATTACTAACAAGAAGGTCGTGTGTGACCGACCTCAAACAGTTTCCCCTTGGACCCTGCGGTCACGTTCCCAGGTCACTAAGACAACTTCTAATCCAATTACCTTTTCAGGTACCTCTAGAAGAACCCTTCCACGGTGTGGGCAGCCGAGAAGTGATAACCGCCTCATTCCTCTAACAGCACTCACAACTGAATTGGTTCCTCAGATTTGTGAACAAACAACCACTGAATGCGATTTACGTTCTAATATGTCAGTTCTCGATATATTAAACATAAAATACAGAATAAATGTAAGTATACGAACAAGCTATTGATGTAATTATGTTGCACCGATCCAGGAATTCGTTACATTTAAAGTGAAAACGACGAATATGGCTCATTTTTCAACAAACACCTATGCATTTAAAGATTTATAACAAATACGGTACTGCTGACCGACATACTCAATGAATGATTAATAGCTTTTTTAATATTTCAGATATTTTTCGGTACTTAGACTAATGAAATCAACTTGTGCTTATACCAGAAATCAAATTCATAGGATATATACAAATTATACAGCAAAACGAATTCCTTTCAATTATTTATGTTGCTAAATTAATAAGCACAATTTTCTCTTGTGTTTAATCAAAACATATACGACAGGATAATTGTTTAACATAGAAATTACTTTTGTACAAATCATCTGTTATATTCACATTAATTGAACGTCACCTACGACAAAGGAGAGATATCTGTCTAACAGTAAAAGGACGAGTATATTGCGCAGCAGTTCGCTCTGTTCTACTTTACGGCTGTGAAACGTGGCCATTGGGGATAGAAGATACTCGTAAATTACTAGTATTTGACCACAGATGTCTTGGAAATCTGCTGGGACCACCGGGTAATTAATAGTGTGGTTAGACACAGGGTATTAGGGAATGATGGTAAATCAGTTGGTGAGGTTGTGAATCTTCATCGACTGAGATGGTTTGGCCACGTGTTACGTATGCCCAATCACCAATTACCATGACGCGCAATGCTAACTAGTGTTGAGGACGGTTGGAAGAAAGTTTGAGGCAGCCAAACCGAAACGTGGCACCAGTGCTTGAAGTCATTAACTTCTGGTCTGAGCCATGTTGGTAAATGCAGACTACCTGGTTAGGGTCCACGTGACTATCGTAACCAATGGTTGGAGACTCCTGGTGATATGGCTCAGAATCGATCACAGTGGCGTAGGTGCATACACCCTTTGTCTTTCCTCCAATCATGAGATTGAAATTGCTTTATACCTTTGTTTCTAAGAACTAATTCTTTCTACCTGTATTATACCCTTATATGTAATCTCTGTTTTATATATTACTACCATTGAAGTAACTACTTCTATGGATTTGGTGTTCATCTTGTTGTACTAATAAAGTATGGCAACTTGGACCGATGCATATATGTGCCTGGTCCTACGTTGTAGCTGACTGACTAACATGAAAAAGGAGAACCATCATGACAGCAAGCTACTTAGATTAGTAATTACATTGTAAGCTTAGCTGAATAAAATTCATGATTAGCAGTAATCACTTGATAACGCTAAATTTATCGATATTTTACAATTGTTACATGCAAAAAGAAAATAATTAATATTATAATCTATACATTTTACCAACATTCTATGGAACAACTGCCTTAAACGTTTAATAGAAGTTATAGTTATACAAATAATAATAATAATATAAACGACGAATGTTGAATAAAGATAAGATATAACTGAAAACATTGATCTCACTATTCTGGCGAAGAAAAGCTGGCGAAGAAAAGCAAACAAACAGAAGGATTACAATGTGATGAGATCTTGTTCATTAGTTCTAGTTACATCAAAACTAATTTTTATAATAAATAGTAACTATAAATTGCAAATTTAAAATGTTATTTTTTTCACTATAAGAACAGAGAACATTAAAAACAAACCCATAAATGAAATCAGATAAAAATGTAAAGAAAAAGAAATGACATTAAACTGGACAGGCTTATTCAATATTCTAAAAATGAACAAAACAATGCAATTGATCAAGAGATAAATAGCAATGGTAATTAATGCTAATAACATGAAAATCAAATAACATAGTAAGTAATGAATGACTTAATATTGAACAGGATATATTTTTTTGGAACGTACTTTGAGTTCATTGATACGATTTAAACTTTGAAGTACAAGGACTAACATTGCCAAACTTTGAACATCATGTATACGAAGGAAATGTCGAATCCTGTATATTAAACAATGATTTTTGCTTTAAGTAATAAAAATAATTTGTGGAAATCACAAACAAACAAAAAACAATAACTGAAAATAAGAATAATTTGATCATAATCAGAAGGGGTTTTGTGGAGATTTCAGTATTTTCATAGTTGAAATCCTGAGTCAATTGAAGCTAGACTACCATGGAAAACCTGGAAGCACTGGACGACCGTTTCGTCCTATTATGGGACTCCTCAGCAGTGCGCATCCACGATCCCGCCTCGGGTAAGTGCTCTGGCGCGAGACTGGTAGGTCCTGGGTTCGAATCTCGCGAGTGCAGGATCGTGGATGCACACTGTTGAGGAGTCCCATAACACGACGAAACGGCCGTCCAGTGCTCCCAGGTTTTCCTTGGTGGTCTAGCTTCAAATGACTCATGATTTCAACTATGAAAATAATTTGATTCACAAAGAAAAGTAGTAAGTTTTGATTATTGACAGTAATCATAATCTTTCACAAGGTCAGTTTTATTCTTTGAATCCATTTCACTTAGTAAATCAATATTAAGTAATGATTAAAACTTTACAACACAAAAAAAGACTGTGGTCAATTAGTAGCTTATGAATGATATTTTACCGTTTAAGATGATGAACTCCAAATTCATGTTGGAGCAGAGTGAAAAGTGACATCATTAATTTTAAAATACAACCAGCCAATAAAGTATTTTTACCACTATAAAATTGTATGTCGTCAAAGTGAAATGTAAGCCGAATTCACTAACATAAAAATAAAGAAAAAGATAGTATCGTACGAGAAGATAAGAAAAGGAAATCAGGCGATAAACTGTAGGATAGTATAACGAAGGTTTCAGTGATTGAATTGTAGAACGAATAGATATAAGGTCAAATGTTACTTTAAAAACAACATTTTTACAAACTAAGTATGGCCCTTTCAATGCTAAATTCTTGATCACGATTAAGATGAAAATTCTTGGTAGTAATCAATGTCTTGTGTTACATATATGACAATCAACTAACAACGAAAAGATGATCGACTGCTTAGAGAAAGCTTTGTGACTAAATTGGTGATAACGGTTCTATAATTTATTTTAATTGGGATTAAGATAAGAATTAGCTGGATAGCTAGTGTTATGCTATTTGAATAATTATAGCTCTGATTTACGCTACAGCTGATAGAAAACATAGTTTCGAAGTCAGGTTTCAGTTATAGAATGCCTAGTAGGTCAACCAAAGAATCACAGTACTATATACTCTTTATTGACCAGCTGATAAAGGAAAACCGAGTTACTGAGGAAGAAAGATACTTACAAAAAGGTATATTTTGAAATACAGGTCAATTATAAACATTTAACTCAATGTTGATTAACTGCCCTTGTGTGAATTACTTGGTTTACCTCTATCCTCAAAAAAAATTTCGCAGAGGAAAATAACAGGTCTTCAAAATATTATGTTAAGATGAAAGTGTACCCTTGTAGTAAACGAAAAACTCAGGTAGGGAAAACCAATTTACTGCCTCATGCAAAAATACAGAGTGTCTTCGTAAAATATGTATAACTATACATTGAGTACATTATTTGCTCATCTTATTTTAGTTGTTATCCACATGCATCATGATACCTTTAATTCTGTTGTTATTACAGTTGCTCACTGTTTCCCTCCCTGTTCTCATCAATATCATATTCTCAATCTTCTGCTACCAGGTATTCCACTTCCGACTGGCGCCATTTAATACTTATATCCGTCAACATAAGTAGCATACACTACACCCTGACACAGTAACAGAGTATTTTCATAGTAACGCTCAGGTAGGATCGAGCACAAAAAACCGATTTGTCGGCTAACTTCAATATTTATTATATGCGACATCATAAACGAGTCCCACAAAACCACTTATTTACAAGAAATTATTCAGGTTAAAGTCCTTCACACAGTTTTTATTTTCTTAACTTCAAGAGTGGTACACGATTATTGTTATTAGATATCGCTTTTAAGTCAGATATTTACTATATTTTAGATAATCACTAGAATCGATCAACTCATTTAGTGCCCAAACTCTGCATTGCTTTTCTTTAAAAACTAAAATCAATATAAACGAATTTTGCAAATTATCATAAGCATCTCCAAAATTTATTGAAAACTACTTACCATGTATCAAATAACGGTCTTCCAATTAATTGTGAAGCTAAAGGTTGATGAACTTGGTGAGAATGATCTGTGTGACCAAGTGAAATTGACATAACTAGAGCATATTGCCAGAACTAAGTTAAATATTGATAAAAACAAATAAAACAGTAACGTACAAAGGGACACTCTATGTAAATCAGAAAATAAGTACATAAACTAAAGGAATCCTTTGAATGTATTCAGATGGTGGCTAGCAGTGAAATACAAGATGCGATGTGTGTGGGATTCATCAGCTGGATGTCCCTGTATTGCAGTAATGTTATTCACACGGCGAAACTCCAATATAACACATAACGCTCCTTCAAACGGGTTCCAAAAAGGATCAAACATGCGCATTTGATTCTACTGTTAGTCAAAATAAGAATAAACTGAAAAACTATAGTTAATGACTAGTATTGAGGCACTCGTTTATGGTACATCTTTATGATTAAGGGTTGATCATTTTTAGTCCTGGAAATACAAACTATCACTAAGAGAAATTAATGTTTTAAGAAATAAAAAAACGGGTGTAATTTTAAAAACAATACCTTTTCTTATTAAGAATTTATTAAGTATATCCGCAGTCTGTCTTCGTGACAGATTAATTTCAGTTGCGTTACCATTAAAAAAATCAAGTGGAGCTGGACAGCTGATTTGTCTTAGTAAGGGACTTCTCAGAAACGAGCAACCACGAACCCTTTATGTATCGTACCTAGAACAATGAAGTTTTGAGACATACGATTAACAATTAGAACCATTGGGTCGACAACCAATGGTACAATTCTAACGCATGTCAATTTGCGATATAGAGCGATGATCGATCAATGGTGTTGGTGGCTACTGTCTTACTCCCAACATGTATGAACTCTATTACTCACGATTACTAATTAGAATTTCAAGGGCATTTTGAAGTAACTCATTAATTGGCGGAATATCATAGCCTAATTGAAATAGTTTTCATCAGTAGTACTGGGTAAACGTCGTGATATGTTTCTAACTGATTGGATTCGGAGCTGTGCCATTAGAAGCCAAGTCGATGGTTGCAATGATTAATAATTTGCCGGAAGGTGTTATGGTCCTGGATTTGATTCAGGACGGGTCTATGGTTGTCCACTGCTGGAGGGTTCCATACTAGGACAAAACAACTATCCTGATATGTAACGAATACAACTTACTAATTAGATTCATCACCATAAAACACATCTATCTATTTAAATATTATTTGTCTTATCGTAACAATTTTTAGGAGTGAAAACGTAAGTTTAGTGATGATTAAGGACTAATTTAAATTATATCGTTGCACCTAAAATGGATAAATAATAAAGTTAGACCGAGTAAACATATTGATGAGTTAAATTCATCTCTTAGAACGCAGGGAATAACTTAGCATAGAACAACCCATCTAAAACTAGAACCTTAAACACTACGCTTTAAATACAAAGTTTTACTAACTAGATTATGGAGTTCTATGTTTTATACAATCAACGGTAGTATAGATATAGTTGTAAACAAAAGTAAAATAGCACAAAGTACTGATCAATTCAGCTTTATGAATCTCCGATTGAATGTTTATTTGAAGAATATAATAGGATTTCTAGTCAAAAAAACTACTACTTCAACGTTATAATCAGAAAATTAAAGTTTTACTGATAATGCTACTAAAAACTTTTCTACATTAAGAAATAAACATAATCGAAATTAAAAAATGTCGGAGTAACAAACACACCACGTTCTCATAATGTATTTTTTATCTCATTGAAGAGGTAAATGAAATGAAAATATAAACATAAGTTTCATATTTGCTACGAAACATCAACAAAAATGTAATCTAATTCTTGACAAGACTCATTCAATCTATGACATTTGGATTTATGTTGTACAACACCGCTTCAACGACAAAATTTATATTCAAGCACAGAATGAAACACTTGAAAAGATGTTTACAAGTTTTAAAAAATCAGTTGTTGGATAACAATCTCAATAACGCTTACTCAATAGCTCTCAAGGTTCGAGAGTGAAATAGAGTAAAAATTTGTTAACGGAATAGAGAATACATTTACATTTTGAGGACAGTGTGAAAAAATTTATTGAAGGAACGAACACACAAAAATGTATAAAATGAACAGAAGTTCTTTCTTTAAACATAGAAAAATATAATAGGATGAAGAACAGACCGTATGCCATAAGTAATACAAAATAAGTAAATAAATGCTTACTCGAATAAGATCCTTTCGATGAGTATTATAAACTGCATGAAGATTGTGAATGCACATCTGTTGTAGATTTTCGGTGTTTAAGCTATATAAATGTAAAAGCCAAGAGAAGTGAATGAATTATCATGGATTCATTAGGAAAATATTTGTTTAAAAATATTTTGCAAGTATGGTTTCAGTATAAAACTACAATATATAAAAAAAGTCAAAATTATAAAGCAGAAAGATAAGCTTTGAAATCAGTTGCACTGGAGTAGATGAATTTATTCGTTAACTAAATCTTAGGTTCAAGTATTATTTCATGTATAGTGAACTTTAATTTCACCTTTTCTATCCTTATTTTTTTCAGATCATGTTGGCTAACTTGCTGTTCATACCTTGATGATTTTCCCTTATTGTGGTAGAGGTAAATATCAGTGCATGAACTGATGTACATTTGTAGGACGTCCGATGTTGACTGATTACAAAAATGAATCTTTTTAAATAATGTTAGAGTAAATCAAAAGAATTTTTACAAAAACGCTCAATTATTTGAGAATGGATGTTACAATTTCTATATTTATTTATTATTTATTTAAACACATAAATATTGGTACAAAGGAGCATCAGATATATATGCGCCACACAAATCTCATTTGATTTGTGTGAGGGCTGTGATACTGCTCGGGTGCCCAAACCGAAGCAGGTGATTTTCTTAAGGAGCCACACTCCGAGCCTTTGATCTAAAGATCTGATCTACAAGGCAGTGGAGCATCATGAGAGGATGCAGTCCCATGGTAGTCGGTGACCAACGATTGATTCATACGCCATTTGTTCCCTCAGGATACTGCAGCCCATGTGCACCATTGGTTTGGAATCAGGGTTTTCCAACTCCCCTAGATGGACGCGCCGTGTCCACCAACCCGGTTAAAGCGCCGGACATTCGCTTTTCGTTCTCTCAATTTCGTAAACAACACCTGTGGAACGAGAAGGCAGTGAGTAGGAATTCCTTGGCAGAGGCTATATACGCGTGGCCATATGAGAGCAAATCGAGATGGAGGGCAGACTCTCCCCACTCTCGGCCGTACCAGGGCATTTGGGGACAAATATTAAGTTGAAGAATGCAAACATAATTTAAGTTATTTGTTATAGACCGATACAAACATACTACCTTTTAAAAAAACTCATTATATAATGTCAACGCTTCATTACTACTGTTTTGGTCAGGCATTTTTGTTAAATAGAAAAAACCCTAAATTACAATTGTAAGGTACAGAATATTCAAGTATTTCATTCCGAAGTTTTGAGAGATGAGTTCGGTTTTACACATAACTCGATTTTGTACTACTCAATTTACAGTGCAATAGTTAAAGAAAATGAATGTATGTTCATTCGACAAAAAATAATGGTGACAGGATATGATAAGTTAAACAATTACCAGGTAATTTTTTAACACAAACTAATTCACTAAGTCATATGATAGTTTCAATGAAAGCAAAATTCTTAAAAAAAGATTCATGTCATACTGAATAATAAACGACTCTGAAACTGAAATAATTCATTATAACTGTAAGAAACATTTGAGAAAAGTATATCAAACAAGATATAGTTAAATAGAAGCTTACAAACCTGTAATCATACATTAAGTGCCGATCCCAAATTAAAGGGCTCATATCATAAATTTGAATAGTAGATGGATCTGTACAATGAACATAATATAAAAGTTTAAAGATTTACTCGAGGATAAGAAGTGTGAAGAGAAAATTAGGAAAAATGTTATTATGAATTTGTTCACAAATTCACAGATTAATAAAAAAACACATGTTATTTACATTTATCAGTACATAAGTAGGCAAAAGGAATTTACTTGTGTGCAGTCACATTTGATTTATTTACTACTAAAAGTAACTTTAGGTTGTTTTGTTTTTCTATCGGAAACATTCAGAGCATATATTCCACAAAAGGAATAAATTAACCTCCGTTTCGCCTGGTGAAAAATGGCAAAAGGGAGACCTGATGTGATGTTTTAGAGCTACAATGATATGCTTACAAAATACAAAAAGCAAAGAAGTAGACTTTATACATAATGTGATAAATTAACCAGGTCACCCACAAAGTTTTTCGGGGAAGCATGTGTATATAGTTAACAGTTAGTCAGACACAGACTGTTCTACATAAATCTCTTTACCATAAAGCTATAATTTAATGGAGACGTAGCTAGCACTGTTTTATACAACAGTTTAAATAGAACTGTGAACAAGACTTTTTATTCAGCTGGTCTTTGTTCGTCACCTTCCAATCAACAAATGGTGATCGCTTAACTAAATAACGAGTTACCTGGTTTCTCTACTCCGATATGCATCTAGTAATCCAGATACTTATGCGAAGAACTCTATATTATGGGGGGAGTACTGCCAGAGCGCGAGCTAACCAGCATCTCTCTTTCGTGATTTAAAAAGGGTCAGACTCACTCATGAACAACTCCAAATGGTAGATGGTGGTCATTTGATAGATAGAACCAAAATATTTACAGTTATTTTTTCAAATATTTTCCACTTGCTTGTTGGCATCCGATCCCGTTTTTATGTATCCACAATCTCTAGGTAGTAGTACCTCTGCCCCTATTTCACTAAATGTTTCTACCTTTTGTTTGTTTCAGTTTACCTTTCTCATATATTTTCTTTACTAGTTGAATACTTAAATTGATAAACCACATGGTTCTTCTGATGCAATTCTTTTACGACCAGAATTTAAACAAGTTTATTCCTGAAAGTTTGCACATATTTCTGAAATAATTATTCATGTTGTATTACTCTTTATTATACTTGAAATTAACACAATACCTATCATCTTACTCTCAATTTATACTTTTTCACTTATTATTACTAGTTATGCAATCTGTTTCTTAATGACTCAAGAAACCCCATGATTGCTTTATTATTTTTCATACAGACATATAAATATTACTGTATATTGCAATAGTGCATTATGAAGAGCTAGTTGAAAACAAGATTATTTACTTATATATATATATATATATATATATATATATATATATATATATTGTTTCAGTAAGAAGCAAAGAAAGGAAGTATCTACTAATTATATTCTTTATCGATAACAGATCTTGATTGATTTGAAGTTTTTTTCGAACATAGGCTAGTTATTCAAACCTATTTGAGTTTTACATGTGCGCAAAACTAAAATGAGTACACATTCAGCATAAAAAGGTTAAAATATACTACACTACATCTTATTGGGTGCATGTTTTGGTTAAGAGTTAAAAAGCACTATTTATTTAGACACTTTTTTTCTTAAGATAACCAAAATAAAATATCACCTCTTCCCCTATCCGTTAGGATAACTAAATGGAGATTATGTACTAAGTAGAAATAATTAATTGATAACCTCAACTAGAAATGTTTATAAGTTAAATATATTGATAATCTAAGTTTTTGTCTGTAATGAAAGTTATTTAGTATATGCATGTGTAGTTATGAAGAATCAATGTTTGCTATACAACTTTCATTATATATTTCATAAACTGAATGCTACATGACATATCATACCATTTTGAATACAAATAAGGATTTTTATTCCGTGCATAATGTATATTCAGTCAGTTAGGAAGTGACTCCATCCATTGTGGACTTCTATAAAGGTGGAAATTCATGATAAATCAATAGTCTGTCATAACAATCATTCCAAAATTTCAGGCATCTATTTAACAGTCACGATAATTTTTATATTCTATAAAACAGTTAATTTTTCAAAGAATAATAAAATGAATTTAGATAGCAAGAATTGGGGATAATCAACTACTTGACGAATAGGAAGGGGGTAAAAAAGAAGAAAAGAGAAATTTGAAAATGATAATTATTATTCATTAGTAAGTATAGAAGACTGGAAGACAATAATAACAACTAACTATTATGCAAAAAAGGAGTTAAATCTTTAGTGGAATGAGAGATCAGATATGTTGCTTCTGCGAACAGAATTCAGATTTTAGTCTCTTTAATTCTTATCAGAAGGGGTTTTGTGGATATTATAGTAATTTTGATAGTTGGGATCATGAATCAATTGAAGCTAGACCACCATAGGAAACCTGGAAGCACTGAACGGCCGTTTCGTCCTATTATGGGACTCCTCAGCAGTGCGTATCCACGATCCCGCCTCGCGAGATTCGAACTCAGGACCTATCAGTTTCGCGCGCGAGCGCTTAACCACTATTCAACTTAATCCTAGGTTCCGTGTAATTTTATTCTATTGCAATAATATAAATAGATGTAATTAGTTAGATATATCAAGAGATCTATAGAATAATTTCTATACAGATGTAACCAATGACTGAATACTTCTAGGATAAATAATTACTGACAAGTAATTGAATAAAAAATCAATTAAACTTACAATTGTAGAAAATAATTAACATAAAATGATACAGGAAATATTGTTGCTTATGATAACTTATAAACACAATACAACTATTATATATTTCTCCATATCAATAATTTTGATAATACAGTATGAAGGCGGTATAAATATTGACTAAAATAGGTCGTCATCATTTAAGATAAATAATGTCAATATCGGATATATATAAATATGGATACCCAGTTGTCGGCAAAGTTAACTTGTTAGTCAGATATCATAGTAATAATAACAGCAACTATAAAATCGTATCAATTTTCATTCATTTAAATATCTAAGTCATAATTTTTATCATAATACACACCCACTTGGACGCTCGTATATATATATATATATATATATATATATATATATATATATATATATATATATATATATATACTCTTATGGGAATAGTGCACAAAATTATTTTACAAGAAACTTCATTTGGAAATCCTACATTTTATCAGTGAAACAGAGTAAATTAACAACAACAGAAAATAGCGTTGACGATTAAAATGAGACGAAAATATAAAATTATATACTACTGTTAAGGCAAACTTTAAAATTAATATAAAACGCGCACACAGATATTAGTCAATGTAGTAACTATAACTGTCTTTCTTTTTAAAACAGATATTTTCTTCTATTTTCATATGTCAACTGTGATATGTATATGTAATTAAGGAAAACAAAATCATAATATAAACAAGACTTACAAATCATACTGAAATGACTGAAGAACATTTCATTTGGATTCTGAACATCAGGAGAGTTGGGATGTGTTGTTGAAATGGAATTGAGCCACTTTTGCTCCGTTACATGAGACGACTCAAAAGAATTCTTTTAAAACAAATAAAAATGGATGACAACGTTTTATGCACAACAGGGTGTCAAACTAAAGTGGCTTGTTTTAATAATCATTAGAAGTTTATTCGATTAGTCATGACCTGTTCACATTAAAATCCACAATTTTTTTGATTGAAAAAGAAGTGTTTAGAGTCAAGTTAACGTATGTTTCAAACTTTCTTTACGTTGAGAATTGTCAGATTTCCTAAAACAGACTGTAACACTAACAGTCAATCTTAGTGTTTTTCTGCCTAACTCTGTGTGACTTTCATTCTTGTTTTACTCAAAGATGTTCAATTCTTAGTCATTTTTTGTTTTATTGAAATATATATTTTTTTAAACCGGCTATAAATATATGATAACTACCTAGAAAACTAATGATCATTATAAACAAGTAAATTTTCTAAACAAATATTGATTTGCTTTTGCTGGCTCAGTTATTATACTATGAAAGAAAAGAGGACGTTCTCTACATTCATAGTTCATAGCATTTACTGCTAAGAGTATCAAGCCTTATGTACTCAGCAATGTCACTTAGAGATGTGTCAAAATAAAACTCGTGAAACTTTAGAAAGTAACACATCACAACGAATTTTATTCGACATAACTGAGGAATTGAAAACTCTGAGGGTTGAAATTTCGCACATTAACCATTCTGCAATATACTTCGAAACATAATAAATAAATGATAAATGAAATGTTATGTAATACATGCGACTGACAGTCGACTGTGTAAAAATATTACAAATAGTTAACATGTAGTAATGGAATTGTTATTTCATCAAATGTACATGAATTAATGAATTCCACAAAAAAGTAACAATATAACATATAAGATAGTTTTACCTTTACTTCAGTATCGTCAGCTGTTGAATTAATTGAATTTCGATTAAGTTCTGTATTCATTTTAAAAGATAATCTATTTTTGTCAACTACTTCATGGATACATTTCTGTTTTTCATGAGGTTGATGTTTTTGTCGTTGTTGTTCCTTACAATCTACCTCGAATCTAGCAAATGAATCAATTATATTTCCAATACAATTCTGAAATGATCTTTTCATATCATTATTATATTCACGATTTGTTGATGAAAATCGATGAATAAATTTTTGGTATTCACTAAATGATTGTGGTGTCCAATCTTTTTTTATGTCATTACTATTATTATTAGTAGTAGTATTTGTTAACTCTACTTGACAATTAACATCTGATGAAGTTAATTTCAATGAATTACGTATAAATGACAAAGATTCTGGTAGACCAAATGTTACAATTAGACCATTCGTGGTAAAATGAACACCGGATGTTCTTGGGAAAGGAATACCTATTGTATAGTGACATTTTTGTTTCATTGAAGCTGTTGTATCAATAATTGGTTTGTTCAATTTATCCATATTAATATTAAACATATCATAATTTGTAGTAGATAAATTTGTTAAGTTTAATTTTTTAGAATTACTTTCTATCTACGATAAGATTAAAAGAGAAGAAACGAGTCAGAAGTAAGACTGCGAGAGAGTTGCTTTATTTTTCAAAGAAGAGATGAATGGTAAACAAGTCTGCTAAGTATGATATTTAACATAAACAAATCACAATTAGAAAAAACAATACTTTTGAATCAAAATAAGTTTCATATAAACTATAAATATGAGCCTAACAATACAAGAAAAAACATTTTCTTTGAAAAATGATATGAGCTTTTGGTTTGTGAGATGAGATACGACTTCTACTTGAACCAATTCATTGAACCAGTAATGTATTAACTGAAAACATTAAGTTTCATTTTCTCCGATGATTAATTACAGAAAGTCCCTCAGGATTGGGACAAAACAAAGAATACATGGACAGAATGTTTGCTGCTCTGACAAAAATGATTATTACAATGATTAATAAGCGGGTACATCTCCGAGAATCAAGCTCTAAAAATGCGAATTTTAAGTAGTCATGCAATTTGATTGACCAATTTTAATCAGATTTTCTAGAAACATAAAAC
Organism: Schistosoma mansoni; assembly: GCF_000237925.1. Taxonomy (NCBI): domain Eukaryota; kingdom Metazoa; phylum Platyhelminthes; class Trematoda; order Strigeidida; family Schistosomatidae; genus Schistosoma; species Schistosoma mansoni. Next base: position 35,837,532 of record NC_031495.1, read on the forward strand.
TCACCATCACAAAAAATGATTGATGTAATTCAAATGAACAGTCTTAATTATCATTTCAAGCTAAATATTTCTATCACTTATGACAAATTTCAATGTATCACTAACTCAGTGACCGAATAGATCAAATCGCTTCCATGGGACGAAGACGGTGCTGTTTGCCAGCAGCTAAGAAACTTTGTTTGGTGTGAATACATTTTAGTAGTTATAACTCATTATGTTGATAACAATGTGGAATATAAAACGGTAGTCAACCAATTATATCCAAAACCGAATTCTTAAATCCTCGACAGATACAACCCAATGTAAGGGAGATATTAATAAGATACTTACTTGATTGTTTAATGTAGGATATGTTTGTAAAGTGATCACAGCATTTCTTATACATGGTTCAACACAACCACGTGAGGTGGACACTAGTTCAGATGCAGTTGAATATAAAACCTGAAGACAGAAGAAAATAGCAGAGCTTTTAATAGATTTTAAAAAATACACCAACAGAAATGAGATAAAAGTTGAAAATATCTTATTTTGAAGACGATAAAATACCTAATTCACATTTTTCATCAATAAATTACTTTCCCCTGGTAATTAACACTTTGATGACAGTTGATTTAAATAAAAAATTAGAATTAAGCGAAACACATAAAACTACCACTAATTTTCAATGACAAAATACAGAAATTTAGACTACGACATGTACTGAGGAACCTTTGAAAATTTTAGTGACTACGTGATGGTAAATTGTTGTATATGGCTAGTAAAATGATAGCAAATTCAAACCAATCAGTGTTGTAGGAAATGTGCTTTACCTCAAGATACATTTCTTGTTATGAATGAATCTGTCTTAAACTTCTAAAGACAGAACATAGGATGTCAAGTGATTACCTACTGGATATGTTGGTTGTCTGAATTACCACAATTAATCAGCATTTGAATATATATGTAAAGTTTTAATTCATAACGATCAACAATGATAAGAATGAAGTTAGACGAACTAGATATATGAACTGTTGAGTAGGCTTCCAAGAACTACAGAGGAGCCTCGCGAGGCCCTAAAAGAGCTGAAGAGTTTCCATCCAACCAGAACATGATGGAGCTTTCTAGAATAGCAACGTGGCATGCTACTGTTGGACAGTAGCACAACATGTCTCTTTGCGGACTGGCCGAATCATAAAGTTGATTTAACAAATGCCAATATCTATAAATACCCTTGATTTCCTGTACATTTCGATTCTTACCAAATAAACACTTCTCCAGCTTTTTCTTCTGACTTCTGATTTGCGGCGGTGAAGTTCTAACGTTCGAGTATCATAGTTGTAAACTGTATTCTGCGTTAATCAAGTAGCGAACCTAACATGAATACTATTTCTAAGAAAAATTATGACGAAATTATTCCAAGATACTCCTAAAGTTTCAATCTGTTCACTCTAAACAATTTTGACAGAAATTTCTAAACACATAGGATAAACAGGTTAGCTTCTATATGTGTTTAAAAAATAGGAAAAAAAAATAGTTGAATATCTTATTAGAATTAGATTTTTGTTTGTATTGTTTCACTGATTTTCCTGTTCAGACAGAAAGAAAACTTTATATCGATGGTTAGAGACCTTGAATGACATGGCTCAAAATCGTTTGCAGTGGAGAAGGTGCATACACTCTTTGTGTTCTACCAAATTTTAATCTTCTGAATTCTTCATGTCTATCTTTTTTCTCTTTCCAAATTTATTTCATTGGATTATACTCCTTCTATAACATATTCAAACCCTAATCTTTCACATAATGCCTATACTCTTACTACTTCTACCACTATGGGATTCGATTCGACAACTGCATCTCTGTGCTAATGTGGTATGGCAACTCGAACTGATGTACGTACGTACGAAGTTCTACATTGTGATTGACTGACTGACTGATCTTGAAATGAAATGATAATAATGTGAGTTATTTTTTTAATTATAAGTTGAAACTGTTTATTCTAGATCATTTAGATAAATAGTTAAGAGAATAAGTTGAAACAATAAAATTCTGGTCAATATAAGTGTATACAAACAAGCAAAAGTATAAAGAAACATGATATATATACTAAAAACAATTTATGACCACTTCTTCATAACCAATATTATATAGAAATATATAATATATTAAACGAGAAAAATTAACCGATTACTATTATTGAGCTTTGTAGAAAATAAAAAACCCGGTAATTTTCACGTAGTAAACAGATAGTTACACAATTAGAATTCACAAGAAATAAATTATTTAAATTCCTGTAAAGTTGAAACATTTTTAAAAAAAATGGTTTTCTGAGTTTAATGTTCATATGACAATTATTACTTATGGATGTTTAATTGTTTTCACTTAAAACATTGGAATAGTGATTCATAACACTTTACTTTGGTTTGAGCAGAAGAAAAGTATTAGTAACCCATATAACCTGAAGTATATTAGGAAATCCGGCTCATAAATCTATACTTTATTAATAAATTACAGAAATATGGTAATTTATTTAGTATTGTTTGTTTGAATCTTCCCATTGATGCTTAGGACTGCAACTGGTCAGTCTCTTATTGGCATATGTGCATACTGTGTGTATTGGATAATACGATGGCGTTTGAAGCGAACGGTACTGGGTTCGAGTCCCACACTGAACATCAACTCTGAGATGCAGGTACATCCAGTTGACGAGTCACAAATAGGACGAAACGCACGTCCTGGATACCTCTGCTAGCCACCATCCATCTTTGCTTATGGTAATTTATGTTTGGATTTTCGATGTGAGATTCATCTTCCGCTTAATATATATTACATACCGATGAATATTTTTGTTATTCACTGGGAATTAAATCAAGTATTTTGTTGTAACAAACAACAACCGTCACAATTTGCTATTATTATTATTAACAAATATTTATCAATCTGTTGAGTTGTTTTAAACTATACTTATTTGGTTTCAATTTAAATGTGAGCATAAAAACATTAACTAACGTTTGTGTAAGATAAGTTGAATGCCACATTCATACATACATTCTAGAAAACATCGCTAACAGTAATCAAAAATACTACAACAATATCACTAAGACAATCTTTAAAAGAAAATAAGAGAGAAACAAGGGGGATTAGAAGGAAAAAACTTACATTTCTTAATTCATCTAGTACTTCTGGAGGTAAAGGTGGACTGCAATCAAGTACATGAAATTCAGGTATAGCTCCATTTAATGGATAATTATCAGGGAATTCTATACTTAATATAATTGAACCAGCTAATGGCATTTCACAGTTACGTGTATTGTTATTAGTCGAATTTTCTAATTCATGACTATTATCAAAGGTTGAATGATTTGATGGATCGTTTGTTAAATGCGTACTCTCTTCATTATCAACACTAACAGCACTATTACTATTGCTAGTCTGATTCGATATTGTATGTTCAGTATCAGTTGTCGATGATAAATTACGATGGTGTGCTTTCCAAAAATTTGAATGTTCTGAAAATTCCATTTGTGAGATCAGATCAGTGGTTGAAGGTAATAGTAGACTATCAAGACCTTCATTATTCATTACAGAACTATGACGTCGTCTTCGAAATGTATTTGTTACTGAACATAATGAATAATGATGATGATGATTACGACGACAGTAAAATAGAATTAATTTAGCTGTACGATTGATAAGATCCATTTCTTCTAACTTATACTAAAGATACACAAATAAAATATATAAACAACAATATCGTTTAAAAACAATTAACTAATGGTTACAATAAAAGTTTGAATAAGAAAGTGTTAACACGTTTCATAAATCCAAAAAGATAAAATCCCTTTTAATTTGTACACATGAAATGTTTGCATAAATTTGATGAATTACGAACTCCATTGATCTGATGAAGTAACTAATATTAAAAATTTGAAGGATTTATGATGAGACTAAAATCGTGTAAAACAAATACACATTGATATAGAGTGCGAGTGTACAGTCAAAAACGATTTTATAACAGATATAATTAATTGAAACAGCTGTATTACTACGATTGATTTCAATTACTGCACTTTACAGTTTCAAAACAGGAAAACTACAGTTCTATGGATGGTATACATTGATTAATGAAATACTTCTTTCTTATGGTGTCAAAACCAATTGAAAGTCGAAATTTTCCTAAAAATTATAAAACATGTCACACAGTCGTTATGTAAAAATAACTATGGAAACAACACAGTGCTATGTCATTAGTTATTTTTCAATATGTTACAAACAACGTGTTAGTTATCATTATTATGATCAATGTGATTGAATTTAAGTTATTAAATCTCGTTTAATTTGTTAATTCTAGTTAACGTTTTTTTTATCAAGGTTGTTTTCCACGAGATGGGGATGCTGACCCCATGGTCAACCCTCCTGCGTTACTCAAACAGGGCCGTGGTAGTGGCCCTAGAAGAGCTACAGGCGCCGAAAATGGGAAGCAGACATAAAAAGGATGAGCGGCAACTGAAAAGGATTGCTCAGGACAGAGTTCGATGGAGAATGATGGTGGGTGGCCTATGCTACTCCACGAAGGGTAACAGGCGTAACTAAGTAAAACTAGTTTAACAAGCTTATAGAATCTTAGAAAACACATACACGTAGGATTACGGTAGAGATAAGGTTGCAGACGTTATATATATATATATATATACATATATATATATATAGGGAAAATCTAATTTTCAGAAAGAGATAAGTTATTAAAAGTACCAAACGTCGTAATTTCAGTAATGATCATTATTTCAAAATGCTAAAACATAACTGGATTAACTTTAATCAATTTCTACATCTTTTTTCTAACCAAATGTCGTTTAATTAAATTCATCATGAGAATTTACGGAAATATACCCTTTAAAAGCGGTAGGCGGAGAATTTTCACTGTCTACTAAACGTATTTACAATTTTAAAAGGAACGTTTTACGAGACATGAATGTCAATTTTTATGTTTTTAGTTGCTATGCTGAACAGTATATTATATATGCATTATATTAACTATGGAGACATGCACAATGAATAAAACTCTGCCTGATAAATTATATTTCATCTAACAATGTGAATTTGCTTGTAAAAAAATACTAAGTGTATTATCGATACGCTTGAATAATTTACAGTGTATAATAAATAAATTTAAACCGTTATTACCCAATACATCCTGATCATCTGATAAATTTTGGTTAAGTGAGAACAAAAAGAATTGCAGAATATTATGAACTCATTGTATTCTAACGCTTTTCATCAGTTATAAACGGCCATTATTTTTATTGATATAAATTGTATGATAATGGACTTGTTTATGGAGCTGACACTCAGTGATTTCAACCAATAAACCAAAGGACGTGAAACAATGAACCAGCTACTGATGTGAAAAAAAAGCAGATTAATTACCTATAGACTAGTACATAATCCTGTACTTTGTCTTCAGTTAGCGTAGATGTTCCATTGAAGGAAAAAATTTGAACTAGATATAAAACATTATTCATGCTCGTACTACTAATGATTATAACACAACAATGTGATATGGGTGAATTAATGAGATTGTCGAATAACTAGTGTTTCAGTTGGTATAATAATCATAATAATAACAACAGTAATAGTAATTACGTAGAAATATTAAGCCATTTAATTTCTACTTACTTAACAATTAATACATGGTAACAACAGTAAATGTAAAAAAATTGACATTTCAAAATGTACAGTAACAGCATCGATAAAATATCATGATTGGGATTTACATATCATGTGTAATGATAATTATTGTAGTTATTTTCATTTATTTTTATTATGCTGTTTCTCTTTTGAATACTGACAATGAAATAATACAAATTTTATAACTAAAACACATGGGGAAGGACAAACAACAAATAATGTAGGAAATGCTTTGGTGAAGAGAAGGAATTCATCACAATTCACATATGTATACCGACCTTGATGTAGGGCAGTTGAAGGTAATCAACAGGAAACTCTGACCTCAGTTTGGTACTGATTAGTACATTTCATCAACAACAACTATACAACATGATCACTTTTTTAAATTTTTCGTCAACATACAGAACTTCATCTATTAAATTAAGAAATTCCCTTTTGTAATGGTAAGATTTGATAATTATAATACCATATAAAAACCAATAAAATTTCCATTTTGATCATTATTACTTGCACCGACTAAAACATTTGTTCAGTGTTCATAATCTTTTAACCACACTTTTTAAATGTTGTTCAACGAAACGAGTCATTCGCATAAAATCCGAAGTGTAAAATATTAGTGAATTTATCTTGTGAAAAGTAAGGCAATTACATAAATTATATTTAAAGAATATATCAAGTAATAAATATAAACTTACTTGTCCAGCTCTATGGCTTAACAAAGATAATTCTTGAGCGAGAAATTGGAATGCACTATCTTCTTGATTTGCACCTACAACAACAAGGAAGTAATATATACATAAATATATATATATATATATATATATATTCATACATATATATAAATTATTATACTTTTCGGAAAGTTTCCAAACGATTGTAATAATTCCAAAAATAAATCGGGTTAAGAAATTAGAGACGTAGTGATGCCTGAGCCAATATTCAACAAGGAAAAATAATAAATGTGCTGACTTGTTGCAATCAGTTATAAATATTTCGTTCGTCTCATTACTAACCAAACAAAAAGAATGCTATTTACGTGATGCTATTAAACTGATCTCTGAAAACAGCTTTCTGAAGGACACACATATTTCGACAGTGTTCATAAAACATTGAAACAATGCAATAATGTATTTTTTTAGTGAGTGTAAAACATATTTGTAAATCTGCTTGGAGCCCTCCTACAGTTAATACCAGTCCCGAGCCCTGATAAAAGAGGTTTAGGGAAGGGGTTGGCAACCCTATCCCGTGAAAAGAAATCTCGCTAAAAGGCGCAATTACTTCTAAATGACGGGAGGTGTTGTACATGACCCAATGCAATTTTGGTACAATTTAGTGACTAAGTGCAGATAAAGTCTTGGGACATATTTATTTGAAAGACAGTAATACTACACGAGTTCCAAACGGAAGTGAAATGGTAGTCAAAGTGGTTGAATTTAGAGTATTTTAACCATTAATTCACTACTCTTAGGAATTATTAGCACCACGGTACAGAAAATGAGCATTGTGAATTATACTACTTCTACAACTAATATTAATAATAATTATAATTATACTGATAATAATAATAATAACAGTAATAATAACAGCGATAATGATAGAAAGGATCTACAAACAGCATTTATTTTAGGAATGTAACAGTGAATTCATTTTACTGACAAATTTTAGCAGGAAAAGTTATATATACAATCGTCAAAATTAGTTCAAGAATGAAATCAGAAAATCAATTTGAACAGTTTAAACAAACTTATTTAGTTATTAAAGGTGCTAATAACATTTCTACTATACGTTGAAAAATTAGCATCATAACATACATTTGGGATCTGCATTCAATCCACTTTTCGAAATAGATAAACATGACTTAGAGACAGAAGGACGTTGGCCAAAATCTTCACCACGAAGTTGTGAGTCAACGATCTGTTTTTTTTAACATAAAAGAAAACGATCTAAATAAAACTACTCACATTGAGATTGGTAAACGTAAGATTATAAACACTGTTAAATTTGAAATTCCGTGCATCATTTGAAATGTGCTCGAGTTTAATAAGATTCCTGACAACCAAGCATTCACTAGTTGTGAAGTGGTACCGGTTAATATATCGATGGAGATGAAAAATCCGTATTTTATCGTAAAATATCTAGTTCTTCTTCTACACAAACATTTTTTGGAAACCAAATAAATTCGACTATGAATCATTGGTGAATGGGATCAGACAAGCTTACGATAAATCTGTGTTCTAATGAATCACGTTCCTCGGTGGGCTAACTAATTTAGGATTTCAAATAAGAATGGTTGCATTCATGTTTGGTGCTAACACGAATCAGTCATACGTAACCAATGTAGTATGTGTTATAAATTTGAGTCATTAAATGTTTTCTTATTATATCATCAGGACAAATAGCAAAAGTTGAGATAGCAACAGTATCCACCTGTGGATTTTTTCGACAACATATTTCTACTTCAGTAAGCATTGTAAATTAGGATAGGAGGTGGTTAGGCATATGTGACACATCCCCTTCAACTTTCATGATCGATAAAAATTCACAGATTAATTAACCGATTTACAATCATTGCCTAATGTTATTGTAAGTTTATTCTTACAATCGGTCAGCCTATTATTCTATTACATACAACCAATAGAACAAAGACACTAATATTAAAACGTTTTACATGTATTCCTACTAAAAAAATTCAAAAAAGCTGGAATATTGTATACAGGGAATCAATATTTGGTAGAAGTGTAGCTAAAAAAAACAACTGTACTCCGTTGAAATGTTTTTGTATATAATCAAAAAAAAGTCTATTACGAAAAGTATATCGAACATTGGATAAAGTTTTCCTAACTTCTAAATTTGATGGTAGGTCATTCGATCATTAACAATGTCAGATCTGACACAAATGTCGATTAGTTTAAGCTAAAACACTTTTTATAAGTAAAACAAGAGAAAATCAGCAACCTGAGAAGTAAAAAAGTGGAAATTTATAATATCAAAATTTTGGCAATAAACAAATAAGATTTAAAATGGAATATAAAAACTGACCTGGTCACACTTATCTCACAGTGTGAAGGTTGAGGTAACGGATGCACAAGAACAGAAACGTTAGTAAGATTCATTAATATAAGTTTACTTTCCAAAAACTGTATAACAGTGTTCTTAAACAGCTAAAAACTTATTTATTAACCAAATGGAAACAGATCTAAATGACTGTATGAAATACTAAAGATATTCGTTTTATACTCCATAGTAAATAAATTGATTAAGATTATCTGAACTATAATTTCCCGTGTTATTTAAATAAAATAATTTACTACCGACAACTTATGGTATAACTATATTCTACTAGTTACATACACAGTGTGTAAAACATGCCTTGCTTCTGAACTTCCAAATGTCTATCAACAATTATATTTGAAAAAATATGATGTTTTGTCGAACAATATATAGTTAATTAGATAATTATACAAATAAACATAGATAACCTTTGGTTTATTTAAACTGCTTGTCGGAGCATTACCAAACTTCTTTGATTGATTTGTCTTTGGATTGAAATTCGTTGATAATTTATCATCTAGTAAATCTTCTGATTTTTCTTTTATTATTCTTGTTTGCTTATTTGCTTGATTTAGTAATGGTTCATTATCATGAAGTGAAATTGATTTAAAATGAATTGGATAAACTCGAAGTATATTATCCATTGACCAAGTAAGTAAATGTACATTTTCTAAGCAGAAATGCAAAAGGAAACAAAGTAAATTAGGCAAATTTATTGTTATTGTGTAAGATAAATAAATTCTGGTAAGTATTTTGATCCAGATTCAATTTTTAAATTAGCAACCTACAACATAAGATGAATGCTAAAAGTGAGTGCTGTAAATGAAGCACTCTGAAAGAGATATAAGTTAATCGATCCAATGTAAAAAAAATCACGAAATGAATTGATATATACTTCTGTTGTATTTAAATAGTATGATTTCATAACAAACAAAACTATTAACCCGTTTTGAAATAGATTTATAGAGGTTTAGTAAGAAATCGTAACTAAAAAGCAGTTTATCCATTTTGAAAATAGAACAGTATTTCTTATGCGATATCGTGAATTGATTGAATCCAGAAATATAGATCATTGAATTTGAAATTATTCGTTTAAATAAATTATGTTCATCAGGAGATTTGAATGTCTTAAGTTTAACTGTAAATTGGTATATTCATAGATGTGAGCCACTAGACCACTCGGCCACTACACCTAGGTGGTGGAGATGTGAGCGCCCCCAAATGCCCTGGTACGATTGAGAGTGGGGAAAGTCAGCTCTCCCTCTCGAAATGCTCTCACATGGCCACGCGTATACAACCATTGCCGGGGAAGTCCTACTCACTGCCTTCTCGTGGAGGGGGTGTCGTTTACGAAATTGAGAGGATTAAAAGCAAATGTCCGGCGCTTTAACCGGCTTGGTGGACACGGAGGGTCCACCTAGGGGAGTTGGAAAACCCTGATTCCAAACCAATGGTGCACATGGGCTGCAGTATCCTGAGGGAACAAATGGCGTATGAATCAATAGTTGGTCACAGGCTACCATGGGACTACATCTCCTTACGATGCTCCACTGCCTTGTGGGTCAGACCTTTAGGTAAAAGACTCCGGGTGTGGCCCTTTAAGAAAATCACCTGCTTCAGTTTGGGTACCCGGGCAGTATCACAGCCCTCACAGAAATCAAATGAGATTTGTGTGGCGCATATGTATCTGCTGCTTTCTTGTACCGATATTTATGTGTTCAAATAAATAAAATAAAAATAGATGTGAGCTAACAGTGAAACATAACTGAAACGAAACAGCTTTTTTCAAACGACATCAGTCAATAACAAAAACTGTTAACAAAATGGAAATAATCTTTGCAAATTACGGAACTAAACAAAAATAACAATGTCATGAACAGATAGGAGAATCAAAAGGAATGAAATGATCTACATTGGGTATCGAGAGAAATGATAAGAAAAATTAAGATGTCTAGTGTTTAGAAGAAAATAACAGTAAAAATGAGAAGGATAACAGTAAAACGCAAAAAAAATTGTAACCCTATCAAACACTGCAATTACAATGTAGCTGCACGATTTGTTAAAAGAAATAGTTCTTTTCAAGTTGACATGATTCTTTTCATATATACACTTAGTTTGTCCTTATTTTCTGAATACTTTGTGTACAATTTTTTTTAATATTGTGTGTAAAAAAACATGTGTTATGAGTTTGAATAAATGGAATAAATAAATAATAATAAATAATGGCAACAGTAGTTGATTAATTTCATAGTGCTTCACTAAAAAGCACGTCTCGAAAGATAATTGTAAATATTTATGAAGTGAATGGTAAATAATTAACTATTAACTCTACATTCATTTAGTATTGTTTGTCCCAGAGTGAACATCAACTCTAAAATGCAGGTACATCCAGCTGACGAGTCCCAGATAGGACGAAACGCGCGTCAAACTGGGTTCCACTGCTAGCCACTATCCATCTTTGATTACAATATTAACTCTATAGTTATTCATATCTTTTAAAATAATTGTTAAAATCCATTAAAAAATCTCTTCTAATTAGTAATGCTTTTTTTAAATGCGACAACTAGAAAAACAATCCAAAGTGATCAATTAATTAAAACAATGAAAACTAATCAAGTAAAAAAACCGGCAGAACATCTACATTTTATTTGATACAACAAGAGGAAAATACAAATTATCAAAATTGAATCATGTCGATTACATTCAGTTATTATCAATAAAATCTCAACTGAACTACTTGTTAAGAACAGTGACAGAATACTTTTGAGTATTAGTGTTAACTATTTCATGAACAAGCGTTACTTAGTACCTTATTTCTTTTATTGTTTTGGTGAGAAGCATAGTTTTATCAACATTGTAGTAATTATTCAGGTTACAGTTTGGTAATCTATAATTTGAAGCTAGTTACAATAATCAGACAATATTTCTCACATTAGTTTTAACCCTAATTTTAGATTTATTGGATTAAAATAAATTTTTATGTATGGAACAAATAAGACTTTGAATAATAAAGAGAAACATTAATAAGCCTGATTATGGAACTTACAAATGAGTACTCAAGTGGAAACTGTCAGATACATTAAGCATATACAACTAGACAAAAGTATAAAAATTAACTTTAGATGTTAAAGAATAACAGTTCCCAACCTACCTACATTTATGCTACATTAAAAAGTACATAAGGTTGCTGGTAGATGATTTTTAGGAAATCATACAGAAGACTTTAGTGAAGGATTTTCAACCTACACTAAAGTTGTGGAATCAATAAAATATTTTTCTACACAGGTAATTTGAATTATACGACACAGTAATGCACTCTATACTAACGTGTGACTAAGACATGATAACTGAGGTTGAACAAACAAAGATTACATTTACGAAATATTCTTTGGATTTGAGTTTATAACCGGTGTAATAGGAGCATTGAATAAAAACTGGTAGTATTCTCACAGCCAAGAATGTTTCCATATGAAGTTGTGAATACACAACGATTGAGTCAGGTGATAAGTGTTGTATATGTTTATATACACTCTAAATTTAAGTAATAAATAAGGTGAAATGGATCTATCCAGGGTAGAGTTGCCGTAAAATGAAATTATACTAATTCACGAAATGAGTAGAACTGGACAACTACCATTTTAGTAGATGGAGTTCAATCAAAGGTATAAAGCATTGTTTGTTGAAAACGCCAACTATTTAATTAAAGTGAATTTGCAATACTAAGTGATAAATTTGTTAAAACATTCGATTTTTAAATAGTAGGTCGAAGATTGAGAATACCTTCTCAAGCAGTTCGGAATAGATAGCTGGATAATACCATTAGCATTACCAACCAAAGCTCAAACAAAGCCTAGTGTACTAAAATGTATACTAAAGTATGTAAAAAGTGTAATTTGATTATTGCTTAACATATACACATATCAGATAAACAAGAATGTGATAACCTACAAAATAGATTCAAAAAGAAAATGAGCTATTTTTTTCACACTAGATAATTGTAAACAATCAGAAAACTATTAAAGTTAAAAATTTACAATATTCTATATAACATAAAACTTTTATTACTCTGTCGATTGACTGTCAATATTTCGAAACATTTTCCAGTGTTAAGATGAGAAAAACAAAGTATACACTAACTGTTGAATTGAGTAAAATAGTATAAACTAGATAAAATATTAAATTCATTTAGTATTGTTTGTTTGAATCTTCCCATCGATGTGTTAGGACTGCAACTGGTGAGTCTCTAATTGGCATACGTGCATACTGTGCAGATTGTCTCGATATAGCCTTATTTCACAAGCATTATAAGCAAAGATGGATGGTGGCTAGCAGTGGAATCCAGTTTGACGCGCGTTTCGTCTTATTTGGGACTCGTCAGCTGGATGTACCTGCATCTCAGAGTTGATGTTCACTCTGGGACTCGGACCCAGTACCTTTCGTCTCAAACATCATCGCGTTATCCACTCAGCTACTGAGTCCTGATAGCCACTTCCTTGTGCGATAGGGTGACGTTTAAATTCACTTAGTATTGTTTGTTTGAATAAAATATTATTGTAGCATAAGACCAAGACGATATATATATATATATATATATATATATATATATATATATACCGTTAACATAGCATTACAAAAAGTAAACGAGATTCCAAGACGCATAACAATACAACTACTCATATTTCTAGACCTTATTTTTCAATTATTGCTTAAGTGATTGCATACATGCAATGCATATTGAGTTACATTAAAATTATGGGGAAAAAAGAAACAGATTTACTGTGTCCATCATATGAACAGTGAACAAAACAGTAACGATAAGACTACTATGAATAGCATATTGATAACATAAACAGAAGAAAGTAATAACAAAAAAATGATATAAAACGATTTATTTACTGACGTACTCTTAGGACAATACTCTAAATTTTGATTTGTTGTCGACATTTCATTATCCAGAATAAAATTTGTCGTTAATTCATGATCATCTGTCATTGTCGATGAAGAAAATGGAAGATTTGAAGAGGAGCATATCAACCAATTCATATCTAGTATATATGAATCTGTAGAACGTGGTTGACAAATCTGCTGATCATTTATGTGATTATTATTATTATTACCATTATTATTATTGTTTGAATTCACCATACCATTAGTAGACGTTTTATTGACAGTAATCCCACTATTATTAGTGTTACTATTATCATGACTTTCTATTACTTGGAATAAATCATGAGATTGTGTCAAATTAGCACTGGACCACACAGATATCCCGTGAACTGACCAATGAGACTGCTCTGGTAAAATAATAATATGATCACCTGAAGGCTAGAAAAAAAGAATGAATAGTAGTATTAGTAATAACAGTCATAATAATAATAATAATCTTAATACGTATAATATAAGTAGGATACGAAAAAGCATGAGTAAAAATTTGATAAGAAAGCGTTAACTCAGAGTAAAATAAAAAATGGTGGAAACTGTGCATAAAACAGCAGGTATTATTTATATTGTGTTTAACAAGAACAGACCATTGTGAGCATATGATTTACAAATTTGTAGCTAGGTAAAAGCTGTTATACTGAATTTTAAACCAGACTTTATTTGATCGCAAGTAATTATAGCTAGAGTAGTTGGATTGTGATTTAAAGAGCTACTTAAACAGTTGACAATTCTGTACATCAACCATCAAGTCATCACACACCAAAGGGGAATCGTGTAAGTTTATATAGTTGATATTCAAACAGGGTGAAAGAATCTCAAACAAACTCTTTATAAACAAGTGGTATAACAAGTTTCTACAACTGTCAATGACCAAAAAACAACTAGTTACGTAATCGCAAAGTTCTGAAAAGCTCTTATTTAATGCTTATTGAATTCAATTGTAACCAATGTTTCGCTGGTCTAAAATCCATTCGTATTCTTGAACTTTATAAGAAGTATTTGTTACAAATCCACTAAGGTTAATATTAATCATAACTGGGGAGCACTGGACCGATGTTTCGTCTCAGAATTTATCAGTCACGTAATATCACTAGGCTTCATATAACAGATGTTCATCACAATTCACTGCATGAAACTACAAACAATTCAGACGACACATTAATTAACTAGTAAATTATGAGCTTACAGTGTAAATTACTTTCTTCAATTTGATTTCATGAAATCGGACCTTTTTCAGAGGATATGAAGGATTTTCAATATCCCATAGGCGCATTTCAGAACATTCATTGACTGTCACCATTTGATTGACATTCTGAGGCGACCAATCAAAATCACGAACGTGATCAGCTTGTACAGAGATGTACTGTTCTGGAACGTTAGACTGAGTTTAAAATACACAGCAAAAAGGGTTACAAATAGTTAACAAACCGTTTAAATAATAAATAATTGTCTAGAATATATTAATTGTATGCAACCTAATCCTGTAAATAGGTATTCGAGTTTGGGACTTCAGGATGTGGGCCCTAACAGCGCTGCACAGGTTCAAGGTTTTACGCTTCAAAATAGCACAGGAAAAGTAAAACCTAATAAAAAGTGTAATATTAGAGCTAACAGGAAAGATATAGGTTGATAATGAAAAAAGAACCCATGGTAATGGATTATATACGACTAATAAAATGAAGAGTGAGCGTATTTGTATCACTAAGTCTATTTTCGTTCAGTGAGACCCACAGTTTACAACCTATATTTTTATAGCCATTTTGTCATCCTGAGAACCTTAGCATGGAAATCCACGCCCTAACATACTATCCAGTCCAGGAATTAGTGATGTTTTGGACTAACCAAAGTCATGT
The DNA here is from genome assembly GCF_000237925.1 of Schistosoma mansoni. NCBI lineage: Eukaryota > Metazoa > Platyhelminthes > Trematoda > Strigeidida > Schistosomatidae > Schistosoma > Schistosoma mansoni. The sequence goes on from NC_031495.1 coordinate 35,853,041, forward strand.
ATGTTGGAGTAGATACGAGCAACAAACAATCTCTATTTGTGCGGATTAACAACCCCACTAGTTGGATAAATCTCCTGTCTTAAAACTTCGCACCAAGCCCCAACATTATCCAATCAATAAATCCACTATATACGAGAAATCTTTCAGAGACACCTACGATCTAGTAGCCAACAGATATATCAATATAGAAAAAATTTCAAAATGAGATTTAAATAAAACATTTCTGACTACGTTTACCCGCAAATCCCAAGTACGAACACCAGATGAGTGACAGGTTGCAAATTTTCCACTCAAAAATCTATTCCATTTGACAATAATTGGTGAAGCTGAAAATACAAACAACAATAGTTTTATCGAATTATTAAATTAACATGTGTCGGAATTCGTCAAACTTTATTGGAAAACACTTAGTATTGTTTGTTTGAATCTTCCCATCGATGTGTTAGGACTGCAACTGGTGAGTCTCTAATTGGCATATGTGCATACTGTGCGTATTGCCTCGATATACCTTAATTCACAAGCATGGTAAGCAGAGATGGATAGTGGCTAGCAGTGGACTCAGTGGCCGAGTGGATAACGCGATGGCGTTTGAAGCGAGGGTACTGGGTTCGAGTCCCAGAGTGAACATCAACTCTGAGATGCAGGTACATCCAGCTGACGAGTCCCGAATAGGACGAAACGCGCGTCCTGGATTCCACTGCTAGCCTCTATCCATCTCTGTTTATTGGAAAACATTCAGAGGAAAGATAGAACGATCATTTCAACTTTGAATTTCTTATCAACGTGTGTACACGACCGCGTACATGATCAAATTTAGGACCTTGCTGTCTCGCATTAAATGCAATACCTTTAGGCTGATTGTTAAAAATATAATGATCCAAATTTTCAACTTCATTCAATTCATAATACAAAGTGACTATAATTCAGTGACACTATGAACAATCGCTTTATTCATGTATTTGTTTAGTAGCAAATCTTACAAGCGAAATTTATTTGAATTCATTTTTGTATTGGTTGTTTAAATTTTCTCATTGATGTTTAGGACTGTAATTGATCAGTCACTTGTTGGCATATGTGCATCCTGTGTGGACTGCCTCGGTTTTGCTTTAAACCACAAGTATTATAAGCAGAGATTCAAACAACTAATACAAAAATGAATAAAAATTCACCGCATTGAACAAGCTAGTGACTATCTGGAGTAAGTAGCCAAGCAGATATTGCGATTTCGTTTGAAGCGAACGGTACTGGGTTCGGGTGCCGGAGTGAACTCTGGGATGAAGGTACATACAGCTGGCGAGTCCCGAATAGGACGAAGTGAGCCTCCTGGATTCTGCTGTCAGCCACCATCCATCTCTGCCTAGAAAATTATTTTGTTTGTCGTTTCTATTTTATCTTATGACCTACATCCTAGAGAATGAAGAATTTTATAGAGTAGTTAACATAGCCAATTCACGATGTTTCTATATGAAATATTGATATATGTGAGTCTGCATGCATAAACTATTCGCATGCTAATTTTCTGAATAACAAGAAAGTTGATGATAAATAAAACCACTAGAAATTATGCAGATTTCATGAATAGCTGCTTTCTCAGAAAAGCGATTATATATATTTTTTTTCTTAGTTATTCCTCTTATATAATGCTGAGTTAATGATATAATAAATAATATTCACAGAGTTTGTCTCCCACTTTTTAATGTTCAAGTGATGAATGTTTGAAGACGGTAGTTTATTGTTTGATTACTTCAAATCGTTCAAAAACATAGTCGATCAAGTTGTCACTACTACTTACCACTACTCTCCTTAAATAAAATACAGAATATTATATTTTCCGAAGTAATCCAACTAGTTATCATGCAATCAGAGTTCTAAAATAATTATAAATCAGTTAATCCCTTTGAGGGTTGAAAGAGTTAAAAAAAAAACTGAACAAAGATGGAAATAAGAATATGAATTTTCAATAAAGCGAAGACTGTACAATACCTATATATATATATATATATATATATATTCCCCAAATAATATTTTTAAACAGAATAGCTTGACAACATAATAAGTTCATCATATATATTACGAAGAAGGCGTACCTCTTTTTAGAAATAATAATACCGTGTACTGATCCTTAAGGATAGTAGCTTTAAATCTATTTAAACATAAAACTACAGTTTCACTGAATGTTCAGAAGTTCTATTGAATAATCACCTAAGATAGATTCAGAAACTAAAAATGAAAGATCCGATCAGATCAAGAAAAAAGAGAGGGAAATAAAAAGAACTAACTTCAAAATAGAAAGAAAATTAATGATAAATATGAATAATCGAAGCAAGAATTTAATTTGTGCATATAGATGATTCATCTACCCAGTTTTTAGCGAACAAAATTCAAACAGATTTTTATACTGAATTAGAAAGAGAAAGGAAAACATTGTAAACAGGCAGATAGGCAGGCAAAAATGTAGGTAAAAAAAGAAGTTGGGAATAATCAGTAGACAAAAAAAAATGAAAACAAAGCAAATTCCCAAAAGAAAAATATGAAGGGCAAAGATATAAGTGTAATAATTTGGTTATATGATGCATGAGTTTTATTTTTCTCTTTGTTATTGTTCTTTTTTAAACAAAAATATTATTAAATTCATTTAGTATTGTTTGTTTGAATCTTCCGATTGATGTTTAGAACTGCAATTGATCAGTCTCTTATTGGCATACGTGCATGCTGTGCGTATTGCCTTGATATAGCCTTAATTCACAAGCATTATAAGCAAACAATACTAAGTGAATTTAAACTTCACCCCATTGCACAAGCAAGTGGCTATCAGGACTCAGTAGCTGAGTGGATAACGCAATGGCGTTTGAAGCGAAAGTTACTGGGTTCGAGTCCCAGAGTGAACATCAACTCTGAGATGCAGGTACATCCAGCCGACGAGTCCCGAATAGGACGAAACGCACGTCCTGGATTTCACTGCTAGCCACTATCTATCTTTGCTTACAAAAATATTATTGTTTCACCTTATCATAATATTTTATAAATTATTTATCTTATTTCAATAATTATGCTGTTTTTTTTCTTTTCATTACTATGAATAATATTTTTTTAGAATTAATGATAGTAATCTATAATGAGACAGAAACTAGTTTATACATGTTCCAAAGAGATAGAAAAGAAAATAAAGGTGAACAATTTTCTTTATCTGATGTCTCATTGCATAAAAGTAACGAAAACAATGATATTGCTTACAGAGAAAAGTACAATGAATTAAAGTAGCGTGAGTAGAGAAATCGTATTAAAAAACAAACAAACAAATAATTTTCATAGTTGAAAGCGTGAGTCGATTGAAGCTAGACCACCAGGGAAAACCTGGAAGCAATGGACGGCCGTTTCGTCCTATTGTGGGGCTCCTCAGCAATGCGAATCTACGATCTCGCCTTGCGAGATTCGAACCCAGGACCTACCACATCTGTTGTGAGATATCAACTCACTGAAGACAATTGGTAAACAGTTGCTCAACTTCGTGGATTGGTTGAAGTTAGACATAAACACCATTGGATGCCGGCTCAGTGGTCTATCGGTTAAATGCTCTGGCGCGAGAATGGTAGGTCCTGGGTTCGAATGTCGCGAGGCGAGGTCGTGGATGTGCACTGTTGAGAAGTTCCACAATAGGACGAAACGGCCGTCCATTGCTTCCAGGTTTTCCCTGGTGGTCTAGGTTCAATCGACTCACGCTTTTAACTATGAAAATACTAAACCTCCACAAAACCCCTGCTGATAGTAAAACAAATAATTCATTTTCATTTCTTATTCTGTAATATTCATGGCATTATTGTAGACTGTTTAAGTAAGTTGATAGTTGTAAAATTAAACAAATGCAATATAAGTCAAGGTAGTTTAATCTGTTAGTACTACACATTGAATAAAGAGTTAATTTCAAGGAAGTATGAAAATATATTTTCCGAATGAATTATCCCTTGGTTAATTCGATTTATCTGATCATTGACCACACTAATTTATCAAGACGTTTTTTCAATTTAATCGACTGATTACATAACATGAAATTCTACTGAATATAAGAAATGCAATATTATAAGGACGAGAGTAAAGTGTCTTACATTATAGTGAAAACCATATAGAAGATCAAGATTACTACGAAAAAGTATTCTGTAAACCTCAGGTACCAGATAAAAACAAAAACAAGTTTATACCGTTTTAAACTGCATGACGCTTTCCACATCAAATCTGTTTCAATTCTTAAAAAACTCCACACAAAATTGAATAATGGATTAGTGATAGACTTACAAAGAGATTCTATAGCTCGAACTGGTCTTGACATATCTCTTAAATCCCAAACACAAATAGCACGAAATTGATCTGTAGATGTAGTAGCTATAAGAAATGGATGGACTGGACTCCAATCCAGTGAATTGATCACACGAACATATCCACCCAGACTAGTGTTTGTACTTAATCGACATTCATTGACATCCCAGAGAAGTAGTTCACATCTATTGCGACGCTAAAGAAATATTGAGAAACCAAAGACAGCAACATATTTAACTATACACAAAGCACCTTCAGTAAACGGCCACAAATTTATGCAATCGTGTATAAAAAAGATTGTTCAGATATAAGCAAACTATTTACTATGAAACGGTGACCTCATAGTATTGCAGTTACTAATGGTCGTTAGGTAGCCATGTAGAGAACAACTATGTAATTAAAGTATAGTATCTTTCTATAAATAAACACGAAAAATAAAAATATACCTAAAACAATTAGTCCCTTTGATAAATTTCGATAATGTAATGAACGACGAAGTAATGTAATGAAGACGAAGTTTATCAGAATGATGTGATATATTTGCGCAATACATTTCGAACAATCTGATCACACATATACTTGTTACGGTTTACCTTAAACTGTCTAGTTGACCTTTTAATTTTCATATAAAAATGTTTTAACAAATATGATAGGTACATGGACTATTAAGAAGTTAGTCAGTTATGGACAATTTAGGACCTGGGACGAATAAGTACCGATCTAGGTTTCAAAAACTCGTATAATGGAGATCAGAAATCGGTAAGATGAGAAGCATAGATTTTGATGAAGTATTATTCTCTGAACTGGATGGTTGGCTCGTGTAGCTTTCATCGTTATTCTGAATGACATCATCAGCAAAAACTTCAGGTAGAAGTGAAGTGTTCGAAGAAGCATACTAAAGGTACTGTGGTATGGGTTACTTATATCCACATAAGTAGTATATGGTGATGGTCAGGCAATGAATGTATTTCAGCGGAAGGTCGATAAGGAAAGAACGGGAACAGAACGCAATTGGTATGAAAATGCATGAACAATGAAATCAGAGACGATGGACTGATATTTGCAGAAGGAACAGTCAAGATTGAGACAATTGATTGATAGTTTGCAAATTAACTGTTTACTTTATGGTTGTCAGATTTTAATGAAATATTCTGTACTTTCCGTGTCAAATACATTCGATTGTCCCCACTCGTGTTCTTGTTCACTACAGTACTAGTATCAAATGAAGTTAAAAACCAAGGGAAAGAAATATGGTTCAAAAGGGGTGTGTGAGAACGAAAAATGAAAAAGCATTGAATAACAATAAACTCAAGATTGAGAAAAAGATCAAGAATGAATGCAAATACACCACTGCTACAAGATTTAGATCATGTAACTAAATATATCCAACCGAAGATTACTTTAATCTTGAAACGTCTAGATAGAAAATCTGCACACTTCTAAGCGAGAAGTCACCAAATCCAAAACACAACATCTGTTTCATATTGCCGAGTATTCAAACTGACATTTGACAGTAAATAAAACACATTATAAACTATTTGGTTAAAAAAATTGGAAAGAAGGTGAACAGCTATGACTTACTGCAATTGCAAGTTTCGTATGATCATTTGGGTGCCAAGCAAGTCCAGAGCATCCTAACTTTGAAGGTAAGGAAAATCCACTGTACTGTGAAGGATGTTTCAATGGGCATATTACAAGTTCATCAGTTCTACATAATAAATAAAAACAAAAACAACAAACCATACATGTACAACCTTACTAAAGTTATACGAATTTGTCATAGTTTAAACATGATTTGAACAATAATGTTAAATTAGCAAAAAGTAATCCAAATTCTCATTCTATACTTATTTATACATTACCACTATCCATTTAATACCACGATATAATTTTAAACAATTGCGAAACAAGTGTACTCATTCGTTGGGCATTGAAAATCTTTCTTTAAATGTTACTTTATATCACGATTAGTGAATAAAAGAATTAAATTTGTCAGCAGATAATTTAGTCCTAGCACACTGTCTTATATTAAAGCTTGAAAACAACCAATTTATTTCGACCATCGATCGATTTAACCAGAACAAAAGATAAATAGACGACACTTTTACAACGAAAATATTGACTTAATTGACATTTTGAGTTTTTTCAATACATGCTATACTTTCCTAGACTTCATCTTAGAAAATGAAGTAGGTCATTTTATCTCACTTCACAATATGCTTCTGATAAAGGGTGGTGAAACCTTAGAAAGGTTCATTTACAGAAAACAAACATGGAATGCCCGACTAACCAACTTCTATGTTCCATTAGGCAGAAAAAGTAATCTTATTCATTTCTCATGTTACCGAATACATACAATTTGTAGTACTAGATGCACTGAAAAACTTGAGTTTCTCAGAAAAACTGGCTGAAAACGGTTAACCAAGCCGTTTTGTAGAGAACATGAAAGAAATTAGAAGCAAAGAAACCGGAAATCCTGTTCCAAAAAATATTTTTGTATGAATCCGGAATTTAAGGGTGACCGAAATTCTGGTGTATTTAAAAATCGGTTGTCGATAGCTATGCAGCAAAGCTGAAACTAACGTTTGCTAGTAGAAATTTGTCTACCGTATCTGTAAAGGTTAAGTTCCTTCATCTAATTGCCCCTATGTGCATCCACCAGTTCACCTGTTCTTGTGGAGCAAAATACGTAGGCTGTAGCCAGCACTTGCTTTTAACTCAGATATGATAACATGTTCCAGTGTGATTCTATAAAGGTGAGAGAAAAGAGTTAGGAATACTGTTCAGGAATATTTAATCTTTAGTGGCCCTATATTTAAATACCAATTAAACTGGACAATTATGTTATCGACGGGCTCACCACTACTAGTGTGGCCCTTTATCTGACTTCAACTAAATCATATTATGATTGCAATCGAAATATACATCCCAGATACCCTCGTATACATTCACTGAATTCACTCGCGTCAGTGAATAACGGAATTAAATGAATCAAATGAGAGAAAGGGTTTCGAATACGTATACTTCATACAATTATTGATCCAGACAGATGATCAGAGAAATGAAGCGGAGAAAGCGAAGAGAAACGAAGTGACACTCAGAAGAGAAGGCAAATGAGCCAATCCAATTTTGATCAAACGGGATTCAATATTTATATTCAGATAAAAATAAATTACAAACACATGATGGATAAGGTAACTAATTAACACATAAACGATCATTTTAAAAAACAGTCAGTATTAATAAGCGAATAAATGACGTCAAAATGTAGCTTGAGAAGAATGAATGTCTAGACGCTAGAACAGCTTATGTTGACTTGACATAGTACCAGCCCACTACAAATCGATTCTAGTGACGCCACTGATCCACAGGTTGATCTTTAGGTTGCTTATAATTCGTCCAAACCTACCAAGATTTCTTCGTTTACAACTCCTTAAAACAACAGAAACTCTTGCCTCCCATGAAATGCAGCCAGAACAATGTGAACAAAAATAACACGTCCTGTCCTTAAATTTACTATGCCCTTGAACCATTATTATTATTAGCTTGTACAAGCTAGCGGCCGTCTGAAATCAGTAGCTAAGTAAATATTGCGAAGTCGTTTGAAGCAAACGGCAATGGGTTCGAGTCCCGGAGTCAACATCAACTCTGAGATGCAGGTACATCCAGCTGAAGAGTCCCAAATAGGATGAAAAGCGTATCCTGGATTCCACTAATAGCCACTGTCCATCTCTGCTTATAGTGCTTGTGATTTAAGGCAAAACTGAGGCAATCTGAACAGGATGCACATATGCCAATAAGAGACTGATCAATTGCAGTCCTAAACATCAATGAAGAGATTCAAACAAACAATACAAAAGTGAATTGTCATTACTGTCATTACATTTTTCATTTGGTATTTGAAAATACTCCCCTCTCTCTTTAATTATTTCTCACATCCTCATGACTCAATTCATAATTGTTTCCGACATCATTTCACTTAACCCCTCTATTACCTTTAATTATTGTAACAAAGACATTTTAATTATCCTATCCCATTCATATTATAATCCACTGCTATTATATTTAGGAGAACGACTTATTTTCATGTGCAAGCATCTGAGTATTTTCGAACTTTAAACAAAAAAGATTTCAATAATCTAACTGTTGATATATCTAACAAATCTTATTGACACATACGAAGTCGGAAATTGAAGTTGACTTGAGACAAAGACAGTCGCACCACAGAATAATTCAACTCATTATGATAAGACGTAGTATTTGTAGGGGGATTTCTTTTTAGTGGAAGATTTCAACTAAATGTTTTCAAGTAGTAACCTTCACTAATTTATAAGATTTTCACCATCGAGCATTAGAACATGATATTTATCGTATTTAGCACAACTCAGCAAATTCCTTTGTATAAAAATATATACAGACACATGACTAACAGACAGGACGCAGATTTTTAATGAGACCCCAGGTTATTTGTTTTTGCGTCAATGTTTGTTATTGGGTCGTATTAGAACGACAACACAATATTGCGAAGTAGTGAACTTCATTATTAAAAAGCTACTTTTTCTTTATATTCAGTATACACAAACTAAAATATTATTATTTATTTATTTAATCACATATATATTGGTACAAAGGACACCGGATACATATGCGCCACACAAAATAATGAGAATGGGAGGAGAAGGAAGAAGATGCGTATATATAAAGGAAGGAAAAAAGAAAAGGAGAAGAGTAATGATGGGGAGGACTGAAATGTACAACCAGAAGAGCTCTCTCAGTTAGGAAAGTTATAGCCACTCTTTATGAAGAAAGTAGAAGAAGGTTACAGCAGGATCGCCACTGGCTTCTATTCTGAGCCATATCTGATAACGTCTCTAGCCACTGTGTTGCACCATCTCTCGGACCCCAGCCAGGGAGTCGTGAAGGACCAACAGAAGCTAGCCCTTCGCAGCTTTCTTTCATACCACGACACCATGTCATACACTGACCTCCTCTCCGCTTTTTCCAACCAGTCCCAGAGTCGGCAAATAATGCACGACGTGGAAGCCTCTGGGACGACATTCGTAGAACATGTCCAAGCCACCGAAGTCGATGTTTCAAGATGGTGACACCAATTGAATTATCGTCTCTGCGCCCGAACACACGATGCCGAACCTCCGCGTTACTAACATGGTGTTGCCACTGGATGTCAGCAATCCTTCGGAGACAACGATGATCGAACACAGAGAGTCGTCTAACATCCTCAACTCGGAGAGGCCAGGTTTCACAAGCATAGAGCAAAACTGCTCTCACCGACAAGTTGTAGATCCGACCTTTTACAGCCAGACTAACATCACGAAGGCGCCAAAGATGGCCCAGATTGGCATAAGCCGCTCTGGCTTTCATTATACGTGCATCAATCTCATCACTCACGCCACCACCAGCCATTATGTAGCTACCTAGATACACGAACTTCTCAACTACTTCAATCCGCTCACCATCTAGGGTGAGTACAGGATTAGAATCCTGCCAGTCTTGTAAGAGTACCTTGCACTTGTAGGGTGCAAAGCACATGCCGTACCTGCGGACACTGATTGCCAACTGATTAAGTGCGGATTGCATGCCTTGGGCATTATTGCACAGTAACACAATATCATCCGCATACTCAAGGTCGAGAAGTCGTTCTCCAGGCAGCAGATCCACACCGCCATTACTTACATCCACCAGAGCTGTTTCCAGAATGTCGTCGATGGCAAAGTTGAAGAGGAATGGTGAGATTAGGCAACCCTGCCTAACCCCACTGCTCGAATGGAACAAGGGAGAAAGGTGGTTGTATGCCCTCACTCTGTCTAAGGTGTTCGTATACAGGGCCTTTAAGATGTTAATGAACTTCTCAGGCACACCCTTCTTCAATAGACAATCCCAGAGAACAGTCCTGTCCAACGAATCGAAGGCAGCCCTGATATCAAGAAACACTACGATTGTTGGCCTGCGATAAGTATGACGGTGTTCTAACATTTGGCGGAGGGTGAAGATGTGATCAATGCATCCTCGACCAGAACGAAAACCAGCCTGCTCCTCGCGAGTCAATCGTTCTCGGGTTTTAAACAACCTACGAAGAATGACAGAAGCCAATAGTTTGGACGCAGTCGGAAGTAGACTTATCCCCCGATAGTTATTACAGGAACAACGTGAACCCTTTTTAAAGATAGGGACGACTATTGACTCATTCCATGATGTTGGAACACTTTCTTGCTCCCAAACCTTTGCAAACAACACAGTCAATTCCTTAGTCAGAAAGTCGCCACCATCTTTAAAAAGAGCCGGAGGTAAGTCATCTGGGCCAGGTGATTTGTAGCGCTTCAAGAGTTGGAGTTCCTTGCGGACTTCCGCCTCGTTTGGTGGATCAGTCGTCACCGGCCATGGGGGGCAGGACAAACTGGTTGATGTTGCCGGAGCAGCAGGCCAGTCGAACTGCCCTTCGAAAAATTCCGCCCATCGTCCAAGACGTCGGGAGATGTTAGTGATTGGCATCCCATCATCCTCGTACATTGTTTCACTCACACCAGACTTCTTGCTGCCAGTGGCTCGGATGAGTTGGAAGAGCTTCCGGCAGTTACCAGATGCAGCTGCTGCTTCCATCTCATTAGCACGCTCCGACCACCAGGCTTCCCGGTCCTTACGCAAGCTTTGCCCAATTTCATTACGTAACAGCCTTCGTTTGTGGTCAAACTCACGGTCACCCGGAGTAGACCGACGGGCTTCGATCAGTTGTAAGGAGCCAGAAGAAACCCAGTGCTTGTAAGCGGGACGTTTCGCGAAGCCGCAAGCGGCTTTACTCGCCATTTTCATGGCGTCGTGAAGATGCAACCAATGCTCATCTATACTTTTCGGTGGGGTGGTAGCTAGACTAGAGGCTAGCTCCGCTCGATACTTACTTGCAACAGAAGTTGCAGCCAGTTTGCTAATATCAATCCGTTGGTGGTGGTCAATCCTTCGGCCACTGAAAAGTAAGGTGAGATTGGCGCAGACCAGGGCATGATCAGACTCCAGATAGGTACTCCAAAAGGAGCGGCAGTCTTGTACACAACCACGCCAGCGGTAGCTGATCGCGATGTGATCAATCTGAGTCCAGGCTTGGGATGCAGAGGGAGGACGCCAGGTAGCACACCGGCGATGACTGTGCCGGAAGTTAGTGCTGGCCAGAAACAGGTTGTGGTCTGTGCACAGTTGCAGCAAACGGTCCCCGTTATCTGTCCTGCGACCAACAAGTCCCCATCGGCCACCTAGACGACTCTCTTCTGTGCCTAGACGCCCGACCTGTGCATTCAAGTCTCCGGCTAGTACTACAATATCTGTCGAACGCGCTTTCTGGAGAAGAACCTGTTAATCTGATAGGTAAAGACTACATCCCTATGAATTGCATCTCGGGCTGCAATACTGTCGGGAGCTATAGGCTGGAGATGACGAAAAGACACCGTAACTGACGCCGGTTTCTTCTCAATTTGATGGAACTT
>NC_031495.1:35865044-35907965 GCF_000237925.1 Schistosoma mansoni
AAGACCAGGCGAGGATGCCACAGGGTCCCCGGATAAGCGCACGTGAAACAAGCTTTTCGAGGCGACAGATGGAGAGCGGATTTGTAGTACTTCACTAGAGTCTTGAATACGGGTCTCGGATAGACAACAAACGTCAACATTAAGACCTTCCAAAGACATAGCCAGCCCTATCTGTTGTCTGATCTGCATTAGTGTGCGAACGTTGAAGGAAGCCAGCTTGAACGGCGTACGTGGTTTCAGAAAGACTGCTTCAGTATTCATAATCGGTGGAAGCATTCACTTGTTTCGTGTTCCAAATACATTAGTTTAAAGAAAACATAATCCACGATTACAATAAACAAGTGAAGGAAACTCATCATCAAACATATTTATTCAAAGAAGATACCTAGTATTATCATTGGTAAATATAGATTAGAAAAATTAAGTACTTGTTTACTAAAGAAACACAGTCAGATAACATCTACTTTAACTTAAATGACAATAATGAGAATAACTGGAGCATTTATATTATCAAAATCGGATTCTCTTACTCACAGGCAATAAAAAAGTGAAACCATAAAATTGTTAGGGCCACAGAATGCAAAATATTAATACCAGAGTAGTACACTTTATTATTCACATAATTAACTGACATAAAACCTAATTAGGATTATTCGTTTACAATTGTAAACGCGGACATTTGGAATTTTTACAATATGCATGAACACAAAGTCTTTTAGAGACTTAATCAAGGAACCAGATGTTTTACTGCACAAATCCCTAGATAGATTTTCATATAAACTTATGACTAATTGATGCAAACAAAGATGGATAGTGGCTAGCAGTGGAATCCAGTTTGACACGCGTTTCGTCCTATTCGGGACTCGTCAGCTGGATGTACCTGCATCTCAGAGTTGATGTTCACTCTGGGACTCGAACCCAGTAACTTTCGCTTCAAACATCATCGCGTTATCCTTGTGAATTAAGGCTATATCGATGCAATACGCACAGTATGCACATATACCAACTAGAGACCGGCTAGTTGCAGTCCTAAACATCAATGGGAAAATTCAAACAAACAATACTAATTAATTGATGCAAGGTTTTAGTCTTCTATTCCACTACGTTTACAATAAATCTTAATTTTTTTTACACATGAATTAACACGTAATCACTAGATTACATATGTCGATTTCGAAGCGTTGCTTTTAATCAGTGCATTTTACAACAAATAATTATTGTGATCTATGGCGTAAAAGCTCTTTTAATACTAAACATTGTTTTCTTCTAATGTGTAATATAAAAATTCTACAGTACAAAAAATGTGATCTATGGTGTAAAACATAAAATTATACATGGATTCCAGGTTGAAATGGTTTCTACTTATTTTTTGTGCAGTTTCAAAATAAAAGTGATAACATTAGTAAAAGAAAGTAAGTACTCCAAATAAAAAATAAATACCTTAAGTTGTAGACATAAACACATTTTTATTACAAGAAATATACGAGTCGCATCAGATAATGTAATCTATCTGTTACACAAGTTTGTAAGAATTTAACAACAGCACAAAATCTGTTGAAAAAGATGTGTATGCATTTATCAACAGCATAACATTGTACAGCCAATATATATATAGAGATAGATAGATAGATAGATATAGATATAGATATATGTAACTCACCCACATAATGCAACACAACGTCCTATAGGATCAGCAGCAATTTGTGAGATCTATAATAATAATAATAATAATAATAATAATAATAATAATGGTGGTAATAGTAATGATAATAATAATAATGGCAAAATATACAAGGTTAGTTAACATTTCGGAGCATTTAATTAAATATTAACTTCTTATATATGAATAAAGCAGTTCTAAAGTTGGATTTCGAGCACAAACACATTCTAACTAAGATGTTATGAATAAAGTTATACGAAACAATATGAAAATATCATGAAACACGATAGTAATGATCAGAAAACAAGAAATCCTATCCATATCAATGTCAAGGTTGGACTTGATAGGTTCAAATAAATTGAGCATTGAGGAGAAAGTTAATCATAAATGTATTTTTTGTTACAACCGAATGAGTAAAAAAGTTGCATTTCTGACGTTTCGTGACTTAATATGTAAGCCACTTCTTCTGAGTAAATAAATAGTCGAATTAAAATAACACAAATTTATATTTGAAAGCGTGAGTCAATTGAAGCTAGACCACCAGGGAAAACCTGGAAGCACTGGACGGCCGTTTCGCCCTATTGTGGGACTCCTCAGTAGTGCGCATCTACGACCTCGCCTCGCGACATTCGAACCCAGGACCTACCAGTCTCGCGCCAGAGCACTTAACCGATAGAGCACTCACGCTTTCAACTATGAAAACACTAAATCTCCACAAAACCCCTTCTGACAAATATATATATGCTATTTGTGTTAATTTAATACGGCTATTTATCTACTCTGAAGAAGTGGCTTACATATCAAGTCACGAAACGTCAGAAATGCAACTTTTCTACTCAATGGGTTTGAACAAAATATACTGATTGCCATGAAATCTTATGTAAAAGATACAAGTGAGATCATCTCTGGTCACTTTTTTTATGTCAGTAATCTAGTAAGTACTGCTTTCGAAAGTAGATAGTGGTCGATTGTATATCAGTCGTCATGATTTACGCACATAGACAACATCAAATACTTTTCTGTCGTCACTTAAAAAGTTATAATTAAGAATATTCACTAAAAATGAGTATATCCATCAAAGCAATCGCTTATCAAGTTACTTATGAAAGCTTAAGAACAAGTCAAACTAATTTCAGATTAGTAACAAATAAAGAAGCTATCAAAAAATCGTCTCAAGAAAATATGACATACCTGAAACCCTTTTAATTCCAATAAATTTGTATTATGATTAGTCTACAAATCAAGATAAATATATACATATGTATTAAATATGTAACAAATTATAAATAGGCAGTTCAGTAAAATAGATCACTGAAATGACTAAAAATATATAGAGATTAAACGTTAACTTGAACAATCGAACTAGCATTATAAATAGAGTTCGATCATAATACCAGAGATTGAAGTTCATATCAGTGGAACAGTTATTAGTGGAATAGTTAGTTAAATCCAGTAAAACTGGCGATGAGCCATTTGTGAGACAGTCGCCAAGCTTACTTTGCTGAAATTTTAAGTCTTAAACCTCTAGGTAATTTGTATACGCAAAGACAAACAACAGAACGGTTCAACAGTACAGGTATCTACTTTTCATGTAATGGATTGATAAATTCAAATTTAATATACCAATTGTTGTCCTACAAGAGTTCAATAAGGTTTTAAATGGATACAGTAACATTTAAACTGTTTTTGGAGCTATAATATGTTCATGCTAATCACTTTTTATCAATTTTTTATACATTCATCCATCTATTATATAACATCCCAACGTCTTTTACTGCTATATAAATATTAAGATGATTATTGCAGTCATGTGAGTCACATACCAAGTACAAGTTTATGCGATTGTTATCGAGACATCATTTAAATGTACAAAAGCTGATGATATTATATGGCTCAACAGATGTAAGTATATGGAATGGTATTCAAACCCGGGACCTATTTGTTAAAAAGTAATAAACTACCACCCCACTAAGTTAATTTTTCGAAGCAAGCCAAAACCGTAGACAAACGTGTACGCAACGGCTTCTAAGACTACTAACGTGATAGTACAACTTAGTAGTTATTTATGAATTAATACACCACACCCGATATGAATTAAAATAAAATAGATAAAACTATGAAAGACTACAATCCTAGATAAATTGATACCAATATAGTTCTAGGAAGCGCCATTTACAAAGCCACCGTTTTATCAACTTATAATGAGTACACCCGACTCTCGCTCATCCTTAGAAGTGCATCTAAGATATTGCCATAACGTAAAGAGACTGACAATCATGAACAGATAGTTGAATAGCTAAGTTCCTCATTCACATCGTTTAGGACAATCTGAAATAACTCCCCATGACAAAAAAAAAGCAAATAAAACCCGAAATATGACACAGACTAGCTACTAAAAATATCATAGTTGTGACTTAACTGGTGAATCAACACATACGCTTCTTTGAAAATACGAATAAATTATAGACAGTATAATAGTTTCTTAAATGTTACTTTGGTAAGCTTAAATTTAATACTTAAAGCAAATGGTAACAAATGTGGTGAAATTGATTTGAATCAATTACGAAATGATCGACAACCGAGTACATGAACCACCACTATACAACCGTTTCGAGTTTGAAAAAAATATAATCTAATACATAGGACCGTTAGAATACTTCGATGAACTGTCTAATAACACAACACATTTAACCAGATCTAATGTGTAACTACTATCTGTCATATACGTTATAATCTATAAATGACGAACGAAAGTCAAGTTAACAGTAGGCAATAGAAGATACTAGCTCTAGAACTTGAAAAACATCATATTCCTCTTATTAATAAGTCAACAATCAGGGCATCAACAAAAATTCAAATAAGGCGCAGAACAATACAACATAGTGTATATTAAGATAGCATTGCAATAACATTAGAACTATACATTTATGTATAAAAACTTTACAAATATGTATGTATATGGGAAAAGTGAAGAAAACAAAAACAATAAACGACAGTAGGGAAAGAACAAAGAAGATTATTAGTTGAGATCAATCAAACTACATAAAATAATTTTTCATTATATTAAAAATAACAAAATATGATAAACAGAATCAAGTGTGTTCCGAATAATAATAATAACAATAACAATAATAATAATAATGGTAAAAAGTAATAGAAACTTTGGAAAAAAAACCCTGGTAGAATGAAGTTAACAAGGAACTTTTAACATTCTAATTGGTAGCTAAACAATAAATATTTTAATTGGAGACCATAAATATGTGCACAGCACATTGCCTTCGTGAAATGTGAACAAAAACAAAGAGGAAAGTTAGAAGTAAATATACAAATATAATACACCTACATGAATATTCACATATTTGGTTTTTTTTAATTTTGATAATATATGTACATTTACAACATGGTAAATATCGAATAAATAAAAAGTGTAAATGTTACAGTACGTGTATAAAGTATTAAAGGCACTAAAGAGTGACTCCCTTTATTGATAGATATTTCTAACTTGATACACACAACAACAAGGTATGACAGGGTTTGAATTAAATACATTTCATACACAGTAGACATTAGACTTTATTTACTGCTTTATTTTAAGTAAAATTTCTCAGTGAAATATAATGATTAGTTATTTTCTTTAAAAAACAAACGATAGTAAAGGAAACAACAAATTAGACAACTTTATACAATCAGAATAAAAACTATCATCAAGCGAAAATAATTTCTAGAAAAAAAACAGAAGAGGAATTAGTTAGCTAGACATTTCTAAGGCAGTAGCTCCACTGCTATCTGTCATTGCACTAGTGTTTTTAGATTCTGTTGATAAACGTGGATGTGTTTGGGATATGGATACAGAACAAGAAATATCTTTATGATCTGGTGATGAATGTATTTTTGGTTCATCATCAGGAAAAGTGTAATGATTAGTAGAGATGTTACAATTGATATTACTGGAAAAAGAACTTTTATTGTAAATAACTTTTTCATTTGCCATTATAGATTTTTCATACTCTTGTCCATTTTGCAGTCGCTGTTTACAATTAGATTTCGGTAATTCTTCAAAGCGTTGACGTTTTTGTGGTTTTAAGTTTCCATCTAACTGACTAGAGAACTTTTTGAATTGTTTTGAT
The DNA here is from genome assembly GCF_000237925.1 of Schistosoma mansoni. Classification (NCBI taxonomy): domain Eukaryota; kingdom Metazoa; phylum Platyhelminthes; class Trematoda; order Strigeidida; family Schistosomatidae; genus Schistosoma; species Schistosoma mansoni. Next base: position 35,870,832 of record NC_031495.1, read on the forward strand.
GATTTTTTGGACTTTGTTACGTTAGCGACATACTGGTCTCTGCTACTGCGTAAGGAACGGTAACTAGTAGGAGACATTAAAGGATTTGATTCCTTCGATATTCTACCTTTTGACTGACAACCACGTGGAAGAGAGGACAAACCTATGCAATTACTGCGACTAGAACCAGTAGTCAATTTCTTTCGCTTTAAAGGTGACATAGAGGAAGTACAGCGTAATCTCTCTTCCCGATGACTTCGGCGATTCTGAGATGAACAAGATGAATTCAAAGAAACAGTTAGTAAAACGGAGCGCCTGGATTGTTTGGTCCCACGAGAGCAGAGCTTTGGTTCTGTAGATAAGCTAGCTTTATGAATATTTTCTTCTTCTTCACACTCATCATCACCATCATGAGCAGCTTGCTCAGCTTCAAGAGCAGCTTGCTCTTTTTTGACATCAGATAGGCAAGGACCAATGGAGTTAGGTGGTGAGCTTGCTCTGCTTAATGTGTTGCCTCCTGCTGAACTAGATGCAGGTGAGTACGACCTACAAGGGCGCATAGGCTCCTCAACTGGTGATGGACCAGACCTTGTCACACCAAAGCTAGGCTTTGATGGATATTCGGAAATTTTAGGAGGCTTAATATCAGTTGGATCGTTAAACTCATACTCCGAAAGATGGTGTGGTTGTGGATTAATAGGCACATTGATCAGTGAGTCTGTTGACGATATATCATCGGCTAAATTACTCGGGTTAGGTCCGAAACCCTGAAAAATAAAACGGAAACCCTTGAATACATAATATCAACGATTAATTACGAATATTATACGATATTAAGGGCATAAATCAATTTTAACAGTTAGAAATACCATGAGTCACATATTAGTCTACGACTCCATGGCCGAAACAAAGGGAAACTATTAACAAACAGAAGCTTAATGTGGCGATAATCAGTACAATGTTTCATAATTAAGAAAACCAGCTGAAAACAGAGCCAAAGTACCAAAGACATCATTGCCTTACCCTAAAATATATTACACAGATTTATGATGTTTAAGACAGTTATAAATTCTTATATGTAAGAACTAGACATATTTGAAATTTCAACCAAACTGTAAAAATATTGAACGTCACAAAAAGAAGTGCCATTACGAGTTATCACATTTTACAAGGGCATACAAAGAAAAAATTGATGAAACAGAGTTAAAATAAATAATAGCACGGGTTTATGTTAGATAATTCTTGCATAATAAGATACTCAAAGTATAGGAAAGAAGGTTGAAGAATTATATACACGAACGACTGTCAATGATCTAACGCACACTACAAATCATGCAGCAAGCAAATATTAACACTAACCCAATCCAGCGGCTTATCTTTTCCAAAAGCTCTGTTCTGCTTAAATGGTCTGTCCGGTTTTCTGAGTGGTCAACAAGTAGGACTTTCGGTGTACTTCGAAAACTACCATTTAGAACTCTAATGAAACACTGACAATTCACCTGTTATCGACTCGAGAAGTATGTCCCATGTGAGCTTAACCAAGGACTGAGTGTCGACGGGGTGTGAAGTCGCACTTGCCTTTAGTGAGGAGAAAGCCCAAATAGAACAAGTTCTCATTACCGGTAGTTTATTTGCTGTAAGGCTAAAAGGTTATAACAGTGTGAAAAGAACTGACATCGGGAACTGTGCTATTTTGCAATCTACACTTATGCTTCGATAAACTAGAGCTCGGATGCAATAAAGAATAAATTACATTAACAATTACATGACATCAAAAAAGGCGTTTAACGGATATAATGGTGCTAGCTGGGTACTTGGATGCAAAGGTCAGGCACTTACGAACAAAGATTTATTTCCGTAAACAATAAGAACTTACTGGTCGTAGGTTGAATAAAGAGATCACACTATCCAGACCAGAACCCACTTACGGCCAGCCCCAACTCCCAGGAGTCATTTCCGATATACTACCTGACGTTTTCTCTCTCCCCGACTTAAGCCTGGACTCCAAGTGATCACGTTGCAAAAGATTGACGACCATTTTAATGGACCAATTAAGATTCTGATCTGCTCCGGAATGCAGCCGACTAATCTATACATTTTGATGATCATCAAACTTATCATAGTAAGTAGATCGACTTCAAAACATTGGCTGCACTTACGATTGGACCCAAACATCCAAGATCGAATTAATTATTTCATACGCGTCCCAAGAATGACGTTTTGGCGTTTCTATACAGCACATTACTTAATAACTATGAGTGGAGACAATGAGAAATTGGTACGTTTATGACTCGGCCTTATGAAACACAGGATATTTTTGTTAGGTAATGACTTATTACTCTATCTCGAGTTCTTCAGTATGGTTTTAAAGGCCATGTACACCGATGGTTTGAGATATCAAGCATGTTTTAGAAAAGAATCCAGTAGATATAGTTTGGTAGTTGAAAGAAATCAACACGAGACCCTGGACCTAAGTTTTGTTCAAGGTGGCACTCATCAGAAAAGGGTACCTGAAGTCATAGGGGAAGTGATGCTTTCTGTGTGGCGATAAATAGTACTCCTCAGAGTCAAAATCTGGAGAGCTACCACTGGGCTTTAAGCACTGACTGGTCTCCCTCTCTAGTAGGACTGAGACTATCACCTAGTATTTACCAATATACTAATCCTTTAGTAGTTTTGTTTTATCCTTTACGAAAGTAATAAACACTTTAACTGCACATATTTCATTTTAATTGTTTTCTTAACTAGACTGTATCTTTTTAGTAAATACTGTTTTTTTGTGGCAACTGAAATCGACGTTCATGTTTCAGTTTCAACGTTGCACATGACTGACTGGTTGATTGAAATACTGTTCTTGATATTTATCGATAATGTTACCTCTCATTTTATTCTTGGTCTCCAATTATACCAAAGACTTGTATTTGTTATGAAGGAAACAAAACAAGCAACATAGGCTTTTTTAATTTTTATAATTAAAAGTTGAACTCTTGTGGAAGCGCCAGTAGTAATAGTTGGCTACTAAAACTGGAGTGGATGAAGTCCTACTTAAGCTTGTAATTCAGTAGTTGAAAGTCGAAAACTCGGACTAAGAGATGATAATGTGAAGATAATCAAATTTGGTAATCACAATCAATAAACGTTAAGTAACTGTCGTCATACGAAAATCATATACACCGATGGTAACAGAGATTTTGACGAGTTTTCGTCAGTCAGTTTATAGATAGGGGGTTAGGCATAACTGTGTTGTTACCAAGCACCACAAAACGAGGTGAAGAAAAGATGAAAGAAGGAGTAAACTTTACTTGTTTAGACATTCAATGTTATATCGAACTAAGCAGTTCGAGTCCCCTTTAGGACACACTGGCATTCAGATCAGTTAGACGAGTAAACATATACAACGTGAGATCTAGTCCGAATAAGCCTCATCCCTAGTTCCCATGATTTCGATCTACAAAACAAGACAAGATCAACAAGATGGGAAGCGCAGAAAACAGGATAAAGCCAACTGTTCTGAGAAGCTAAACACCAGTTCGAAAGGAATGAATAAGATAAAAGGATAAAAAGTGTGGAATAACACTAAACTTAAGATTGATTGGAAGATAGAGTATGAATGAGACTGTATCAGTGCAATCAACGGTGCCAATTCACCTAGCGTCATCAACTATTCATTATGATTATCGCTTTAACCTCAACTAGGAGACTCAGACCTCATGAACTGATGTTATGTCTTGGTACGCAAACTATTTGCTTCTTTCCAGCCAACTCCTGTACCAGTAAGATCTACTCATTGGGGAGGCAATTGCGAGGATGTGAAATATATGTATAGACCATTTCAATTGACAAGAACTTACGGGGTCATCAGTCGTTTTTCCAAATCCATTCAAGAACCCAAGCATAACACTGGGACTAGCCATTGATATTCGACTGAATGCGAGTGATATTTTAAGGACACATACCAAATACCTGGGGAAGCAGTTTTGTTGACAGCTAAATTCTCAAACCTAATCTCTTTATTCAGTCTAAACAGTTGTCTACAAAAACCCATTGCTTGTACCTTTTAATCACATTAGTTTTGAAAAAAAGTGTCTGAATAAACGAGGGCATGAAATAAATTCACCCAACTCAATCCGTATTTTGATTCTTATTATTCCCAGATGTAATATACGGTTAGATGAAAAATTTATATTCATGACATATTCTTCCTTTCTTTCTTTTAAATGGGAGTCAGATAAATGGCCCACTAAAGTGATGAACCCTACTTCGGACTCAACGCAACCTGAAAACTACATCGATGAAGAATAGATGAACGAACCCAATGTGGCTATCTCAGTTGACGAGCAACGCAGACGACTCAATCTCTCGAATCCGACGCAAGCAATGAAGCCAGAACAACAACGACATGCACACACAAACACAAAGCTCATTATTTTGTCTGTGATTTGTCCATGTATCAATTATTTCATTCATCGACTTCCCAAATTATCCCACCATCATTATCATTATTCATACTGACATTAAATCATGACATTTAAGCAATTATATTACTCACTCATTGAATTACAATATTATTAACGTTATGTTTCCGTTATGACATTAGCAACTCACTGAACTATTTTTATTATTTACAAAGCAAAAGTTTCCTTCTTAAAGTGAGTTAACTCCTTTTTTCAAGTGTCATTTTGCCTCACTATTACATACTCATCCATGTAGCTGGTGTTGTTTTTGTGTTATCTTACCGCACACACTTTTCATTTCGATATTGTCTGCTATTATATTTGTGAATGCCATTAATCCTGATAAGCTTTTTTGCCAAGACCGATAATCTTTATGTTCCGAAATATAATAAAAATAGCTCTATGAAACTACTTATTCATCTTAGGGCTATATGGCTACTACAAGGCACATTCATACATTCATACAAATTGGAGTCAGATAAACGGACCGCTATAATATGCACTGAAGTAAACGAATCGTGAAACAAGATTTTGGATTTATGAGACAGATTAATTGCTGCTAGATATGCTCAAACAAAATCATGTCATCTGAGTAATTTAAGTCGATGAGATAGCCTGCATTTGTGAGACTATACTATCTGGAAAGTCAGATGAAGTATTTACTTGTTTTGGAATCCTCGAGACTAAATGGAACAAAAGCGTGAAAAATTGAGTCCCGGAGGATATAACTTAAATTTGCCAGTTCGGATGGCAGTTTGGCGTAAGCTTCGATATGAGCAATTGCTCGGATTAACAGGATTTAGTAGGTCGATGAAGTCCTTTACTAAGCTTTTTAATAACAGGTATTACGGAAGTGGATATTATGTTTGGATTAATGAGTACGATATGAGTAATTTAAAAACGGCTTTTTATAAATTGGCTAGGACTGAATAGAGGTCGGGTGGTCACCATGATATTAAATGGGCTAGAAGGTCGGAAGTAACAGATGAATGTATTTTGATTGGTCCATTAGACACATAGTTCAGTTTGACACTGTAGACTTTAAAATATACCTAGAAGCGTGGCTTCAAGATATCATAACCTCGAGTTACTACAATTATTTATGCATCCCCGAATCGACGCTTGAAAAAAAACGATTATAGGGACTAAAGGAGTAAGAGATGAAAAGGAGCGAAAATCAAAACGATGGACTCAAATCTGCACGAGGTATGGTGACAGCTGGCGCCTCATGATTGCTAATACCAAGTGTTAAGATAATAAGTCTACCAAGTACAGATCCACATGCTTGCCGGATATTCGCTTTTCGTCCTCTCGATTTCGTAAACAACAACCTCGCCGCGAGAAGACAATGTGTAGGACTTCCCTAACAAATAAGATAATCCACAGCCACAATTCATACACATATACTTGAACGTTACACCAGCTACTGTATGTGTTTTGGAAAAACTCTTGATACATTGGAATATTACACATAATTTATTAAGAAACAAAGTGATTTAGTATTCTGTAGGTGTTGATCTGACTATGTCATTTAAGTTTGGGATAGAAATCAGTAAATCTCACAAAATATATTTACACTTTTAGAAACCACTTTTCTTCTCGTAGTAAAATAAGGATAGTCTCAAAATTATTTTGATTCGTATACAGGAAAGTATTCAAAAATAGGACCTCAGAACTATGACGAGCTATATTACGAATTTCGAGACTATAATTTATGGACAAGCCAACCAGATTTAGGGAAGCAGATCTTGGATTTTGGCGCGAAATTTATCCGTTCATTTGGCTAAATACCATTTTGGAATTATAGCTGATGTCAGTTCGTGATGAAAACATAGAATCATAACCCTAGCAAGTAGGTGAACACTAGCAAGGTTATCTTAGCGTCAGAATAAAGTACTCCATAAATTGTAGTTTCACCAGGATGACACTTGCGAGTCTAGAAGGCCAGTAGACGGGTGAAAGTCTAGTGTTTTGTAATAACTAAAGTCAAGTTTCTTTAATTTAGAAAACATGAGAAAATGGAGATATTGGCCAGATAACAATTGTTGATCCAATGAATATAATGCAAGCATGTAAAAGACTGAGCGTCAACCCCACCATAATAACTATCGAAACTTAATATGGTTATTGTAAATACATAGCAGTTATGAACAAAATAGCTATCATTATCAAACAACACCAAAAGGGGGATGAGATGTGAAAATAATCATGACGTACTTGGTGAGATGAGCAGTTAGAAGGCGCAGGACTTTCCGAAAAGCGTCGGACGTTTGATTTTATTGATTTGGGCTGGAATTCAGTGATAATAACGCTATAGCCATTTGCGAAGATTTCGAAAAGTAATGGTGATGATCGATCAAAGTGTTTGAACCGAAAGTTACTACAAAATCACGAAAAGAAACTTATCAAATACCTAGATACAGACTGTTTGCATTTAGATTCTCTTTTCTTTTTTTGTTCATCATCCTTTTCTTTTAGTATAGTCTGAGCAATTAACTGTTGCTGCTCTACTACCTGAGTATTCAGTCTGGGTTTCCTGGATCGGAGTTACTATCAAAACCAAAACCATACCTTGTAGAAGTTCCTTTTCTGGTGTGGCATATTTCACACTTATAAGATTCTTTGGGATTTATGTAGGTACACACACTACAATCCCATTTATCATCCTCGTCACTACGCAGCCTCCTATGAAGTCTAACAAAAGCAAAAGAGGTATTCAGTATTGAGTACAAAATTCCCTTACTGATGAAACTCGCTTGTCTTTGCCTCCATCAGACATAGAGTCGAGTTGTGTACCAGCAGGAATCGCCTTTAAGTTACCCGCACCTGGGGAGAACCTTGAGGTGAAGGTTGCTAAATTCAGATTGGAAAAAGCTACAGACTATAAAGATGATAAATAAATGTTATATTCATCTTCAACCCAATGACAGACAATAAACTGATATGCAGATAACTTAACTAGTTGGTAAGTACAACGACATTAGGTAGAATCAGTTCAAATTTCCACATGGACCGATAAAATTAGTGAATTGTTTCAAATGGTTTCAGATAGTTCTAGACGGAATAGAATAAGACTTCACTTAATGGGCTTCCGTATCTTGTAGCAGTAGATCATCGTTGCCTCTAAGTAAGAACCTAGGTATATTTAACGATAAAAGAGAAAAATTAGTAAATTGTAGCGAGATACTGTCTTTAGTCCTTAAGAATATGTCAGGTTTCCTCACAAAGGACTCCCGTTAAGTCGCTTGTACTAGCTCAGCAGGCAGCGAGTTCCAGCATTTGATTAGTCTTAAGGAGTAGAAGGTGCGTCAACAGTGCGTTTTGATGCGTTATAAATCCAGTTTCTGGGTATTACTCCTAAGGTTTTTGTTGGAACTAAAAGTTTAAAGAAGTTTTGAGGACGCTGTAAGTCATAAAAAGGTCGCCTCCAAGACGCATGTACTGTAATGGGTGATGGTTTAATTATTGGGGGCACTCTTCATAGGACTTGGATTTGAGTCTCCGAACTGATTTCGCGGCTCGCCGTTGGAAACGATCCAGAATATCCATATCCCTTTGGAGTGAACGAGGAAATACTATAGCATCGTACTCTAAAGGGGACAAATAAACTGTTGAACATTATGTGGAAGGTTCTTTCGTCACACCAGCGAAAAGTAAAAAATCTGACGATACCTACAGTAGAACATTGTTTATATGGATCAGAAAAAGAAGAGGTCCTAGTACTGATAGCTGGGGGAACCCCATTGGGACATTATGTGGCCTGAGAGAAAGTGAAGTTAACCCTGACTCTAAAATGTCGATTTTTAGATATGAAGTGAGCCAACCAACAAAAGGTGATTTCACACCTAATCGTTTGAGCTTATTCATAAAACATATATGTTGACCCTATCAAAAGCTTTTGAGAAGTCAAGGTATATGACGTCAATCTTCCTCTTGCGATCAAGGATGGTTTTACATTTGTCCACCGTGGTCAGCAGATTAGTCATACAAGAATGACCTTTCCTGAAACCATGCTGTGTGGGTGGAAAGAAGTTTAAGGATAATAAATAGTCGTGTATAACGTCGCATATCAGGAACTTATTAATGTTTTAGTGGATAGAGAGAAGTGGTACAGGTCAGTAGCTTGAAGGTTCGCTTCGTCGAATCAGAATATGTGTGTGTCCGAAACGAGTAGAGCAGGGTAATCCTTCCGGCATAAGACTGTCAAACCTCGTGTCAGCAGTAGGCTGACACCTCGAGGTGTTAGACAATCTTACTGAGTATCATACGGGTTTATCAAGATTGATAAACTCTTGGTTGGGCACTTGATACACCTCCAGGCAAGACCGCACGTATTAGGCTACTCTGCCCCCCATTACCATTTTTCTGCCGTTGCGAAACAAAGAAATGCCGAGTGTTGTTAGTCCTTGGTCCGTGATTTGAGAAGATAGCTATGTTTCAGATATTCCTATCAATGAGTATTAGCTATGCATGACTGAGTTCACACGACTCATCAATTTTACTCGGCAGACTCGTGACATCCATATATAGGCAGTTCATGCATTCCAAATGAAACGCGCCAGCTTCCGCATACTGTTTATCTGAATGAGCAGTCTGTGAGTAGCACAGGCAACCTACCTACACTGGGTTTTCCAAGTTGGCAGCCCCCACCCCTTGCACGTCTTTTCCATGATCTTGACAGTCCACAAGTGGGATAGTCAGCTCCAACTTGCTATTGAGCTTGATCCTTGCATCCTTTGACCTGTACAGATGCATGTAAAGTTCATTTGGCAACCGACTTGGGATCTGATTCTTGATAGTTGAAGTGCTTTCTTATTTAGAAAGGGTCATCATCATTCATTATGAAAGCTGAGAAGCGAAGCAATATACCTAGTGATATGAGTAATCTAGGAATAAAATATAAGGTAATCCCCGTTAATCGTTTACAGAAATGGAGTAAATGTTGGACTTTCTTCTGAGGGAGGCTGCCATCACCATAGCTTTTAGCGAAGGGCCCCATAATTTACCGTTTCAAAACGTCAAGTAGTTCACACGGATTTCTGTGCAAGCTCTTTCATGTTCTGTCTTGAGTGAATGCTCTCTTAAGCAATCAACGAACGTGGTTTATTTGATTTATAACAGATAAATCACTGAAGAAAAATTTTCACGAGTCCTTAAGATTGATGTCGACCTTATTAGTTTTACTGGACGAAACCCTAGCTGGAAGCCTTGGTCATGCATCCATACCAGATCACACTCGCTTACTACGTGCTTCACACCCCTCATAACGTATGGTCAATTAAGGTCACATTCTTCTGTACAAATCGATATAATTCCAAGTGTGTCTTCTGGCTCATTCAGCCTTGACTTCTGATATGACTAGATTTCACATCAGTGATTGTTGGGTTGTCACAAACTAAAATTTCGTCAAACACTGTCATTTGTGCCATCTCTACTGGTGAGGGGTAACGTGATAATAATAATAATATATTTCTGCAAGGGCAGGTGCACGTCATTTTTAAAAGCATGATCCACAAGTTACAACATATACTGGTTCATAGTATGCATCCCAAGCAGGGTTGTTTAGTAAATATAATCCATAAAAGTTGATAGTTCATTCATCTGGTACACAAAATGATACACTGCGAGTCTGTCCTCTATAGTAAACTTTATGTACCTTCAAATGTTACAATATCCATTTTCTGGTCCTCAGTTTTTTCGCATGCTTACATGTTTTGTTTTCAATATATCCAAACACAAACCTAACTTCCTAAAGAGTTAGACTACCGCCTCCCCTGCCTTACAGGCTCATGTAAATCACCAAAAACCCTCAGCAGTGAAGACTGATCGATCAAAGAAAGACCTCAAACGACACAAAACCAAGTTACTGGTCACTTTTATACCCTCACTAGTCTTATGGATCACAGAATGACTAAAGACTATCCACAAAGTCTCAAAGAGACTCGCCATGCATAGGATCTGTCTCTAGACCTCGAGAAACGGATAACCTTAAATGGTATTGATGCCGAATACGTATGATAAATATTCTAGAAATTGCAAGGAAACCTACAGTTTCCCTGGCCCCGAACCCTCCGGCTCTTCGAGAACGCATCGACAGCAAATGTAACGGGTGGGTACGACCGTTTGTTGTATATCGATGATGTGATGAATAGGTTTTATTAACTCCTTGACATTAATCCAGAAGTTACCATGCTTCTTGCTGATTCTATTCTATTTCACTTTTATTCATCTTAATATATGAAGTCTGCTTATGTTCGTATTTATAATTATTACTGTTATTATTATCATTATTGGTCTCTCGACACATTAGATATTTTCTTCACCTCTTCTTGTCCTTCTGAACATATTTTATTCCTAAACACCCAAAGTCTACAATTAAAAACAAAAAACCATATGTTACACTTAAACAAATAAATTCTCAGATTTTTTTATTATTATAATCTCCACAACATATATATATAACATATAGAAATTTATATTTAAATTATCCTTTGCAATTAATTGTGACTATCATAGCATCATTTTAAATTATTATTTTTTTTTGCATTAATGTTTATACTAATACCCGGTTCCACTCTGTATACTGTTACATAAGTCTACACGTATTTATCCGAGTGCAATAAAGGTTTATTATTATAGTTACTATTGTTATTATTATTATTTTTAAATTATTCGTTTATCTCAAAAGTCTATATCCATTACACTATTATTATCATGGTTGTACCCTCTCACTATGTGTTCATTTTCTTTTCTCTCTTTTTTTCCCTCTAAATTAATATTATTCTTAAGATTACGAAACTTTGGATTAAGACAATAATTTGTGTTATGCCGAATCAAACTTATCAGACTCGTTTTATCTTGACTATGTATATACACCTCATACACATTGATTATCTTTTGCACTTAATTGAGACTTTCATAGCATCACCCAAAACTATGACTGCACGAACAAACACTTATTCTAACGTCATATCTTATCGCAACAATAAGTTATTTACTTATTAATTTATTCTGTTTAATTTTATTTTTATTACTCGTTTTTGCTATTGTAGAACATCGACGTTGATGGTCTATGTCGAATGATTGAAGGCCTACTCGATTTAGACGGGGACGGTATAACGAATAAGCTAACTTCGGAGTCACACCTTGCGACCAGCACCTTACATGGAAGTCCCCATCGACGTATCAAGGGACCATAGATGCTCTGAAGACTACAACACAAAGGACGTTATTACAATAATATATTAGTTAAGGTACAACCACAAAAGTACAGAAGCGAAAGTACAACCACTGCTGCGTGGGCCATTCCATGGCGTATGATTGACTGATGCGCGTTGACTATCCCTGACCTTGACTGGGATTGACGATCTGTTCGATGTTCAGTGACATTTCACTGACCCTACACTATACATACATAGTTGTTTATTCTTGTTCTGTGTTAAGATATTTACGTATTCCGCGACTCCTTTATTACTATTTCCTTAGTTTCTTCCTTTCCTTCTTCAAAATCAATTCAAAATTCTTGCCAATTACACAGAACTTGATTTATTATTACTATTCTATCATTAATACTTTATTTTATTTTTCCTTCCTTTCTCAAACATGGCAAATGTAATGCTAACATTATTGAAAATTGTGTATTATTGCATTTTTAAAGAAACCCGAAATGGTTTCTTCACAGCACTTATGTACCCATAAGATGTTTGTGAATAATGATAATAATACCAACGATCTACTACAAGACCCGGTTCTCAATTTACAGGCAGCAAATAGGAAAGTGAGTGCCACATACGGTGAATGGTACGTTTACTTCAAAGTCAGCTTACGCAAACCCTTGCGCAGGATATATGTTGTTGCGGATGTATCTGTGCCAGTCATTAACATGGATCTGCCACAACATCGTTACTTACTGGTTAACTCGAATAAATGAAGGTGAGTAACGTAAACACTGAATTATCTGTTTGCAGAGTTTCATTTCCAGGTTCTGGGTTCCGCCTTATCACAATCAGACACGTAGTCGGCCTGTAAATTATAATAAAACTCGATAAGTGTCATGAACTGTGCAAACCACAATTCTAATTGCGACGTGTAACTAAAAATTTTAGACATCACCTAGTGACTACTGGACTACCAGTACTGTCAACGCGGCAAATAATAGCTCCTGAATACATAAGATCGGCTGAAACTTAATTAAATCACATTATGGATGTAGTAATGATCCTTCCATCAAACACACCATGGGAATCTATGTTGCACACGATCACTGAGGTGATAGCAATGATTAGCGTGGAAAAGGCGATTATCGGTAGCTTAACACGAAAAATGCCCCTGATCACTATCTGTTAACCCGTAGTATCCGGGATAGATCAGAATCCAACGACCTTGTAATCACGACCTGACAGTTGACTAGTGCAGTATGACTGTTTCCCAGAAAATCAGTTTATTTTAGGCATTTGACCGGATCGTCAGGGATATGGTTGATTTCTCCAAGAATGGTATCGTCACGTCTTTCGGACGTTACGAAATTTGACGTATGCCTTCCTTTTTGAGAAATGTCAAGCGAACTTTCCAGTAACTTATCAACGATTTATTCAGAGGTCTTGACTCTTTGCATGCATTATCATCTGATCTTAAGTAGTGAAAAAATCTCATTCCTAACATCTAGGCCTTGATTTTCAAAGACTCCAAAAATAGAGCTGCCGTGAACGTCGAGACACGACAAATCTTAGATTAACCACTCAAATTTCTCGGTCATACAATCGATACTCATGGTATTCTCTCACTACCGAGTAAAGTGGAAGCTGTTCTGAATTAACCAGAACTGACAATGACCAAGCAACTGCGCACATCCGGTAGACTGGACAGCTTTTGCCGACGGTTCTTATCAAACCTCATATTATTCATGATACCATTAAAAATTTTCTTCACGGAAATGTTAAATTATTAAACTGGATGACGACGTTAAGAGAACATATATTCTACAGTGAAAGACAGTATTTCCATTTCATCTGAGCTTGCACGCCAGGACACTAAAACATCGACCAATATCGCCATAGATGCAGTCAACTTGACAATCGTAGAAGTCTTACAAACTAAATAGAGAAAACTTTTCGACCCTATGCATTTTCGTAACAGCCACACGACGCTGCATTGAAACATGATACTAGTGACAAGGAACTAACTGTCATGTTGTATGCTGTACAGCACTTTCACAACTCTGTGTTATGCATAGCAGTTACTCTTTTCGCAGATCATAAAGCTCTTACTCGTCTTCAGACAAATACTCTCCTTCAGAGACTCAATCACTGAACTACATCTCGCAGTTCATTTCCTATATCAAGCATTTTCCTGAGGCAAACAGAGTAGCCATGGATGCCTTGTTTTTATTTGTTCCCTGAGCAGTTTCCAAGAGAACGGACTGCCCAATCTCCAAAGGAGAACACCGATGTTCAGCATAAGTTGTCATTGATAAACCAAAAACTACAAACCAAACTGATGGGAAAAGGTAAAGGAACCGTACATAGCGGTATATTTAATGTCGGGATCGGCACGATCATTCTGAAACAATGCCAACACAGTGTCCTCGACAAATCATGTGAACGTTTGCATACAGGTGTTCGAGCAACCATCAAGCTCATAGCGGGACAGTTTTGCTAGTTCGAGATGAGTAGTGATGTGAATGAGTAGAGGCGCTCTTGTGTAGTCTGATGGAACCATGAGGTTCTTAGGCCCAAATGATGTGTAACTAGCTTACCCACCAATACTTACACTCACCCCGTTCACATCCATCTTCATTTGGTGGGACCCTCAACATAATTCCACGGATACTTTGATCCCTTCACATGTATGGACCGTTTTGCACGATGACCTGAATCAGTACCTACCAAAGATATCACCGCTGAAACAGTGGCTCGCGTCTCCGTCGAAAGGCAGGTAGAAATTTATGGACCGCCCTTCGACCACAACTACAGGTAGTGAATTACTAGTTCGAATCCATACATACCTGATATTACACTGCACTCCTAGAATAAGCTATTAAGCCTGTAACCTATCATTATTCTCGTTTCCTGCCTTCAGCAGATATTTGGTTACGTCTTCAATGTAATGTCAAAATCTCAATGATTCTTTAAAACATGACCTATATGTTTCTATGGAAGACAGGTTAAAGTGTCTTTAGGATGCTCATGTATGTGAACGTCTTCTTTACAAATAATTGGGAAGAAACTTTAGCTGCATATTCTTTTATCTGTCGTATAATTTATTCCCAAATAACAGTTTGTTACATGAGGCACGACAGTTTACAGGCAGGATCAAATGGTTACAGAAGTTACAATTTTCACTGTAGTAAACTACTCAAGTGGGTTGATATATTATAAGATATGTGTAAATGATTTTAGTAAGAAACGTATTGTCAACACCACAATTGGCGCTCTTCATGAGGGTTGCGTTGCGAGATGCAACTTATGGTCGAGAAGAGATCCATATGAAGTTGGGCGCTTCTAGAAACCGCAATATTATATTCCTCGGGAATATCTGAGGCTTTAATAATGGTGCAGGACGAAGTAGCCCGTTCCATATCTATTTTCGGTGGCATATCTCAAGGGTGCTGAAAAGGACTGTAAGAAAAAGAAAGGACGAGAAGCAGAGCAGTCAACGTTCATGGAGGAATAGTTAAGGTATGGCTACTTAGTCTATTTCTTTGTTATGAGGGACTTATTAAGCAACAGCATTCAAATATGTTAAAGTAAATAAGTGTAAACAAGGTATGAGCGGATAAGGAACTTTATAAATGAAGGGGGAGGATCAGGAAAACGCAGAGGCTATGGCAAAATATATTGGGGCAGTTTTCACTCAAGAACCTCTTTCAGACGAAGAACTAGACCCAAATAAAAAGCCAATAAACCATCTGTTCACCGTGGAATTGAATCGAGATGATGTACTTAAGGTTCTTAGCACCTTAGACACGGAAAAGTCGAAAGGACCGGATGAAGTACACCCCAAAATACTGAGACAAACTGCACAATATACCGCAGCCCCACTAACTGTGATATTCAATGTCACTTGACCAAGGTATGTTACCTACGGACTGGGTGCGATCGTCACTCCAATACATAAAACAGGACCAAGAAAACTTCCATCAAACTACAGACTCGTCAGCCTCACCAGTGTCGTAGTTAAAATACTTGAAAGAATAGTCAAATTGGCCATAATGACATTCGTGTAAACCAACAACTTGTTAAACAGCGAACAACATGGTTTCAGAAAAGATTAATCTTGCACAACAAACCTTCTTATAGCAAGAGAGCATTGAACAAAACCTCCAGGCAACGGAAAATCAGTGGAAGTCTGCATTGACTTCAGCGAAGCATTTGACAATGTGTCAACAAATGAACTGCCATGGACCGGAAAATCTTGGTATTGCCAGACCTCTCCTAAAATGGCCTAAGAATTTCCTAGTAGGTCGTAGACATGAAGTAGGAATAAGTTCGAAGTGCTACACCTGGAGACCAGTACTTAGTGGAGTCCCTCAATGTTCTGTTCTAGGATCTTTACTCTTTATATTGTATGTAGATGACCTCCCAAGTATAGTTGAGTCCCCAATGCTATTATACGCTAATATAAAACTCTGGCGAGAAATAACGGGAGATGCATTTGCACGAGCACTTCAGGCAGACCTAAATATTGTGATTAACTGGACTAAAGAGTGGCTAATGCCTATCGACGCGTCAAAGTGTGTCTACGTACACTTTGTGGATACAAAGGTAAATAGGTACAACATAGGAGAAGTGCCTGTACTCGTGGTCCGGTCTCACATGTATCTTGTGGTGACAGTGAGTCATGACATTAAGACCATGGTACGTTGTGGAGAGGCCGCAACTAAAGGGTTTAGAACCGTCTGGGCTTTAAGATGGACTTCACTAAGTTAGATACTACCATGTTCAGTATACACAACCTTAGTGAGAACTAAGCTTGAGAACTCAGTTAAGGCTGCGAGCTCCTGTTTAAAAAGTGACTCGGATATCTTGTAAAAAGTTTAGGGGGCAGCTACCCATGCGATTCGAGTACTCTGGGGTTTACCATACAAAGAGCGGCTTGAAAATCTAGACCTGTTTACTCTGTCTTATAGTAAATTAAGTGGTCTGATTTTGATGTATAGAATACTAAGGAATGATTTTGGTCCTAATATATTCCCTTTCTTTCCTCCCACTAGAACGAGACAATTCAGAGGACATAGCAGACGAGTAGAAAAGCCCAGAACGAACAAAATACAACTGGTATACAGGCTTCACATCAAGTTGGACTGAGATGACTACGAAAGGATCTATAAACTCCTTTGATGGTAGGATACTGGTAACAATAATGGAGCATGCATTAGTACAGCATGTATCCGAACCTACATGTTTTGGTGTAAACCAAGGTTCTCTGTTGGACATGGTAATCACTCATGAGACTGAGGATATTGCCAAACTAAATATTCTTCCCCCGTTAGTGAATAGCGATCACACTGCTTTATCATTCGCGTTTAGAGCTAGTGGCATGATATACTATCAGGTCAAGCCTCCCCCAAACATATGGAGAGCTAACATATCGGCCATTCAGGAGTGTGCTGCTAAGATTGATTGGTCAGTAGATACTAACTCATCGGTTGAAGAGGCACGGTCTACATTTAAAGGCAAGCTTAGTTCAATCACGTCCTCATTCGTACCATGCTTGTTACTACGTAGACCGAATAATAGTCCACCATGGATAAATAAACAAGTCAAGAAGCTTCTTAGACGTAGGAAAAAGCACTAGAATATGTTCATCTCTACTGGTTTAGAACAGTACAGATCCAGTTATTGTAAGATTAGGAATACTTGTAAGGCATTGCTTAGTAAGACTAGACGGTCATATGAAAAACAATTGGTTAGGGATTGTAAATATAACCCAAAACGGTTATTCTCATATATGAAGAGGCGAACTCAGAGAAGTGATGGACTCCCATCACTTATGGTACAGGAAAATCCGTTAATATTGACAAGAAATGATATCGAAAAAGCTGAAGCTTTATTGGAATATTTCAGTCAACTTTTTACTATCATTAATGAGGAACGACCACCTATTCATTGTGGTCGTGGCGGCTTGTTGATGGGCCCTGTAGTTATTAAGTAAGATACTATCTTAAGACTACTTTAGCATCTCAAACCTGATAAGTCCAGTGGTCCTGATAATATTCATCCTAGGATTATGAAAGCCCTATGAAATTTAATTGCTGAACTTTTAGCGATACTGTTTGATATGTCCCTGCTGCAGCCCAGATTACCCAGAGACTGGAAAGACGCGATAATTAGTCCGGTGTATAAGGCTGGGAGTAGAGGTTTAGTTAATAACTATCGGCCTGTCAGCTTAAATAGTGCAGTTGTAAAACTAATGGACAAAATTATTCGGATGGCTGTTATAAACTATGCGGAAGGACACGATCTTTTATCCAAAGAACAACATGGTTTTCGGATGGGCCTATCATGTTTGACAAATCTTCTTATTGCTGAGGCAAAAGATCGAAATATTCCCGTAGATGTGATTTTCATAGATTTATGTAAAGCCTTTGATAAGGTCTCCCATTCTGGTCTAAAGTTAAAACTGGAAAGTTTTGGAATTCATTGTACGGTTATAGACTGGATAAGTGACTTTCTGCATGACAGGAGACAAAGGGTAAGAGTAAATGGAGCCCTCTCATCGTAGGAACCTGTAAAAGTGGAGTTCCCCAGGGCACAATCCCCGGTCCTCTTCTCTTTTTACTTTACGTAAGTGAATTAACAACTGTAGCTAAGTCATCCGTCCTACTCTTCTCCGATGACATAAAGATTTGGAGACCCATATATAGCATGTCAGACAGAATAGTATTACAGGATGATCTCAACTCATTAGTGGCATGGATGGACGTGTGGTCACTGGAAGTGAATCCTAACAAGAGTGTGCTGATGCAACTAAATAACTACGATGATTCGTATTACTACACAATATGTGGATTTGTGTTAACCAAAGTAAGAAATTATAAAGATTTAGGAGTTGTACTAAGCAATGACCTCAAAACAACCAGCCACTGTAAGGCTGCTGCTGCAAAACGCTATAGGGTATTATGGTCTATTCGTAGAGCTTTTCAGTCCTGACTTTTCCTTCTGTCAAGGACTGATAATTTGAGAGGATATTCGAAGAAAGTCCAAAAACCGGGATCAAATCGCCTACGTCGGGAGTTTCGTTTCTTGCACCGAGTAATGAATTACTGGAATTCTCTACCAGAACACGTAATATCAGCACCTTCTGTTGATATATTGAGAACGAGATTGGACCTCCACAGTGTAACAAACTGCAAGGATTAATATAGGTTAATAGACCTCCTATCCTCATTACTGAAGAATGAAGTCATCAACCTTTTGGCTGAACAATACTCCCAGACATTCCAGCTGACCCACATCAACTATACTGACGAAAGCTTCACCTGCACCTGTACAGGACGTTCCGAAGTGGACCTGAGTGCTGACCTGGTGCTCCGTAAACTGCAGCACCTAAGAAAAGACACTTCTCCTGGTCCGGATATGGTTCATTCCGCTGTTTTGAGGGAAGCAGCTTCAATCCTGGCGACACCACTTAGCGTGATGCTTGCACACTCGCTAAGCAGAGGCAAACTACCGGAAATTTGGAAGCTGGCCCACATCACACCAATTTTCAAAGGAGGCCGACGCAGTGAACCCTCAAGCTACCGACCAGTGGCCCTTCTCTCCATACCTTCCAAAATTATGGAATCCCTAATATACGACGGTATACAAGAATACTTATCATCCTTAAAGTTCTTCTCACCTCAACAGCATAGTTTCAGAAAAGGTCATTCTTGTATGACCAACCTGCTGACTGCGGTGGATAGATGGACAACCATCCTTGATCGCAAGGGGAAGGTTGACGTCATCTACCTGGACTTCTCAAAAGCTTTTGATAGGGTCTACCACATATGTCTTATCAAGAAGCTTAGACGATTGGGTATAAAACCTCCTTTGATTGACTGGCTCACTCCATATTTAGCAAACCGACACTTTAAGGTCAGGGTTGACTTCAATTTCTCTCAGACTATGGAATGTCCTAATGGGGTCCCCCAGGGCTCAATACTAGGACCTTTTCTCTTCGTGATCTACATTAATGATCTTCCTCAACAAGTTTCATCTGACTTATTGCTTTTTGCTGATGATGTGAAACTTTGGAGAGAGATACGTAATCATAATGATATACTAGTACTTCAGGAGGGTCTGATCCGACTTCAAAGTTGGGCAGACGACAACGGACTTACCTTCAACACTTCAAAGTGCAAAGAAGTCCGTCTGAGACATGTTGCAGACTATAGCTATAACTTAGGTAACTCCCCTCTAGAAGTTTCCCAAGTCGAAAAAGATTTAGGAGTGTCGGTACCCTATGACCTGAAATCGTACGCGAACTGTGACAAAAACGCCTCTCAAGCAAACCTTGCACTGGTAACATTGAAGCGCATTTTTGGCCAGTTTGACGGTAGAACCTTCCACATAATCTTCAACAGTTTTATTCGTCCCCATTTAGAGTACGGAAACATAGTATTTCCTCCCTCCCTCCAAAAGGATAAGGACACTCTGGAACGTATACAACGTCGAGCCACGAAATCAGTTCGGGGACTCAAATTCAAACCTTATGAAGAGCGCCTCAAATCACTTAACCTTTACCCGTTAGAGTACAGGCGTCTTAGAGGTGATCTTCTTATGACTTACAGTGCCCTTAATACTTCTGGTCATCCCCTTAAACATCTTAAGCTTAGTCATAACAATAACCTAACAGGTAACACCCAGAAACTGGAGACTCAACATAGCAGAACAGACAGTAGACACAACTTCTACTCCTTAAGAGTTGTCAAATGCTGGAATTCGCTGCCGACTGAGCTAGTCCAAACGACTTCCCAGGAGTCCTTTAAGAGGAAACTTGACTTATTCTTAAGGACTAAGGATAACATCATTATGATTTACCAAATTCTTTTTTTCCTCTATTATCGTTGATATACCTAGGTTTTTGCCTGGAGGTATTGGTGATTCACTGCTACCAGACACGGAAGCCCGTTAAGCGAAAGCTTCTTCTATTCCGTCCTCAACAATTTGAACCATTTGAACTTGGAACCTGTTATCCGCAGCGGTGGTGTTCGCGCCTTCAATTGACTTGTTCAAGAGAAGACTGAAAACTCACAAAAGCACACTAGAAAAGGAATAACGTAGACCATAGGCCTTCTGACCTTACTACACAAATCTGAATTAGAGTATGAACAACCTTTAAGGCGCTGGAACCAAAATGTGCGTTTTAGGTGATGCGTTAGTGTGTGGGCTATGGAAAGCAGTATAATCGTTGAGATAATATGGATCAAGATATATCATATTCAACCACCGTTGAACTTTCGATAGCCTGCAGGTGGGTAAGAATGTATGGGGGCTTACAAAAATTCTAGAAATTTGTGCGACACTGGTGTTTTGTCGAAACCTGACCCACGTGCGTTTTGTTCATTCAGATTTAATATCTATTTTAGTTGTTGTTGTGTTTGAAAAATCTTTTCCCGATAATCAATGGGTTGAGTTAGATAGGACGGAAATCATCCATAATCATTTAAATCCTGATTTCGCTAAGAAGATTGTCATGGAATATCATTTTGAGGAGCAACAACGTTTAAATTTTGTTGTGTTAGTTTTCTAGTTTTTTTTTTAGTAAAATTTTAGATATGGTGTCGATTGGAAGTCAGATAAGTTGGAAAAACATGTAAGCAATTTCAGGTTTGCTTACTATTATAGGATTTTCTTGGCAATTGCGAGACAACTCTTGGTGAAATTGCTTCTTCTGGAAAAATAAGTAAATTATTAAAGTAAGCTTAAGTTTTCTTTCTGTCATTTGTTAAGAAACGGCCCTTCGAATGATTGTGGGTCAATTATTAGTAAGTATCTCTTTCATTCTGATCAAAGACATTTTTAGTTTCTGCTGAGGAAGTTTCTTCTTGTAAAGTAAGCTACTTTTTATCTCATTTACTTTCGGAGGATGAATTGACGCTTGACATATCTGGGAGGACGCTAGATAAAAAGGACATATTTGGATCATCTGACCCTTTCCTCGCATTTTACAGGGTGAATGAAGATAGAAGGTAAGCAATAAATAAAGAACATGACAAACTTATCACACTAGTTTTATTAAGTAGGTCATTTGAATCTGCCTTTCCAAGGAACTACTGAATTTTAAACAAGTTGATTTTTTCAGTGGTGACATCATTTATGTAACACTGAAGTCTGGGCTTATGTTCGTAAATGTTTAGGGCTGTTTGTTAGAATCGCTGTTTTGAAACAGGTTCTAGTAACTCCTAAACATTCTGGGGGTTTCAGGTGGCCCATTGCAGAGCTCTACTTTTTACCACTTGTACTTTTGGTGATTCCAATTATCAATCATTTTGTGATATAACACTTTGGATCGAACAGTGGTTTTTTGACTTTCAGTCTGTTCAATGACCACTTCATCGTTAGTCTTAGAAGGCATATAACCAGGACTTATAACATTCTCAGACAGTTTGAGACTGGACTAAGTATTGATCCAGCTGTAATTTTGTAAAGTGTTCTATGCACAATAGACCGTTATTTTCAAAAAAGGCTGCATTACTAGTAAGCATTCATATTCAAGCTCCCTTTTTTACTATTCTTGCGTGCACTGTCATGATTTATCCGTTTGAATTGACTCAACTACATGCTCAGCATTTAGGGGTAGACGAATGGTGCGTCCTGATCACTTCATCTGTTGTAATTGTCAGTCATTGAATGTTTTGTCCTTTCACATTCTCATTTAAGAGTCCATAGTTATCTAATCTGCTGATGTCACTGATTTTTTTGCTACATGGGTTGCTTCGAGTTTTTTGGAGGGACTGTTATGGTGCATCCCAGTTTGGTCTCATGATGTATCAGGTTGTATTCCTGGGTTCTTATGTCTGTTTTATTAGCGACCATTGATTTTCAAATGCTGGTAATTCGTAATAATTTAAGGTGGATAAGTGACTGTAGATGTCATTAGCCGTTGTATTGTATTTGCGGCATTTTACCGTCTACGTGCTTATGCTGTGTGACGAGAATCTAATTATTTTTTCCAAGTTTTTGACTAATCATATTGTGTTTAAATTTATCTTTTTGACTACCAAAAAGTCGAACAGTCGTTTACAGAACAAAAGTGATAAGAAACACATTGAATCCAAACTGGGAGCAGATGATTGTACCACTAAGGCTTTTATGTAATGGAGATCATGACAGGTAGGTTTTTTTCTACTTGTTTTGTATTTGCATACACTACAAATATTAGCTGTATGTTTCTTTCCAGCTGATTCTGCAAACTTACGACGCTTATGTCTTTTTGTACCCTTACATGTACTGTATAATAACAACCTCTTCACTGGTACTGTTTAATATTTTGAACTGCAATAGTTTAGACAGTAGATGTACATCCACTATTAGTCGCTGTTGAGCGAAATCTGGAGGCGATATATATTTCCAACCACCAATTACCTTGGCACTTAGTGCTGGCTGTCATGTAAATGTGTTGGAAGTTAGTGGTGGGAGAATCCACAGGTAAAGTCAGGACATATAAGTATCGATTCCTAGTCCAAATCATATTGGTAGGTGTGAATCTCTTAGTTGGAAAGCACTCAGTACTCGTATTCAGTAATTAGAAACATCGAATATAAGACCAAGGTAGTGATATCACAGGATAAAATTCTAACTGTAGCTTCGGTTAGGCAGCGAACATAAATGGATACAGGTACATCCAGCTGACGAGTCTCAAATAGGAGGAAACGCGCGTCCTGGATTCCACTGCTAGCCACTCTCCATCTTTGCTTATTGATGTAAAAGGTTTGGGTAAACTCATTATGTTCCATGTGATTCTTTAATTGTGTAGCTTTCACACATTCCTAATTGATATTTTTTCTATGGTGGTTCATACGATGCCCTGGTAAGGCCAAAGGTGAGGAGAGTCAGCTCTCCCTCTCGAAATGCCCTCACATGGCCACACGTATTCAGCCATTGTCGGGGCAGCCCTACTCACTGCCCTATTGCGGTGGGGGTGTTGTTTACAAAATTGAGAGGACGAAAAGCGGATGTCCGGCGTTTTGACGGGGTCGGTGTGCACGGAGGATTTATCCAGGGGAGTTGGAAAACCCTGATTCCAAACCAATGGTGCACGTGGACTTCATTTCATGTCCATGGCTACACATAAAGGAAAATCCGTTATTGAACACAATTAAAAATGGAATTTTCCGAAAACATTTTTAACATTTATGTAGACTTATCTACCCAATACTTAGGTTTGAGCCACACCTCGTGTGAGGGCTACTGATCAGTTAACATAAGCATCACTTTAGTTATGACTAGATATATTCCCATTGATGAGACTAACAGTTTGTTTCATAAAATGAATTCATGCGGAGAGATAAACCTGCAACAATCCTTCAACAAAGTTATGCAATCTTAATCTACTCGATAATTTTTGTTCCGTCAGTCGTCTTGTATAATGATACAACAGAAGGTTTAAAATAAGACTGTATACATGATATGAATTCTAGATAGTAGGATTCTGTTTGTAAACACTTCTATGATGATACTGGAGAATGAAGAAATAACTAATAATTGTAAACACCTTGGATGGTGAGTTTATTTGTACACCCGGTGTTTTGTAAGTTCGGTTTCTTCTTTATCTCGGCTGAAGAAATCATTTCCCAGACTATCACCACCATCTCTCTTCTCGTTTCACCCAATAAATATAATAGCTCATAATACTACGTAATATAACTATCGAAAAATTTCATCCTTTTATTCTAATATTGAACTGTTTCAGAAATACTCATCTATTATGTGTTCAAATGTTATATAAACATTCAAATGAATTGGGACCACTTCAAACTGTACATAAGGTTGCTCTTGATCTATACACATTGTGCTTTGATTGGTTTTCTTTTGACCAACTTTTGATCGGTTAGCTTTTACTTATTGTTTTGTCGCTTTTTAGACCAGTGGTCATTGCTTGCATTGACTGGAACAGGAGTGGAAGGTAAGCGAACCTATTTACTAAACATATATTAAATCTCGTAAAAATAACCCCTCGATAGAACTGGGAATTATGTGTTGTCACGCGTAATGAGTATGGCGTAGCTATGGGATGTAGATGTTTCGCTTATCATAGTATCCACCCTCGACATGTTAAAAAGTGGTTTTATACGCCTTTGTAGTGTATGTTGCTATGTTAAGCCTATATACCTTATTCTGGGTTTTGGACAGGCCAATTTATCTATTTTTCCTGAGTCACGTTTTGACCTTATCAGTTATTCGCTTATTAGTCTTGACTGTTTTTACATGAGCGTATGTGTGTACGCCTCTTATCCTATTCATCCCATGTCTGTAGCTTATTTTTATCTGGTGATAAATATTGATTAACGCTTGATTAAATTGTTCTGGCTCACACGCGATCTCCACTGCACGTCATTTCTCTTCATTCCTCTGATTATCTGTTCAAATCAATGAGTGTACAAAATATACGTATTCAAAAATCCATTCTCGTATTTGACTTATTTTAGTTCCGTTATACACTAACGCAGATTAAGTCGACAAGAATAAACTATAATAGTCAGGATGTTTATTTCAATAACAATCATTTATACCATATAACGGGAGTCAGACTACAGAACCTTATGTATGTGGTATATCAGCATAACAACGTAAGGCTCTTATTGCCATTTTGTTTGTTTAGTCTCGGTTCATTGTACGTGTCTAATTCAATGCAAATAATATTATTTCATTTTAGAGAAAGTTTGATTGGCGAAATTACTACATCTGCTAATGAATTGTTAACTATGTTTAATAATGGGATATATTCACTTGATGTAAGTAGTTATCTAATTGACAGAAATATATATTTACCAATTTATGCTTGCTAGTACGAGATGAGTGATAGCAGGGATTTTTACGTTTTGTTTTTATAGTTTGGATTTTTGTCACAATCAGGGTAATCAAACAACAGGAAGGTATTTATTTGTTCTTAATAATTGTCAAGATTCTAATCTCAAATAAATTAGATCTAAATTTGTTTCGAATGCTATTTTTTTCTGTTTCAAACTAAGTGGCTAGTGAAATTCTACAAATCCTTTTTTGAAATTTTGAAGTTGGTAATTTTCACTTGACAGTTATGTTTCTACCAGCCGAAGAGTACATTTCGACTAGATGATGAAGTAGAACAATCCCGGAAATCTTATATCAGTTTGATTCTCCTGGCTCTAACACAAGTTGGTTGTGATAAAAAAACACATCAGAAACAAAACTAGAATGTCAAATAGAGGATGGATAACACTGTAGTAGCGAAATGACTATGATTTATGGGACTAAACACCGAAATTACAGAGTTTCCTAGTTATTTCATTTAAAACAACCCTTATGGAGGGAGCCAGATTTACCAGCTTCGTAGCCAGAATTGTCTGTTATCGGATCTGCTTCAAGGTGCGAAAATTAGCGACGCTAATTTTTAGCCCTCCTATCCCATACACACGAACAAATACAGACGAAGTCAACTAATGTAGCAGCAGCCTCTGCATCAATAGGCCTCAACATACACAAAGGAAAAAGCAATATCCCAAAGCACAACACAGAGAACGCCAAGCCAGTCACATTTGATGGTGAAACTCTGGAAGATGTGGGAACATTCATGTACCTGGGAAGCATCATCGATGAACAAGGAGGACCTGATGCATATGTAAAGGCGAGGATTGGCAAAGCAAGAGGTGCATTCCTACAATTGAAGAACATATGGAACTCAAAACAACTGTCAACCAATATCGAAGTCAGAATCTTCAATACAAATGTCAAGACAGTTCTACTGTACGGAGCTGAGACGTGGAGAACTACTACAACCACCATCAAGAAGGTACAAGTATTTATGAAAAGTTGTCTACGCAAAATACTCAACACTCACTGGTCGGATATCATCATCAACAGCCTTTTATTGGAGTGGACAAACCAGCTTCCAATTGAGGAGGAAATTAGGGAGAGACGTTGGAAGTGGATCGGAAATACACTAAGGAAATCACCAAACTACATCACGAGGCAAGCGCTAACTTGGAATCCTGAAGGGAAACGGAAAAGAGGAAGGAGAGAGAACACATTACGTCGGGAAGTAGAAGCAGATATGAAAAGGATGAATGTTAACTGTAAAGAATTACCTATGACAGAGTTGGGTGGAGAATGCTGGTGGGCGGCCTATGCTCCTCCACAAGGGGTAACAGGCGTAAGTAAGTAATTTTGAGCGATGAATGTGGCTTCAGGCACCAAATTCAATCTCAGCTTTATTTATTTATTTATTTAATTACATAAATATTGGTACAAAGGAGCACCAGATATGTATGCGCCACACAAATCTCATTTGATTTGTGTGAGGGCTTTGATACTGCTCGTTGGTAGTAGTATATTTCAAGATATTCTGTTATGTAAAGATAAATAAAAATAAAACCACCCATTGCTTCTTTTTATGACCCGAATGAATAATATTAATAACTGCAGGTCATTTAAACAAATCATCAACGCTTACTGTACATATGGTAACCTGAACTCTAGATATGCTTCTCTTTTATTTGAGACAAGACTGGGTATTGATTTTTTGGTCTGAAACGCTGATTCATCCAAAACATGTCCTTTTTTCCTAGATGCTCACTAGGACTTTTGGTTCGTAAAATTTAGACTGGCGTTTGGTAGATTCAAGTGCTTTTATAAAATTACAATTTCTTCTGCTTCATGTGTTTAGATGATAAGTTAGTAAATCGCTTGTGACCATTATATTTAGAAATAGAATTATTTTCAACTGTTTTGATCATTTTGATATGTTTTCTACCCATATTAAATATTTTTAATTTATTATTATATTATGGGAGTTCCTGTCTGTTGAACTCGTAATGTATTCCTTTAAATTTGCTTCATATTTATTTATTAGCTTATTAATCCTCACAAAGCTAAAAGGCATAAGCATTACCAAAATTCTGGAACTGTGAGTTTTGTATGCTTTTATTTGTTTAATGTACAAAATCCCGAAATGTTATATTGTTAATTGTAGTTCTTGATGAACACTGTAAACATAATATTCTAATTAATGATGTGAACAACCAGTTTCTTATTCACTTGATCAAACACGGTACATTACGCGTTCCCAATCATTCGAAACTTTTCAACCCTAAGGAGATGTGATAGGTGAAAATCACACTCCAAGCTTTTTCCACAGGGGTCGATAACGTTGGACTGATGGCTAAGTTATTAGAACATTTTACTCACGATCGAGCCCTGATCTATCTTTGGTATTGGTACTCGATTAATATCACTAGCTTTCATTAAAAAAATGTGTGACTTACAGTTGAATGCAGTTATTTGCACTTGGTTATCGAGTTAAAGTTATTAACTGTCATGTCACTTAAAACTCATTTTAATAATACAGGAAAGTATCGGTGACATGTTTCACACCTACGATTGTGTCAACCAAATTAATTTTTTTAGTTTTTGTGAGTCCATCAAAGTTATTAGTAATTACCATTCTGGATAGTTCATTTCCATTTTCTTAATGTATTGCTAAAAACATTTCAATATGATAAATGTTACAACTGTTTTAATTTCAAAAATAAAGGAACGCTGCAGAATAACTGTCCGCTTACTGACACCATTAAGAGATTTTAGCTCCTAACATCTTGAAGATTAATTGTTTTTCACTCTATTCCGTAAAATCCAAATGTTGTTAAGATTCTTCCAGAGAGCTGTAGAAGGCTGATATTTTATTCGAAATTCATAGGTCAACAATCTTTTATGTAAACGTTCCACTAAAGATTTTCGAATCATATTGCATTTATTTATAGGTTTCTTTCCACTTAAAGATATTCAAATTAATCCGCAATCTTGATAAAATACTGTGCTTAAAACTTTGGTAGCTTTTGTTTCATTCTTTACCTGTCTCTAGATTATTAAACTCTTGTTCTCAGTACATTGTTTGAAAAAAGTAACATCTTTCAAGGAGAACAAACATAGTCTACAAAGTACCACTAGTTTAATTCGTTGAACGATCAAATTGCATTTACATACGATAAAAACAATATCTTATCGATTGATATCTTAAAGATAGACAACTAACTAATCGTAGCCAGAAACAGCAGTGTATTAGGAGAATCATGAAGTTATTAAATAACCCATATTATCAGATACCTAAACTTTGCCATAGAGAGTCAGTTTATCGTAATAAAACGTTATCTCTATTATTCATGCCACTCAAAGTTGATCATTTGGTAGTGATATTTGCTTCAATAAATTTTGCGAAAGCGGAAATGCAACAAAAATGAGCCACACAAATTCTTTGCTGATCAACTTTTGAGAAAATGTCTTAAAGAACATCAACACATCATTTTACATCACTCGTAAAGGGGACAGCTGCAAGCATTGATTAGAGTGGATTTAGAGATAAATCTGCTTGGAGACTGGTAAATGCACTGATATCTGTTCCGTTTTTTACGAGTAGGTCAACGGTTCATAGCAGACAGATACAGTGTTACTGAACATTATGAATTCAGTCAGTATTAAATGTACAACTGTCAAGCTATTATACTAATTTAATTCTTGTGAAATTATATCTTCAGACATCACATTTATAAATATTATAACTGGTTTCTGTACCATTACAGCCACAACCATATAGTAGATATTTGTCATCTTGTTAGATTACTCTTTTCATTCAAGTTACCGTTTGTTAATATAGCTTTTTCTATTTTACTGATACAAGAAGCGTTCATTTTGGTTGGAATTGTCGCCACTGATTGCAGTTTACATCTGTAGTGTATTTTTATCTTATCAACTTATGATATATTTAAATCTGACATCATTAAAATCCATGAATTCTATTCAGTAACTATGCTTCTTTTTGTTCTGTAATTTCGTTCTTCTGCGTACTATAAAATTATTTGAAACATACTACTCTTGTTTATATAATTCATGTAAAAAGAATTTTCATTAGTCGTTTGATTATCTTTACAACTTAACACTTATTTTTGTTTCTCGGATTTCTCCACTGTTTTTCGACAGCTACATTTGAATTTGGTCAGGATCGAAAAAGTATACAGCTTTCTGGAATATGTTCAAGGAGGGTATGGGTTCATTTTTTCCGAAATTAATTATTTTGATAATGACAAAATCATATTTATAAAAACCTCGACAATTAAAATTCAAATAAATCAATTGTTTCTTTCAACATTCTGGTTCGAACTTTTTCTACGAAATATAATAGAAACATAAAATTAAATTTCTTATTTAATGTCTTACACTAACTTGAAGCCTGATTACTGTGGAACTATTCGTTCAAATTTAGATGAATGTTCTTATAACTAATTACTTCTGACTGTTAAATTCTCTATGCAATATAAAATTTAGTTATTGATCAGTGGTGCGGCTGGTTACAATATCCGTCTTTTTAATTCACCTCTATAATAAAAATTTTTCTGTAGTTTTAAAGAATAAAATTCCACTAACTTCTTGTGTTAATTTACACAATTTTAGTGTTTTTTTTCATGAGTCTCAACGAAGATTTACATCAAATTCACTTGGTATTGTTTGTTTGAATCTTCCCATGGATGTGTTAGGACTGAGATTGATCAGTCTCCTATTGGCAAATGTGCATCCTGTGCGTATTGCCTCCACATAGCTTTAATTCACAATCATTATAAGCAAAGATGGATAGTGGCTAACAGTGGAATCCAATTTGACGCGCGTTTCGTCCTATTTGGGACTCGTCAGCTGGATGTACCTGCATCTCAGAGTTGACGTTCACTCTGGGATTCGAACCCATTGCCGTTCGCTCCAAACGCCATCGCGTTATCCACTCAGTTACTGAGTCCTGATAACCACTTGCTTGTGCAATTTACATCAGTTGTTATTTCTTCAACCGGGACAATTACGTTTACAACCTCACAAAGGAACTATTCATATATATATATATATATATATATATATATATATATATATAATGTAGAAAATGATATCATCGTCATAGTTAAAGTTTGTGAATAAAATATTAAAAAAGGGTTACTTAAAAGTCAATTATTTTTTTTATCATGAAACAACTGGCAACTGCCGTATCTTAAGCATTTCTGATAATCGTTGCACATCCCGCGGAAACACTAAACTAAAATAAACCCTAATAGAGTTATTATAGACTTATAGAATTATCCAAAAGAAATGTGCTCAAAATTATTGAAGAGACATTTTTTTGTCTAGTGTATTATGATGTAATAATCATTTTATTTTATCACTGATCATGCCTTAGCGGGATCAATTTTTTTTCAGACTTTTCAACTTTCAAAATTAATCAATAGTTCTTACGGGGATTAATGTGTCCAATAAAGTGTTTTCTATTTGTTTTTTAAAATTTAGTACTGAACTAAGCTGCTGTATTGCAATAGATTTTACAGCGAGTAATGGTAGTCCACAAGTTCCCGGTACATTACATTACAGTACAGTTACTCAACCATCACAGTATGCGGTTGCTTTACAAGCTGTAGGAGAAATAATCAGTGATTACGATAGGTGAGTAATTTACATTTAAAGTTGTAGCTGTCTATAAGTGAAAACATGTTCCTCTTTGTTGATTTTTCTGGCTCAGAGAACCTAACTACATAGAACTACAATTGGCCATCGTGTATGCATTTTAAACTATCTTTTCGTTCAACTAAATTTTTTAGACCGATTTATCTTGAATGTCTATCTGGTTGTTTCTGTTAGTCGCCATTTTTTTGTTAATGTTCTTGAGATGCTATTGATACAGTCAGATATGTATGTGAAATCAATGTCGATTTCTCGATTAGGAGGGGTAGAGAATGTAGATGACAACGATATGTAGAGTTATAATTGTTGAAAACATTTCAACTTTTGCGTCGTAACGAAATTAGATAGTGCATGCCAAAGGAAAAGCTTATTGTATATAACATTCATATCATTACAGGTTTTTTGGAATGTTAATTATGATCCTTGAAATCGTTATCAAAATCAAAGGATAATTTTATTTAGCTAATGTTATCAGTGACACAAAGACCACCTGCCAACTCTTTACCAGTCGATGTTCTGTAGAGAGGCATTCTGTTACAATTGAAAGTAAATAAAATATTACAACTTCCCTTTCTAGTATCCTTCTAAGGAAATTACCATCCAACGGGGATGTAGCTAGTGATTCTCTGAAAGATAGGTTAACAAAAGTAATTAGTAGAACTTTCTACGCAGCCTATCTCGCATTGACTTTCTCGAGTCGACCAGTGATGTCTACTCAAACGAAGGATAAGTTACCTGAGTTAGCCTCCTCCATGTGCGTTCATAAGTCCAGCTGATCCTGTGGAGATAGCAATATCGCAATTTGTAAACGTTATATTCCGACGAATTTTACATATTTAAGGTCGTCTTCCAGTTGTATGCTATGTAGTACCAATTAAAAAACTGTTGATAATCGATCTAAACTATGTGAATCACTATAAGCCTTCTAAATGTAGTCTAAAAGATAATGATTGTTGAAGAATTTAGGTAGCTTATATCCCAATATACTCAATGGGAGTGTTTTACCCTCCTCTGTCTTTATGACTACTGTTCTTCTTTTTCTCACTGACAAGTTGATAGAATACTATTGCAGTTATTCTTGAGTTGTATTTCTCTATCATTTTATGGCCCTTCCCTTTTTTTGTAAAATATTTGTCCGCTAAAATGCTATGAAAGTGATGAGCTCAAATTTTTCTCAATATCTTTCTTTACAAATTGCACACATTGATGCATCGTTTAAGCAAAGACTGATTGACTAGTTGGAAAAAACATCACTTTTGCAAATTAGTAATAACAATGGATTTAGTTAATTAGATAAGCGAATTACCAGATAAGTTTGTTTTATGGCAATCTCGGCGCTCAAATACTGTGAAACTATTCGCTCTAATTTAGACGAGAGTTCTTATAAATCTTTTTTTTGTTTTTCCAGTGATAATCTATTCCCTTCATTTGGATTCGGTGCTTGTATTCCACCTGATAATAATGTGTCACATTGCTTTCCTCTGGTTAGTTGATTTTTTTTCTCTAGAAAGAATATTTATTTCATTTAATAATTATTTAGTAATTTTTTGTTTACCCATTTTTCATTACAACGGGATCACATATGTGTTGCAACACTTAAGGGATGTCCAGTGTAAACATTCCTGTTGTTCGTGTTAATGACTTTATTGTCGAATTGTTACTTATTCCATATTTTCACCACTAATATGTTAAACTATAGGCATGGGGTTATTTATTTGCTAATAGTTCCTGAGGTATTTTTTACTGGTTGCTTACATTTCTGCTCTTTTTCGTCATCGCGCATTCATGCCTATGTACGCTTAGCTTATATAAAAGAAAAGTTTGTTATGTTACAAGATTGCTTACTTCACATATTCAAGATAAAATCACGATTTTATAGTTTTTTATTTTAACACGTTACACTAGAAAACTCTCTCTCATTCTGTCCATTGGAATTATATGAGTAACAGTAATATCATATATATGTACATATTCACCATGTTAGCTTTTTCTTTGTTTAATAGGAGAATAAATTATGTACACAATTTTTTGTTTATTTATCGTCCTAAATAAATAATTTATCACTGTGTATTCTATTCACTTAGATTTTATTTGACCTTGCAAATTGATATTCACTCCATAATTAATTCATTTCAGTGAACCGTTTAGTGTGAACATAGTAAGGATGGTATGGCAACTCGAGCTGAGTACGTACGTACGAAGTTCTACGTTGTGACTGACTGACTGAAGGATCTAATCCGACAACTACTTATGTATTATTATAAAATACAGATTTTATATATTTTGTTTGACGAAATGAATTTAAAATTTTACTTTGAAAAAATGTTATCAGTAATAATTAAGTTGTTATTAACAACCAATTAAAAAGATATACAATTGTACCACTTCAGTAGAAACACTGAACAGACTTAAAAATGATTGATATATGAATGTTCACTTGAAGGATCTTATACCATGGATGTGAATTTTGGTCGCTGGCCTGACGTACAATGTGGGTTGATATAGGGGCAGATTATAACGAAAGCTAGGAGTATTTAAATCTAGAAATTGTATTAATCGATAAAGCTAAGGAATAGTAATTTGAGCCAGGTATTCAGGTGCAAAATTTCTGTTTTACTTCGATGGTAACTGACTGCTGCCGAAATTTAATCAATTTGTTAGCACAGAATACTGTCATTCAAGCACCGTGAGAATCAACCACCTTTATTTACTCGTATACCACTGTATTGCACGAATATAGAAGCCAGTGATTTCGTACACTGTTAGATATAGTTACAAAAGAAAGGAATTAAAATATTATGACTTTAACTGTGTACTGATCAATATGAATTGACGTAAAATTTGAGTGATCTTAATTATGAAGAGAGCAAGAACAAAGATTTCAGCAGAATAACATAAGTTCATTTTATTTCGCTTGGTTATCGTCGCCTGTTCACAACCTGTAGTATTTAAAAATCATGATCACAAAATGGGTCGAAATTATCTTGATGAGTTTAGTTTGAAACTGTTGCTCATCACAACTTGGATTGTATGCATGATTTTTTAATCTTAGAGGTTGTAAACAGCAGATGTGAATCTGACGAATTAAAGTGAATTCATATTATCCTGCTTTCCTCAAGATGATAACGAGAATTGTGCGCATCATTTCAGTTAATCAAAATCTCAGTTCCTAAGTTATATCAGTAAAGACGTCATTTAACCAACAAATAACACACACGCGTAGTTAAAAATAAGTTGATAATAGAAAAAGAGAATATGAAGGTAAACTATTTAAGATGACGATTTAATCGTAAAATAGAGATCTTTTCAAGTTAATAATTAACTGACAAATTAACAATCTGATTAACAAGCTTGTATAGATCACAGTTTTTCAACAAATCATATCACTAGAAACAGTATAATGTCTTTGAAATCTTATATAATGTAGACTAGTTAGGAAAGCTACTCAACTGTCAACGAGAAGGAAAAAATCCTACTTTACGTACACAAAATTAAAAAACTGGGAAGAACTATTTTAACTATTACAATCGATTACGATTGATTAACCATCGAAATTTCTCAATGAATAATTTCTAAGTACTCGACTAATGAGTTGTATAAAATTTCGTCGACCACTTTATATTCGCTTAACCGAGGTCAAATAACTTTTCACTATTGTGTGACCTGACTCAGCTAACAATAAAAACCTGATATTTGGTTAACTTATCTAAATAGGAAAGGAGGTAAACAATTCGAACTGAAACACCCGTTTCTGACTGATAATTCTCCCCACTTATTAACCTTGTTTATTTTTATGTTCATGAGGTCTTCAAAATTGTGTTAACGTAGTCATTAACATTTACGTCTATAAATCTGTCTATCATCTATGCTTCATTGTATTGAATTTACACATGGTCTTGACCCGTTGCT
This sequence comes from Schistosoma mansoni, assembly GCF_000237925.1. NCBI lineage: Eukaryota > Metazoa > Platyhelminthes > Trematoda > Strigeidida > Schistosomatidae > Schistosoma > Schistosoma mansoni. The sequence continues at coordinate 35,905,837 of NC_031495.1, forward strand.
TAATTTTGGCTACTATTGTTTCAAGTGTATGATATGACACTTAGATTCATTTTTAAACCGTCAATGCATTAATTATCATTTTGGCGTACATATGTTTGTGTTTTCTGAATTATGAGTAATAAGTTTTGCTTGATGTGTTTTATTTAAATAAATAACTACATCTTGTTTGCGAAATATACGTAGTAGTTAATAGATCTGCTAAAATGAACTGATAAAAATGTCAATACGACTCCTAATTCCGTTCAATATTTTTTTAATGTACAGTCCAGTTTAGGTTATTATGTTCATTTTCCTTTACTTTAGTTTCCGTTCGGTTTTTTCATTATTTATGTTTATAACATGCTTTCAATTTCTGTATACTTTTTTATAACCTGGAATATAAACGAGACAAATTTAAATTGACGCATAGATATCAGTATTATCTCATTCCATAGGTCCCGACCGTTGCTGCTACCTTGACGTGGTGGTCGGGCTTGCCTATCGTGATGAAGCAATCGAGCTATGCTGGCTGGAACAATCGTTCCTCGAGGTCCTACCATGCCAGACAGGTCGGTTGAAGAGCGGTGAGACTAAAAGCAGCAAACCCAAGGTCCGAAGGCGAAGTCGTACTGCTGACTGTACAGAGGTGTGACAGCAGTAAGGTGTTTCCTTCAGACAACCAGCATGACAGCGATGCTGCCTTCCCACAAGGAGGGGTGGGGTTAGAAAAGGTCGACCCTAAAAATGCACACCTCGCCTTATCCCACGGATATCCGTCTCCGGCGGTAAGGTTTTTTTTGAAGAACGGAGCTAACACAAAAACTACCCACAAAAAGGTCGTGTGTGACCGACCTCAAGCAGTATTCATTATGAATCCTTCCACGGTGTGGGCAACCGGGAAGTGATAACTGCCCTCATACCTCTAACAGCACTCAAGACCACTGTATTCATAATCAATCTCCTTCTTCAATTCCTACTATTCCTTCTACCTTGACTTTCAACACTAAACTTCCTCTCTCGGTTTGCTCCTCAAGTGTCACCATGGCCAACGATTCTAGTGCGCGAAACACTGTCCCAGGTCTACTAAAACCTCGCTCCAAACTACACATTGGAGCCTTCAACGTACGTACCCTATGCCAAATCGGTCAACAGGCCTCCTTAGCTAAAACCCTAGAATCTCGTACCATTGATGTATGCTGTGTCTCCGAAACACGCATACAGGATCCCAGTGTGGTCATTCACTTGACCTCACCTCGCCAAAATGGACAGCCGACGAAATACACCCTCCGTGTATCTGGCGACCCGTTGGCTAGTTCTCGCGGACTTGCTGGTGTAGGCATAGCACTAAGTACAAGGGCAGAACAGGCACTGCTAGAATGGATCCCCGTTAACAGTCGCCTGTGTGCTGTCCGGCTAAATGGCTCCGTAAGAACTCGGAAGGATAGGGACACACGTCGTTGCCTTTTCGTCGTTTCTGCCTACGCTCCCACTGACTGCAGCCATGATGAAGTGAAAGATGACTTTTACAGAAAGCTCTCTGAGCTTCTTCAGAAAGCTAAGCGCTCAGACATAGTAGTCGTAGCGGGTGACTTTAATGCCCAGGTAGGCAGCTTAAATCAAACAGAAAGACATTTAGGTGGGTGTTTTAGTATTCCGGCTCAACGAACCGATAATGGTGATCGTCTGTTGCAACTATGCTCAGACAATTTGATCTGTCTCTAATTGGCATATGCGCATACTTTGCGTATTGCCTCGATATTGCCTTAATTCGTAAACATTATAAGCAAATATGGATAGTGGCTAGCAGTGGAATCTAGGACGCGCGTTTCGTCCTATTTGAGACTCGTCAGCTGGATGTACCTACACCTCAGAGTTGATGTTCATTCCGGGACTCGAACCCAGTACCACTGTAACTTGAAAGCCTGAACAGAATTCACATAATCAGGTTCATTATAATGATGTAAAGGTGAATTGTTAAATGAACCATATTATCAGATTCATGGGATTTCATTTAAGAAAGTAAGAAAGAAGATGATGACTGTACACTCAAAAAAACTAATTAAAACTTCATTATCCATTAATCAGATTTTTTGATATACACATTCAATCAGTATTGATAAGTACTTGATGCATTTAAGATAAGACTTTCG
>NC_031495.1:35908165-35911499 GCF_000237925.1 Schistosoma mansoni
GCCTGAGCCATGTTGGCAGATGCAGACTACCTGGTTGGGGTCCGCGTGACTATCGTAACCAATGGTTGGAGACTCTAGGTGACATGGCTCAGAATCGATCACAATGGCGTAGGTGTATACACTCTTTATCTTCCCTTAAACTATGAGATTAAAATTGATTCATATCTCTCTTCCTTCCTGTACTATATCCTTATATACAACCTTTCTTTATATACTACCACCACTAAATTAATTACTTCTATGGATCCGGTGTTCATCTTGTTGTGCTAACGAGGTATGGCAACTTGGACCGATGCATATATGTGCCTGGTCCTACGTTGTAGCTGACTGACTGACATTCCATAGGTCCATAGGAGGGTATCGTATTAACCCTCAAATATAAACTCTGTGTTATATTTTTTTTTGTCATCATAAAACTTAGGCTTATCTGCTTTTTTTATTCATATATTTGAAATCCTAACTTTCATTCTGTCTACGTAAATATATGTAATACATGCTTATTACTTACTTATTGTTTGTTTTTTTCATTTGTTAGTGAACTGAAAAGTAATAATCAAGTCAGGTTATCGAACTCTCACTTATTGACTATCATTACTAGAGTTGTTACTAGTACTAATCTTACTAACTTTTATCGATAAAGGTTGTAAAAAGTTTCGCCTTATCATTGTTTTTCTTCTCGATATTTCATTTTTTTTGTCTTGCTTCAAATATTTCTCATTTTCTCTTCCCTCTTGTATCTGTATATTTATATAGATAGATAGACAGATAAGCAAATTAATTAATAAAAAAAATTTTTGGCTTCTATTACTCTCTGTCTCAAATCTCATTCCTTCCTATCTCTTACATCCAGTTCTTACTATTGTTCTTAACAAGCAATTTCCATTGTGAACGATATTGCGATTTCGGTCATGTGATCTGAAGTTTATTTAAATGACTTTTGATGCTTATTCATTGTCGACGTTTTTGACCTTAAAATCATGATGCTTTTTAAAAAAAATTTTTACATACATACACATATATACTGTTGGTTTGTGAAAAATCAAAAACGAGTTTTCCCACGAAAGCAAGAACTCTTTTTATGTGGTTCTGGAAATTTTGGTGTCGAATTTCTTCCCTTATGTTAAAAAACAGGATTGCCAACTGTTCGATTAAGGCTTTAGGTAATGGTAACAAATTATCCATTTGTCCCTTAAGTTTTCGACTTCCTCGTACATCTGTTCTACCTTAATGTGAAATGAAAGCTCTTAGTGCTTTTTTTTAATAATCTTGTAATTTAACATACCTAGTATTCAGTCTTAAAAACCTTATTACTAATGCGAAATAGGCTAGATTCTAGGTAGTAATTCACGAAGTGATCCGAGAATCGTTGAACAGTTTGAGTGAATATTATTTTAGATTTTGTCCTCCTGAATAAACATACTAAATGATGATATTTTCTAAACCTGATTTTGTATTTGATTATTAGAGGAAACATTAATACCAACCCTATCATCTAGAATACTTCAGGTTATATAAGTAATTACTTCTAGTTGGACTTTACAATATCATGATACATCACGTGGTTCATTGTTTTTTGTCAGAAATTTCTTATCTAGATAATAACACTTCTGATAAGCTTTTGATGCCTTTTTAGTTATCATCTTTTCCTATTTTCATTACCCTATTCAACTAAATAAAGATTTTTAACATTTAATTTAAATTTTACGGATTATTAATGGACATAAATAAAGTTCCATTTGTCAGTTCGTATCATCCAATGTTTTTCATCAAATTTTCATCTTGGATAGCTGTTTTTTCAAAAAAATATTTTTTTATCAAAAGATAAACATAATCATTTATTAACAAATTTTAATAAGTTTCTGTTATCCATACTAGTTTATTTGATATTTTATTTCCATATAATTTATGAGAGTTTGATTGGTCAAAATGTTTGGTCACTGATCGATTACTAGATACTTTTCCTAACATTATTTTCATGTATCCCAAACAGGTAAACAAAAAAACGGCTGTATGATTATAATGTTCATTCACTAAAGCTTTCTAAAATTCTGGCTGGTAGAAATGTTGTTTTCTAACTACATATTTTCTGTGTTCTAGAGTTATAATAGAAGTTAAAATTCTCTACAATCAAAAAACATAATGGTGAATTATAAAAATAACAATGTATTTTAACTGGTTACTTAGTTTATCGCATCTTATATCATTTGATCTACATACTCGTACTTGTACTTCCAAATATGATTTTCTGTTATTTCAGTGTATTTTCTACGCGTGTTTTATGCGTGAAATTAACTTTTAAGAAATTTTAAAACTCATTTTAATGACTATGTATCAAGTAGATTGAAGTCATTCATTTCTTTTTCTCTCATTTAAGTCTCTACAGTATCTCAGTGCAGTCGCTTAAAATTTTTACTTCATTCCATCTTTTTGTAGTTTTAGCTTATCATCGATTGAACTACTTTCTTCGACCAATAATCTCTAACTCAATTATCCTATATCATTAGTCCAGATAAGTCTAAGTGCAATGGTCAAAATCTCTATCTTTTTGCCTAAGTATATTAATTGAGTAGAATCAACTATTTGTATATCACTTTATCGAATATACAAATGATATTTGCAGATTATTACAGTTTTAATTTGATGAGAAAGAGAATAGTTTGTTATCCAAACAAACTCTATTCAAATCCTGTTATGTCCCTCACGTTAATCTCGTTACAAAGTCTCTATTTACGTTCCATCATCAAGTATATTTAACATTTTTCTAGTATATAAATTGAGAAGTTATTAATGGTATTCATTCCAACCAGTTTAAGTGTGTGTATCTAAAAAAAATTTTGATTATTTTCCCCCCTTATGACTATTTTATAGCAATGCTTCCAAGAATACGTGACAGAATTACATTGGTTTATCAGTCCATTTAATAAGAGAATCATTTTTATAACTCATACGGTCGTTGTTATAAAATGCCCTAAAGTAACCGTCAGTACCATTATGAGGTTATGGAGATTGATTTTTGATTGAGATCATGAATCGATCAATGGTAAACCACCATTAAAAACCCGGAAGCACTAGATGGCCGTTTCGTCCCAGAATGGGACTCCCCAGAAGTCTCACGCACGAACGCTTAACCTCTAGACCATTGTGCCAGCATTCAACGGTGTATATGTCTAACTTCAATCAATCCACGATATTGCGTGACTATCTTCAATTTTCTTCGGTGGGTGCTCACTATTGACTGGCTTCTAGAAGTAGTTCTCAGACTTCTTGTAAGAAGTCATGAGTGGGATCCTCTAGAGTCGACCTGCAGGCATGCAAGCTTGAGTATTCTATAGTC
>NC_031495.1:35911699-35913792 GCF_000237925.1 Schistosoma mansoni
AAGACGGTTCTGATCTTGCACTTTTTGACTAAAATTCGGACTATTTACCCACCGAGCCACCACGACTATGAAGGATATATTTCTTAAATTTTTATTATTAGCCAATTTAATTTCACAGTCGGAAAGTCCTGTTGGTATCCGGAAATGAATTTTACACCAAGTAAATACAACGACGGATAAACTTTTACTACCATTTAATATTGGTAGTAACATGAACAAGTGAGTTATCCTATGATATCACCAATAAAAATGGTATCTCTTCAATAAGATGTCTTTGAGGAACTAATATTTGAAAATGTTCATGTCATCAAATTTCCTACCTGTTTATGAAAACTACGTAATACGTAATGCGCTGGTCAGTTTCTCAGTTCTAAATAAAAGAATAAGATTAGTTAACTTAACGATGTTATTTCAATAACCTTTGGTCTAGAAATTGTGTTTAGTATCTTTACTTTGTTTCAATAAGTTCCGTAGTTTTTGGATGGCAAACTAAAGTCACTATAAATGCCTAGTTCTAATTATATCAGTCCTACATAAAGCTCATAATACTGGTTTATATATTCTTTGAGGTGGTCATGTATGTTGATTTTAAATTGACTGCCACATATCCAACAGACATTTTTATGATTTGTTTAGATCGGTCTACTGTTTACAACTTTGTCAAGGTATTTTTCTTGTAAGCCGTCAGGATTTTCCTCCTGTGTTTCATTTAATCGTTCCAGACCATTATAAAGTGTAACAACTTGATCATCTAACCACATTATTCTGATTTCTTTTTTAAATTTAAGAAACTCTACTGCAACAAAATAGAATTTCGCGTTTTTTTCTTACTTTCTTTCAGTTCGTTCCTTTTCGCAATTTCCACCAGTTGAATAATGTTCAAGAGAGTAAAAGACGTTTAACTAAAGCTGTTCTCTCTGAAATCCCAGATCAACTGGTATCTTATATGCGAATGCAAGGAATTAAACCGTTGAATACACAAAATAATGATTATAAGATAGGAACACATGATTCAGAATTCAGGGATTCAAGTTGTAAAATGTATCATTCAGATAAATTGTCTCACGCTCCATCTTATCCTACTGATATTCCTAATCCACCTTATCCTAATTTTTAATAAAACCAATCTAATATAAATGTGTGAAACATAAAGCATTTTATTTGAATATATAAAGCATGGCTTTTAACTACAATGGATGTTCTTTGTATAGTTGAACTCCTATCTTTCATACTATCTTAAAACATTCATAATATCTTAAATTTTTTTCCGGCTGGTGATAATCGTGATGACAATGTTTTCATTATATGTGATTTACAAGTTTAATAAACATTTACGTATTTATGTTAATCATAATGTTTAATATCTGCAAGCGGAATTCATATGTATTCCAATAATTAACTTATCCATATAAATATTACCTAATTCTATTTCGTTTTATGCATTGAATTCTGATGTCGTCCGTGCAATAATTTCATAATGTCCTCTGATTTTATTTTTCTTTTTGGTTTATATGTCGTTCTTGAAGTCGTTTATTTCTCCTTCTTAAAAAATAACAATAATAATTTTCTAAATTTGGTTTATGATTAGTTAAAACCACTTTCTCGATATGTTTTTTCAAAATATAATAAATCTCCCTATTATTTACTCTTTTTTCTCATAAACGTTTTTGTTTTTCACTCCTTTCTAACGATGAGAATGCCAATGATATGAAAACCATGAATCAAAGTAACTAAAAAAGAGGAAGTTTTATCTAATTAGTGTCATATTTTTGTGTACCTCATAAGCTACTGTCAGTGCACCTGATACTATTATATTTATTTCTAATACACCTCAATAAGAGAATAACAGTAGAGAAAATAAGTCAGTTATTAGTACAGAAGGAAAGTAAACAAATTTTTGCTTGTAACACCGCATTTCTGTACACATTTAAATAGCTGTAAGGTCATAAGTCTTTTGAACTAGATCTTCAGAGTTTAATCTAGTATACAGTAAGGTATATCCATATATGTAAAGAATATAAACCAATCTTGGAAACTTATAAGATCATGATAACAATAAAGTAGATTATATGACCGATCATAGTGATTAAAGG
>NC_031495.1:35913992-35943032 GCF_000237925.1 Schistosoma mansoni
AGCTTCAGGCGGAGTTGTCTACTGAAGTTAGGTGCATTTATATATATTTTTTTGTTGGAGTGAGGTAGGACTGAAGTTAAAGTCTTTATTACGCACTCGGGATCTCCATTTTGTATAACCGTTTTACGTAATGATTAAAAATCATGTGTTGTGAGATTTTCCATTTTGAATTATTAATTTACTTGTCTTTGTTGGTTGTTATCACTGAAATCAGAGTATACTAAATTTCCTCTAAGTTTTCAGCGTTGACGATTTCACTCTGTATATCACAAAATGCTTACAGGGAAAATATCACAAATAAGAAATTATTAGTAAAAAGAACTGACGTTTTCATAGTATGCTTCATGGAAAAACATAAAATCACTCAATAAACAGAATGTTACTATTATGTCTAATGACTATTTCCATTGATAATCAGTTTTTGTAATTGTTTAGTAACATAGTACCTCATCGAATTTGTATTTGTCTTTTTGTACGTCATCATTTTAATTTACGAAACCCCTTTTTTTGAAAAAAAGTTTTTAATTTGTTTACTTGCTTGTTTTCTTCAATAAAAGTATTGCTCGTCAGTCTGTTGATGGTTCTCAATATTCCATTTTACTGATTCTTACTGATGGGATCATATCAGATTTGCCTCAAACAAAGGCTGCTATAGTAAATGTAAGTGTATAAATTTGATTTCTGTTTAATTTTTCGTTTATTTATAAATATATTTCATTTGTTTGTTATGCACTAAACATTAATCGAACTGTATCATCATTTATTTCCATTATTTTAATTGATTTTGATCAATTTTCTATCTGCTTAAATAATAATTTTTTCCGGACAATTAGATGTTTCACTTCAATTTATTATTATCAGATTGATTGATAGATATATAAGTAATCAACTGGTTTATACTATGGATAATCTGTTCTTAAAGGAGGAACATGTTATTTTTTGCCATTCATAATGACTGGTTTGTGTATATCAATCGTTTGCTAACAGTTAATTTAATCTCTTTCTTGATCTGGGCCTCATTTGCAAGTGCATACATTACGATGACAACACATTTTCCATATTGAAGACTTATTAAAACTTGATAATCTGTTATAAAATTTTGTTTATTATTGACTGAATATAGACTAATCTTATTATACTATGAGCTACAAACTTTTATTGTCGTTCAACATGTTAAAATGCTTCTGATGATATACAAGTTAGTTTGTACCAATTCTGTCAATGTTTAACTTTATTCTAAATTATTCTAGTGTTCATGTTTTCATGATAGATACAATATAAAAAGAAATTTCATAGAAGCTATTCTGTAAATTTGTTTGTTTTGCATTTCACAATGAAGAAGGAATAAGATTTGTTTTCTGGGCAGATACAAACCGAAACAGCTAAATTAATATCATACACATAATTTTCTTGATCGTCTTGAGAAAAACAAGAACAAAAAATTAAACAGAATGATATGAAAACATCTTATTTCACTAGATTCTCACTAGCTTTTTACAATCTGTATTATTAAAAATCAAAATTATAATGTAGGTTAAAAATGCTAACATGGATGAATTTGATTGAAGTTTAATTGAATATATCTGGATTGAGTTATTGAACATGCTGTTTTATATAGGATTGATAGTTTGGTTAGAGGTTAGATTTCAGCTGATAAAGTGTCAAGCCTTTTACTAATTATTCCCGCGACATCGCTCCTGAGGTTGAGATGGATAAATTTAGCTATCTTTAGGATTTATCTTAGTCATCAACCAATTTTTGTGCCTTGCAGTTGTCTCTTAGGCACTTTCCAACGTCCGTTGTTCCTTCCAATTTGTCAATGGTTCTTTGTAAATGATTGAATAAAGATATAAAATGCGAGTATAACGCATTACAAGTACTTTTCCGACAAACCGGATGTTAAAGCCTGCTGCTTACTCAGTTGCAGAACGATGGCAAGAGGTTGGGATCTGCCATTCTTTCCATGGTAATGAATAAAGGCTTGAAGGGACAAAACCAACTCATTGTTTTAAGCCAAATCACATAATGGGTTTGCAAAACACGCAAAATCATACATTAATTATATCATTTGTATATCTTGAGTTGTCCTTCACATACTCCATCAGTCTTACAATCCTGTTGTTATTCCGATTGTTCTCTGTTTTTTCTTCTCTTCTCTTAAATTCCATCTTCTGATGATAAATATTTCACTTCCAATTCTTCCTAAATTCTACTTATATCTGTCCGCAATAGGAAAACAGGTCCAAATGCGACTTTAGACATTGTTCGTTTCATCAGCTGTATGACAGTGCAAATAGTATCCAAAAATTGAAGCAAAGAAAACTTCGGAATTTATTGATGAGTTTTTTTCCAGTTACTCTTAATGTCTACTTAGAATCTTTTATATTTATAACATTGTGAAGAGCGCACCCAAGTGTACAGTCTCATTCTTTCATTATAAATAAATACTTTCTTCTACTTAGTTTTACATTGACCACGTTTCATCAGTTGTGTTGTCTTTTTTCTCTGAGGACTTAAAAAACGTAGATATTAGGATTGGGAGTTTTGAAATTTCTACATGGTAACTCGTTTTCTCTAAATGGAAGGAAACAGATACTTACGAATAGTTTGCAGTTAATTTCGCCTTTTTATTTTCTTCACACATGTCATTTTATATTTCGATATAAATATAATTGTTTATTTATTCCTTAAAATTCAATCGAAACTTATAGTCTAGTCTTAAGTAACCGTTTACTAAGATTCTCTTTTCATAAAATTTTTTTTAATTTGTAACTGTAATTTCATTACAGGCTTCAGTAAATATTGATTGCCTTTAAGTGGAAACACTGAATATACAATCCTTTTCAAGCCGAAATTGATAATAGGGCGTTGAGGATTTCACACTTTCACACAACTATTTATCAATCATTGTGTTTCATTCTAAGCAATATATCTCAGCTAACAAAAGTTTCATCATAATGTACTTAATTCAGTTGACTAAATTTCTTTAAAGTTATGAGCTGCAAAATGTATTCAGGCGGAATGTTTCTTTTCTATCTTTCGAAGTGAATAAGAGTATCTCTATCCTATAAAATAAAAGTTGGGAATATTATACATACACGGTATATGTATATGCTCACACAAGATAGATATTTTCAGCAATATTATTGATCGGAGCTAGGAAGAAGTATTTTTACTAAAATTTATTAGGATTCTACACTTATTTAAGGAAAATATTATTTTGTATATTTCTTGAATGAGATTCCTAATTTAAGTTGTAAGTAGTATTTACCGTTGCGTTTCTCCAATTCATTTAACGAATGTCTACTTTTTTGTGTAGACTCGAAAGTAATAACTGTATTGTTAGTTATCAATATTTGAATGGTTTGCAGAAATTGATTATTTCAACAACACGAACGTGGATGAACAAACCTAGATAATATATATTTGGTTGTTGTTATTTTGAATCCTTGCATAAGATTTCTTCTAACATTATACTTTAGATCTTTATTACAGTTGTATATATGTATGCATACATACATATTCATCGTTTTTTTGAAAATTTTGTTGATACATTTGGCATTTTTAATTCAAACATCAACTGTTGTATGAGTAAATCAATGTGACCTGAAATAAAATTATATGAATTCATTATTCTTTTTTTTTCTGTACATACATAGATTTAGGTCAAAACCTCAAATTTTATATGCAGTAATTCTCATAAATAAATTAAGGCAGCTTTTTTTATAAAGTGGAAATGATTTTTATTCCCGCCCGGTTAGTAAACTCAATAAAATTGATTCTTTATTTATGCATAATTTGTTATTATTCTGGATTATATATCGTAGAAACGAGATTACGATTCGTGAGCCTTAGGGATCAAAATATATTCAATGTATGTTCATTTTTATCTGATATCGTTTTGGTGCTTTTATTAAACATTACTTTGTTGTAAAATAATGGTTAGTTCGTCAGTATAACTGAAACTTTTTAACTTTATTTGTTGGTCTGCATGTTGAGCTAGGCTATATAATAATAATAATAATAATAATAATAATAATAATAATAATAATAATAATAATAATAAGCATTAATTGTGAAAATGTTCCATTTCTCAGCAGTGAGTTTTCGCCATGTGTTTTCTGATATTAATAGGCGTCCAGTTTACCTCTAAGCATCATTATTGTTGGCGTCGGTCCTGCGAATTTTGATGAAATGGAAGAACTTGATGGTGATGAAGTAAGACTAAGTTCTCGTGGAAAAACTGCTATTCGTGATATTGTTCAGGTACGTCTACGATTCATATTTATTTTCTTTCTATTCTTTGGGTTATTTATAAATCTATTGATTTGGTGAGATTATTGTTATTCCTTAGAAGAATTGTATTCAGTTAATTCCGACTCCATAATATTTTCACAGTATAGGATTGATTTATGGTCATATATTCTTGTTATCCCACATTATTTATATCAAATACATTGGCTATCACTCATTTGTATGATGAAGTTTTCTTTCATTGACATCAAGGTAATTGAAGGAAATTTATCTCATGCAAGCACATTAGGATTGAGTTTAAGCTGACACAAGAAATCATTCTGAATCATCTCATTCACTTGTAGTGCGTAATAATTTAGAAGCATCGAATTCCTCTACCCTCACTTGTTAATAGAGCCGGATATAGCATTGAAGTCACAAAATGTATATTTTTTAGTTAATTAAACTCATATGCTAGGTACTGATTCATGTACTCGGGTTCAAGTCACACCCTAAGCGCGTTAACTTTTAACAAGTTGACTGAACCAAAGTATCAGAAGACGGTTCTGATCTTGCAACTTTTTGACTAAAATTCGGACTATTTACCCACCGAGCCACCACGACTATGAAGGATATATTTCTTAAATTTTTATTATTAGCCAATTTAATTTCACAGTCGGAAAGTCCTGTTGGTATCCGGAAATGAATTTTACACCAAGTAAATACAACGACGGATAAACTTTTACTACCATTTAATATTGGTAGTAACATGAACAAGTGAGTTATCCTATGATATCACCAATAAAAATGGTATCTCTTCAATAAGATGTCTTTGAGGAACTAATATTTGAAAATGTTCATGTCATCAAATTTCCTACCTGTTTATGAAAACTACGTAATACGTAATGCGCTGGTCAGTTTCTCAGTTCTAAATAAAAGAATAAGATTAGTTAACTTAACGATGTTATTTCAATAACCTTTGGTCTAGAAATTGTGTTTAGTATCTTTACTTTGTTTCAATAAGTTCCGTAGTTTTTGGATGGCAAACTAAAGTCACTATAAATGCCTAGTTCTAATTATATCAGTCCTACATAAAGCTCATAATACTGGTTTATATATTCTTTGAGGTGGTCATGTATGTTGATTTTAAATTGACTGCCACATATCCAACAGACATTTTTATGATTTGTTTAGATCGGTCTACTGTTTACAACTTTGTCAAAGGTGTTTTTCTTGTAAGCCGTCAGGATTTTCCTCCTGTGTTTCATTTAATCGTTCCAGACCATTATAAAGTGTAACAACTTGATCATCTAACCACATTATTCTGATTTCTTTTTTAAATTTAAGAAACTCTACTGCAACAAAATAGAATTTCACGTTTTTTTCTTACTTTCTTTCAGTTCGTTCCTTTTCGCAACTTCCACCAGTTGAATAATGTTCAAGAGAGTAAAAGACGTTTAACTAAAGCTGTTCTCTCTGAAATCCCAGATCAACTGGTATCTTATATGCGAATGCAAGGAATTAAACCGTTGAATACACAAAATAATGATTATAAGATAGGAACACATGATTCAGAATTCAGGGATTCAAGTTGTAAAATGTATCATTCAGATAAATTGTCTCACGCTCCATCTTATCCTACTGATATTCCTAATCCACCTTATCCTAATTTTTAATAAAACCAATCTAATATAAATGTGTGAAACATAAAGCATTTTATTTGAATATATAAAGCATGGCTTTTAACTACAATGGATGTTCTTTGTATAGTTGAACTCCTATCTTTCATACTATCTTAAAACATTCATAATATCTTAAATTTTTTTCCGGCTGGTGATAATCGTGATGACAATGTTTTCATTATATGTGATTTGCAAGTTTAATAAACATTTACGTATTTATGTTAATCATAATGTTTAATATCTGCAAGCGGAATTCATATGTATTCCAATAATTAACTTATCCATATAAATATTACCTAATTCTATTTCGTTTTATGCATTGAATTCTGATGTCGTCCGTGCAATAATTTCATAATGTCCTCTGATTTTATTTTTATTTTTGGTTTATATGTCGTTCTTGAAGTCGTTTATTTCTCCTTCTTAAAAAATAACAATAATAATTTTCTAAATTTGGTTTATGATTAGTTAAAACCACTTTCTCGATATGTTTTTTCAAAATATAATAAATCTCCCTATTATTTACTCTTTTTTCTCATAAACGTTTTTGTTTTTCACTCCTTTCTAACGATGAGAATGCCAATGATATGAAAACCATGAATCAAAGTAACTAAAAAAGAGGAAGTTTTATCTAATTAGTGTCATATTTTTGTGTACCTCATAAGCTACTGTCAGTGCACCTGATACTATTATATTTATTTCTAATACACCTCAATAAGAGAATAACAGTAGAGAAAATAAGTCAGTTATTAGTACAGAAGGAAAGTAAACAAATTTTTGCTTGTAACACCGCATTTCTGTACACATTTAAATAGCTGTAAGGTCATAAGTCTTTTGAACTAGATCTTCAGAGTTTAATCTAGTATACAGTAAGGTATATCCATATATGTAAAGAATATAAACCAATCTTGGAAACTTATAAGATCATGATAACAATAAAGTAGATTATATGACCGATCATAGTGATTAAATAGCATTACTTGATAGAAGGATATCGTGAGCACTAATTTGGTAGACGCTACTCACAAGAATGTCTTTAAGTAGTGTGTAGCGGAACATGGCGTCAAAGGTACATCAACTTTCAGACGGAGTAAAGTTTATTGGAGGCGCGGTTTTGGCAGAACACTTTAAAAAGTAAAGTTGAAATAATCATGAAAGTTGCGTCACAAGTAGTGTGTCTTATGTATTTGGGTCTACAAGTAATAATTATTTATTTATTTAAACACATATATATTGGTACAAAAGGTCACCAGATACATATGCGCCACACAAAAAGTAGGAAGAGAAGGGATGAAAAGATAAGGCGGACTGAAATGTACAACCAGAAGACTCTTTCAGTTAGGAAAGTTAGAACCACTCTTTGTGAAGAAAGTAGAAGAAGGTTACAGCAGGATCGCCACTGGCTTCTATTCTGAGCCATATCTGATAACGTCTCTAGCCACTGTGTTGCACCATCTCTCGGACCCCAACCAAGGAGTCGTGAAGGACCAACAGAAGCTAGCCCTTTGCAGCTCTCTTTCATGCCACGACACCATGTCATACACTGACCTCCTCTCCGCTTTTTCCAACCAGTCCCAGGGTCGGCAAATAATGCACGACGTGGAATTCTCTGGGACGACATTCGTAAAACATGTCCAAGCCACCGAAGTCGGTGTTTCAAGATGGTGATACCAATTGAATTATCGTCTCTGCGCCCGAGCACACGATGCCGAACCTCTGCATTACTAACATGGTGTTGCCACTGAATGTCAGCAATCCTTCGGAGACAACGATGATCGAACACAGAGAGTCGTCTGACATCTTCAACTCGGAGAGGCCAGGTTTCACAAACATAGAGCAAAACTGCTCTCACCGACGCGTTGTAGATCCGACCTTTTACAGCCAGACTAACATCACGAAGGCGCCAAAGATGGCCCAGATTGGCATAAGCCGCTCAGGCTTTCATTATACGTGCATCAATCTCATCACTCACGCCACCACCAGCCATTATGTAGCTACCTAGATACACGAACTTCTCAACTACTTCAATCCGCTCACCATCTAGGGTGAGTACAGGATGAGAATCCTGCCAGTCTTGTAAGAGTACCTTGCACTTGGAGGGTGCAAAGCACATGCCGTACCTGTGGACACGAATAAATGAAATGATGAATTCTATTGACGATACTATTCTCGCTCATACTACAAGTAATAAAGAAGAAATTAAGGGTGTGAATGATATTGTATTACACTTTATCAGGCTAAGAAAGTAACAGAGGTATCACAAACCTTTCTGAAAACAGAATAAAATGGTCGGACTGAGTCCCTATAGCACCTGCTATCTATAGTTTGCCTCTAAAATTATTTGGAAAATATCAGAGTATTCGGTAGATCACTGCAAATGGCTTAGTTATGTCTACTAACATTGGCTAAATAAAATAAGCTGTAAGTCTAGATTGTTTTATTTGACACTTTACAAACCATATATAGATATTTACTTCCTAAATAAGTAGTAGTATCCCAAGTATAGGTTTCCCCACAGGAACAGCTGAATTAATGAATACAAACCGGGATGTCCGAAGTGGATAACTGTTTTAGTGTTGTATCAAACATAGTTGGTTCATTAGTAAGCAACAAATAGACTGTTTACATTAATTAAGTTGACCAGTAGCCACTCACTAATACCTGTCGATCCCAGTTAAATATAATTCAGCGGTTAACAATTTGGAACGCTTTGTAGAGTCGGATTCAGAATAAATGTGCTCCATTGGGACAGTACGGTTATTCCAAGTTACCAAGAAGTTCTTATTACATGATCTATATCGTATCTGACAGAAGTGAGCTATTGAGGAGATACTTTAACAGGGATTCATGGTTCGCTTTACACGAAATCCGCGACTGCGGTGTTTTGGAAATCGGTATATACAATTCACCTCTTAGATATGAAGATGTAAATAAATCCCCAGCATAGATAATCCCATAAGTCCTCAATACTGACTCTGACTTCATCAGTTTCACCGAACAAATCTAGCTGAAGACGCTCGGTCACATATCCACACCAGACCGCGAGTGAGTACGCTGTGCCACGCATCTTTTGAAACCATTAACTAGCTTAGATCATACGATTTTCAATATATCGGTAACTTCACAAAAATATCTTCGAGCACTTTCATTTCTGATTTTTGGTGCTTTGGTATCCTTCAATTATAAAGGTGTTACGTGTAAAATCGTTGTCAGTCTCCAAATAGCTACGCCATTTTCAAACCAAATACTGTATAATTCACTAAGCTGCCTGGATCCAGAAAACTTTTCACTTCTGATCTTAGTTTGATTGATCACAGTAAAAGAGGCCGGAAAAGTAAGCGCAGTCGAAACGGTGCAAAAATCCCCACGCTTGGTGGTTTGCGTATTGTAGAATTTCGGAGAGAAACTGTCTTTATATGAATTGACGATTTCCTTGTACTTGATGACTGACTAATTTCGAACCCCAAATACAGTACATTCGTTTGTGATCATCTAGTGCTTCTTGAATAAACTGCGTTATTTCTGGGATTCCTAGTTTATACTATGATTCAAATACTCATAATCATCACAAAAAACGCTCTTGAAACATTTCTCAATGTTACAGAAAGCACCGCTCCCCAGAAATAAATGTATGAAATATATATCCTCTGAGCCAGTGTGATAAGATGACGGAGCTCAAAAAGGTGGAAGTTACAAAAATTTTTGATGTTGTTGCCACTTCCAAAAACATGTGAAAAATCAGAGTTGTATGTTTGTGAAATTTGTTTGTTTGGTTAATTACTTTTTAGGGATGAAAGACTAAGCCGTATGGGTAATGTGGTTATCCAGTACATAGAAAGCTCATAAATAGTACGAACTGTCAAGACGGTAGCACACGATATAGAGATTTGTGAAACGCAAGGGGAAAGTTATTGAATTACCTGTTGTAGCTGTAAATAATTCCCCAAAATCAATAGCTTTCTAAGTGTTCGACATTGGATGCTGACCACGTTGTTTAAGTGGACTTGTTTAACTGAAGGCTTTCGGTCATGCATCCGTACCAGATCACGCTTCGGCCCAGTGTGGGACACTGCTCCTACGTTCACTAGCCAGCTTAGAATAAACGCTTCGCGATATATTGATAACGTATCAAATATATCTTTCCTACCCCTTCTCGTCTGACTTCTGATTTCCATTGGTCGGGGGAAAGCTTCGTATATAGAAGGCGCTACTGGTAGCAGGTTGTAAAATCAGAATACTAGTCTTATCTTCACCGTAGAATGTGTTGTTGATGACTTTGAAAAATAAATTTTTACTCTGATCGAAATGTATGGGAGCCTTTTAGTAGTTAATTGCAATGCACCTTTGATAAATTGAGTAAATTTAGAAATAGGTTCACAAAAATCACTGTGTTGCTAGACATTGTTCAAAAGCCACAATCTTCCCAGCTTAATCTCAGCACATAGAGATCCCATGAGGTTTGACTTACAAAACTTCCTCTCTGTGTTAGGCTTAGTGATAACACAATTTGACGATGTCAGTCAGCTAAAATTCCTTCCACTTATAGTTAGAAGAGATCATGTAGTCATCTTACTGTAGTTTATTAGTGATATGGTCTGACAACCAGTTGCGTTGGTTTATTTTTACACGTGGAAGGCAGACATGATGGTGATCAAACATGAGCTTTGACTCAAACCTAGGAAATTGACGCCAATGCATCTGTATGAGAGATATTGACTCATTCTCGGCAGCTATACGATCAAGTAACTCACCCACTTATTCACACAATTGTTACAAAGTAGAAAAAGCAGTGGTATAACTAGGGAAACCAGGAAACCCAACGATTAGTGGAACAAACGAAAATGTTGAAACGTCGTCATCAGCCTTAGGGTAGTAAATACGCCGAGACGCTACAGGTTGTTTCCAAAGAAGTGTACAAGGGTGACCCATTAAGCGCAGCGGATACATGAAAATCAATTTGTTCAATTTGTAATCAAGCAGACGAAGAACCTGTTTTCGTACATAAATCGCAGGAGTAGATTGCACTATTGGATTCCAAACCTAACTACTGATTGAAAAGCATTTTAAATGATATATGACAACCAGAAGAAATCAGAGGCCATGGAGAGGTATTTCAGGTCACTTTTCACTCACAAGCGCCTCTTAGACGAAGAACTAAACCCAAATACAAAGTCACAAAATCCACGGCTCATTGTCGATTTTGATCGAGATGATGTATCAAAGGGCCTTAGCATCTTCGGCACGAAATATTTGATGACAGAACCGAATGAACTACACCCTGAATTTCTGAACCAAATTTCAAAATACGTTGCCGCTCCAATTGTGATGTGTGCAGCTGATGTCGACTGATAGAAGTAGTATGTCTCTTCAATCGAAAGTGAAATCGCTGGAGGCAGATGGTTGAGAAGATCAAAGAAATGAGAACAAGAACAAAGAATGATTGTTATGGGATCGAAAGAACTGTCAAGTTTGAGACAATTGATTGATATTTTTCTGGTGGAGGATTTACTGTATGCTTCTTACATTTTACTAAGACATTCCGTGATTTTGTGTTGAAATCGATTCGGTTGTCTACATTGTGTCCCCGTTCACTACACGCTGACTATGATAGTGAGTATATCACTTTCCCGAGACGAGTTGCCTACTGATTGGAAAGATCCATTTATCTATCCGATTCATGAAATAGGACTCAGACATCTTCCACCAGACTACAGACCTATCAGCCACGCTTTTTTCGTTGTTAAAATATTAGAAAAAATACTGAAAAGGCGATAATGACATTCGTGGAAGCCAACAGCATGTTAAACAACGAACAACCTGATATGAAGAACGGGGTAAGCATGCACAACAAACCTTCTCATTATAATCAGCAACGGACAGAGTTTTCAGAATATAGAAATCACTCGATGTTGTTTACGCAAACTTCAGCAAAGCATTTGATATGCTGTCGGAAACAGACTCCTCTTGAAGCTTGAAAATCTGGGAATCGTCTCTTGAGTCGATCAAATATTCTTAATTAGGTCGTTGACAGAAAGTATTTATGGATTTCAAATGCTACCCCCGCCCTGGAAACTAGTACTCGGTGCAGTACACTGTTCTAAATACTTTAATTTTTATATCACATATAAATGAACTACGACGCATCGTCGAGTGTTCGTTGCTACTTTATACTGAATTCTCATCCCTTCGAGGAGGCAAAAGTAAATTTTAAGAGACAGCTCACCTGCCTTCTCTTGAAATCTCTTTTTCGTCTTATTCAGTAATGCTTACTTTTAGTGATAAATAAATCCCCAGAATAGATAGTCCAATAAGTCCTCAATACTGACTCTGACTTCATTAGTTTCGCTGAACACATCTAGCTGAAGACGCTCGGTCACTCATCCACACCAGATCGCGAGTGAGTACGCTGTGCCACGCATCTTTTGAAACCATTAACTAGCTTAGATCATACGATTTTCGACATATCGGCAATGTAGCTGTAAATAATTCCCCAAAATCAATAGCTCTGTAAGTGTTCGAAATTGGATGCTGACCACATTAGTGTTAAAGGACCCGTTTAACTGAAGGTGCTTGGTCATGCATCCGTACCAGATCACGTTACAGAGCGGCATGGGAAGCATCTCCTACGATCATTAGCCAGATTAGATCAGTCACTTCTCGATATATTGATAACCCATCAAATATATCTTCCAACCTCCTCGCTTCTGACTTCTGATTTTAACTGGGCGGGTGCGATTCGACTACAGGTGTTACTGGTAAAGAGTTGTCAAACTACAATACTGGTGACATCTTTAATGTAATAACATTGTCTAACTCCAAATTCCCGGGAAATGTTTATGCTATTTCCTCAAATAGACTTGTTTGAGGACTTATGGTGGACTAGGGCGTCTCCAAACATAACGTTTGTTTCTTCACCAGAACACTCTCTTGACTTAGGGAAAATAGCTGACCTCTCTGTGAGATATGCATGAGGTCTCCTTCTCTCAGATCTCCCCATTTCCACAACCCGATTTGACAACAGCTATACAGGTCTTACTTTTTCTCTTTTCTGGTTACTCCTGTGAGATGAGTATTTACACTGAGCATTCGATTACCAATACGTCTTGGTAGGTGAAACCCTAGATATAAAACTGTTACATAATAATAAGACCCAAAGAGAAGATAGTGGTTTAAAGTTATGTGGTCACATAGGTATTGGATAATGGACGCGGAGGCGCAATTTAAAGATGCTGCTCGAGTAAACGTTTGTTCTTAGTATTAGGTTCTTAAATTACTGGTCTACTAGCTCTGTTTCACAATTTATTATTTTCAGTCAAACCGCCAGTCCAGTACTTGTAGTTCATATGTACTCGACAGTGTCAGTATTTTTGAAGTGGACACTAGTATCCTAAACAAACAATAAAGGGGAAAATGCATTGAAAAACAAGGGGGAAATAATGCGGTAATGCGTCAAAATGTCTGCTTTTTCGCCTGCCCGGGGAAATAAGGCGGAATTTCTCTTTTATGTCGATCTGTGTTTCAAATGTCGCTAAATTGTCTATTTTTCGTCTAAATATCCGCCAAATTGTCTACTTTTCGCTAATATACGCCCTGATGTAATTTTGCACCCACTCTTAAAACGCTTTTGTCGTTACCTCAAACATCTGTGTTCGCCTTCATTCCCACAACACAGCACACGGAAAGTGTAATGTACGTAAAATATTGTATATGTCCGTATTAAGCAGTGGTATCAATAGACTCGGTCAACTATTAGTTATATCATGGCGTTGTGCCACCCCAAGTTTATAAGTGGTTGTTGGCCCTAATCAATTGTTTATGTCGAAATATCAAATACTATATTGCAGTTATGGTTATTCAAGTAAAGGTAAGCACTAACTGGTCTTACTTGGGTAGGTTCACAACAGCTTTTTATTATTCAGTGCTGTCAACTATTGTGTGTTACGTCTCAATTTTTTGCACACGACAAAGAGCACTTCAGCTGCGTGAGTTCTTTAGATCTGACGAAATATTCACATACCCTCGATTTTATATCGCTATGTTAGACTGCCTCGAGTGAGCAATAATTCACGTTATTGTAACATACGAAATTCAGTGCTGTGTAAATAACTTACGTAATTTGTTTTTAATATATTCTAAGATGATTAACTGATGGAAATTATCAGCATTGATTCGCCGAAGTTCCGAATAGGAGATCTGAAGAAACAATTTATTTCCTGTTTACCCAATGAGCATAAAATATTAAAGGAAAACGAAGCTAATGATCTTATTACGTCTGAGTTTAAAAAGATCGTAACTGATTCTTCATTATTCGAACAGCTTGAGAGTGATTGCAGGTAAATCTATCTACACTTTGAAACTTTTGTCTAGTTTGGAAAATTTATATTTCGATGGGGAGTACACGACCCTAGAGGAAATCTTAAAAATCATACCGTCGAGGAAAGATGAAAAGCAGCTAAAGACTCTGACTCATTTACTGAAAGAAACTGAAGGTTTGAATTCTAGGACATCAGTCCTCACAGCAACGCAAAGAAATCCTCGACCACTTGTGGACACGTCTTACCGAAATTCTGTTGATGAATCTCCAGAGGCCACAGAAGTCATCCAGGATGCATTTGTGACCGTTCTTGTTTACCGACCATTTTGCCTTCCTAGCATCGATCCCTGTGCGCAGGTATTATGGGTCATTTTTAGCGACTTTTTAAGTCTCGGCAACTAGTCATTACTCAGAGGTTGGTGCTGTTATCCAAACAAAATCTCACAGTCCTAAGGGAAGCCATAAAATGTTCACAAGATAAGGTAAGTGTTCACCCTGTGTAAGCAGTTTTCAGGTTTGGCTAGGAGACTGTAGTGAGGCCCTTGACAATCCCGAGCTGCGTGTTTCGGCGGATCGAATTTACCCTTCATCATATTTTTTCATTGAAGGCACTTTTTATGATGATCTACGAAACCCAAATAGCAAGAGCCTTGGGGAGTAAGTTACTTTGTTTACTTACTTTATACCCTAGAGAGGTTATACAGTGGGCCAAAAGCAAAAAGGAACTTAAGACGTATGGGCCTTTTACATCATCATCAATGGAATCAGTGACTCTTGAAGATCTTGTTATTTGCATTGGAAAGCCATATTTTTTCGTACATCAAGGAAATTGTGAACATATGATTATCTTTTCCGATATCCGGTGGGTTTAAAATCGCATTTCTTAGTTCTAGCATTCCCTTTAATCTATTATACTACCAGTTTATTTGAAATGATGGTTAACCTCAACCTAATCAATTTGTAGACCACTATTAATTTATTGTTTGGCTAAGTGAATGACCATTCCGGGATTTCATGGGATTCTTGAGCCCTAGCAAGTGAATCCTGTAGCTCGGTTTGACATAGTTTTCGGACATTAGGAGGGTCACCACATAGTTTGAAGCGTGGCTTCAGGGAACTTTTGTGACCTCGAATAGTCAGCACTAGTGACATGTTTGGGAGAAGTCGACGATTTGTATTTAAGGAATTATTAGTGAGTAAAAAAGGGATTTGATTGTGAATAAGGTGACACCAAGTCTTGTTGGATTTATAAGGATTGGTGTAACTTCGCGGAATCATTCTTGAAAGACCTGAAAAGTAAACCGGTCTTGGGGTCATTTTGACGAACTAAAAGGGTGAACTCAGAGCCCAAGTATTTGGAATAATCAATAAATTAATAGTGAAAAGAAATGGGAGAGAGGAATATCGTCAAGAAATTGTAAAATAACCAAGCACGCGAGTGTAAGTCCTCGTTATTCTTCGTATTATTATTATTTACTTACGTCTGTTACCCATCGTGGAGGAGCATACTCACCCACCAGCATTCTCCATCCAACTCTGTCGTTTGCAATCTTTTCCAGTTAACATCCATCCTTTTCATATCTGCTTGTACTTCCCGACGTAATATGTTCTTTAGGTCTCAACATACACAAAGGGAAAAGCAAGACAGATATGAGAAGAATGAACAACAACTAGATAGAACTAAAAAGGAAGGCCCAGGACAGAGTGGGTTGGAGAATGCTGGTCGGTGGCCTATGCTCCATTGGGATTAACAGGTGTAAGTAAGGATAAAAGTGGCAATTTGCATGTTGTGTGCTATCGTTTAATTTGGACTTTTAAAGTAATAGACAAGTCTCAGTTATCTATTTTAACGAATTCTTTTTTTAATACTTCAGTCTTGTAGATCGCGATTCATGTCAAACTGAGTCCTTATTCCCAATGCTCACCGGTCGATGCAGTGTACGTGTATTGCATTGTTTCGTTTGCAGACGTCTTGCTTCTCGCTGGATAGTTACGGAGTGTGGGACCATTTTACCTGTCGATCCATGTCCAATATGTGACGTATGCATCCGACTATTACTTTATACTGCTGATGGAAAGAAGATTGATCCGCGTTTTAGAGTTTTGATGTATTGTGGAGAGGAAAATGTAGTGTGAGGCCTCATGTAAATAATTCGAAATAAACACTTTCAAAAAGCATTTCACTTTTCACAGACTGAACTCTGAAATCGCCTTAATGATAGTCATCAGTTGTTTTTCTGTAGAATTTCGATAATCTAGTTAACAATGCATTGTTACATATCCTTGACTGATAGTTTACGTTTCTACCTAATTTCAGACAATAAATCCTATGGGTTTTCCTAGAGAGGAGAAAAACAATGAACCAACAGCCAACACAAACCCATCGATAGGAGAATCAAACACAGATAAAGTTGCGGCTGCTACTTTCGGTGTCTTAGCTGAGATTTCAAGTCTCTTAAACACAGGTAAACATGGCAAATTTATTCGGGATCCGCAGTTGATGTCCATTTTAATACTGAAAACGACTAAATTATCTACGGTAACAACGCGAAACCTGGTTGAATAGAAGTGGATCTCAAGTCAATTTTCAAGTTAAATTGGTTAAAAAGCAAGTAATAGTTGCGCGTCACAGTTTATTAGGACTAATCAAATATTAGATAAACAGTGATTTTAGACCCTCAGAATAATTGTACTGCTTATATTATCACAAAATCGTAACTTTAAAAACGTCCCATTTATAAGCCTTATTGACTATCGCATTTTCGATTGTGACTAAATTTCTGTAAACGAATGCATTTGGCTTTAGATTTCTTAAAGCAATACCGATTTTACAATCATATTTGACATTAAAGTCTTGGTCTCACGAATCCCCACGATAGAAAAGATATGTCACCGAAAGTGGGTACTGTCATGATTCTTAATTTCACGAGTATGACATGCATTTGTGACTGGTTGGCCGAAGGGTCCTACATTCGTGACATCCCAAATACTACCCAAGTTTACTATATGTTTTTTACTCGATTAACAACGGTCGAGTCCGTAGTTCCAATGGGACCGTCAGGATCACCTACAACCTTCATCTTGATCTTATTTCTTCGCAGATTTCCTGTCATAAATAGTGGATGTGTACGGAACTAGGAAATACTATGGGTGTCTTTTCAAATGAAATAGTGTTACAAATTACTTTCTGTTTAAATTTTTCACTAAACATATAGTGTACTCAGGTTAACTCCGCGTAATTTTCATTTTAGGTTTAGATAATGAAGAATTGCTGATGTGCATCAAACTAATTGAGAGCGGCGTGAACCCAACTACTCTAGCTTTACTTGTAAACAATGTGAAACAACAGTGTGAACACCTTTCTGAACTCAAAAGATAAGTAAAACTTTAAATCCTGTATTGCATATTCAGAAATTTCAAAATAAAGATTTATGAACAAGAAAAAAATCACAGCTATTCAGCGAGTGGTATTAGCAACAGCTTTGTAGTTTGATTAAATTTGTAAACAAAGTGATTACCATTAGTCCAATGTAAGAAACAAAGAATTAATACAATACATAAGTAGGATGTCATATAGTAATAAGGAAGTCTTTCAGTATGACAACTCAACCGATGGCATCAGCTATTATTCGGCTAACAACGGGATCAGATGAACGTACTGTGATTTGGAAAGTTACGCCCTGTTCGTTTGAATGAGGGGATGCATCAGACAATACTTTAGCAAGTTTACATAAGGCCAAAACTTGGTATCCACCACGATATACCCCGGACAGAAGGAGCTGATGAGATGACTTTCCTTCATGAGGCATATGATCAGTTTGATCACAAGGCTGAAGTCCAAGGTGTTCGATAATTTGACGCATCGTTTCTAAAATATGAGGAAATAACTAGTGATTTTAAGCGAAAAAGCATGAGGATTCGATATATACATATGTGTAGAAATCGTTTGATGATCATGAACAGCTACATAGTAAATTTTGCCCTACTCCCCAAAAAAAACTAAATTACAAACAATTCACTCATGTTCTGTCAAAAGTAATTTAACTCTTAATTGCGCACTAAATAAAAACAATAACCTTAGCTTAATTCCGTCAATTGAGTAGACCAGTCAGTCAGCTACAACGTAGGACCAGGCACATATATGCATCGGTCCAAGTTGCCATACCTCGTTAGCACAACAAGATCAACACCGGATTAATAGTAGTTAATTTAGTGGTGGTAGTATATAAAGAAAGGTTGTATATAAGGATATAGTATAGGAAGGAAAAAAGTTATGAAGCATTTTTAATCTCATAGTTTAAGGGAAGATAAAGAGTGTATACACCTACGCCATTGTGATCGATTCTGAGCTATGTCACCCAGAGTCTCCAACCATTGGTTACGATAGTCACGCGGACCCCAACCAGGTAGTCTTCATCTAACAACATGGCTCAGACTAGAAGTTAGTGACTTCAAACACTGATGCCATGTTTTGGTTTGGCCGCCCCTAACTCTCTTCCAACCATATCCTACACTAGTCAGCATAGCGCGTCGTGGTAATCGGTGTTCAGGCATACGTAACACATGGCCCAACCATCTCAGTCGATGAAGATTCATGACCTCATCAACTGATTTACCCTCATTCCCTAATACCCTGTGTCTAACCTCACTATTACTTACCCGGTGATCCCAGCAGATGCGATCAATATTTCTGAGGCATCTGTGGTCAAATACTAGTAACCTACGAGTATCTTCTACTCTTAATGGCCACGTTTCGCAGCCGTAAAGCTTAGTTGTTATAGTGTCTTCAAAGTTTCCCTTTCTCATTACAACCAAAGCGATCATTCAGTGTGTTAAGGTAGTCCACTTACTTAATTTTATCATAAGTTTGTAATGTCATATGATATGCTTTTGCAAGGTTAGTCTTCACTTTGTCTAGAGCCTTATATGTCTCTTAATGGGTTTTCAACTGTCATGCGATATGGCTTATCGTTCAAATGAGGGTCCAAATTTTGACTTCAATATCCATTTATCAGTAAATGTAATCATTTGAATGCCATCCAAACTCACTGATTACTCAAATAAGAGTGATACCTGCTAGAGGGCATGGATAATATTAGTAAAAGAGAAGTATTGTTGAAGACCTATGATACAATAGCTTTTCGCTTGTGTTTGTCTCGATTTATTATAGTGTTCGATTTTTCATTGTCTTACAGTGAATGGGGAAATAATGTAGTTTACTCTTTTGTATATTTTTGGCTAAGGAGTTGTTGATACGTCAGTGCTCCGTACTCCGACTACAGTATTGTGAATGGATATATTTCTGTCTTTTAATCTCACAGTTTAAGGGAAGACAAAGAGTGTATACACCTATGCCATTGTGATCGATTCTGGGCCATGTTACCCAGTGTCTCCAACCATTGGTTACGATAGTCACACGGACCCCAACCAAGTAGTTTTCATCTAACAACATGGCTCAGACTAGAAGTTAGTGACTTCAAGCACTGATGCCACGTTATGGTTTGGCCGCCCCTAACTCTTTCAACCATCGTTAATACTAGTCAACATAGCGCGTCGTGGTAATCGGTGTTTAGGCATACGTAACACGTGGCCCAACCATCTCAGTCGATTAAGGTTCATGACCTCATCAACTGTTTTACCATCATTCCCTAATACTCTGTGTCTAACCTCACTATTATTTACTTACCCGGTTATCCCAGCAGATGCGATCAATATTTCTGAGACATCTGTGGTCAAGTACTAGTAACTTACAAATATCTTCTACTCTTAATAGCCACGTTTTTCAGCCGTAAAGTAGAACAGAATGAATTGCTGCACAGTATACTTGTCCCTTAATTGATAGACGGATATCTCGCCTTCTTCATAGGTGAAGTTGGCGAAAACTAGACGAGCTTTCTGAGTCTGTGCAGAGATTTCGTCAGACACCAACTCATTAGGGCTGATCAGACTTCCAAGATAAGTGAAGTTGTCCACGCGTTCGACTACTTCACTCGCTATCCTTAGTTCAGGTGTTGATGCAGGCCAGTCCTGGAGTAACAATTTACATTTGGATGGGGAGAAACGCATCCCAAACATCCTGGCATTATTACTTAGTTCTAACAGAAGACTGTATTTTGTCAGCGTCTTCACCAAACAGGACTATGTCATTTGCATATTCTAAGTCGATAAGTGGACCTCCTGGTAGAAGATCAATTCCTGAAAACCCGTGCTTTCAACGTGGTATGGTCGCCGGCTTGAGTAGACCAAGGTAAAGTGCATTCATTTCTCTCACACATTAACACCATTTTTAAGGCAAAAAAAGAGATCAGTTTTAAAGTTTGTTAACGAGGAAAATGTGTTAAATTCACTAGACATTTTCATTTAACAAAACAATAGTAAGCCCTACAAATTTTGAGTAGGTGACAAGAAGAGGGTAAAACTTAAGGATCTCCATGTAGTTTTAAAATGTTAAAAACTCCCTATTGTGATTATAAGATATAATCTGTTTCTATCGCAATCAACAGGATTTACTCTAAAATACAGCATAATATAATATACCCTGTCTGGGGACACATATATTGATATATTTGACTTCATTAAGATACTTAATACTTTTGTTTCGAGAATTAAATAACCTTAATTGAAGTTAATAGAATGTCCAAAATTTTGATGCTCACACTGGGTTCGTATTAATCTGTGTAATTAATTGTTAATTTTTTCGAAGTAACAGGCTGCAAATATAAGATAAAGTATCAACAGTAAAGTTTTGCGTACCTTTAATAGTCTTGTGCTTCACCAGCATATACGTCTCTTCTACTTCACTTTCAGGGCTGAGTTCCTGCCAGGCCACTGTAAAGTTTTGTTTTGAAACACGTTGAATATGGTCTGAGATACCTAGGACCAGGTCTTCCAACTGTTATAAAAGTTGGAAAAAGTGTTAGAAACTGAGTAACCAGAAAAGTGTTAGCGGGACACAGATTGGATTAGAGCATGCTCAATTCACGATTGTGTTGACGCACGCTGATTGCCTGATTCCATTACAATCAGCGCTAGTCGATACTTGGAGAACACTCAAGAATATTTTCATGTAAAAACTATAAATATACTAACGTATTTCTTACTATGCTTCTTACTTCCATCTACCCTTGTTATTTGGAATACAATATTTCCCTGTTCAACCATGTTTTTATTTGGGGACATGTCGAGTGAATTGATGTCCAAGAATACTAAGCAATAGGAATAGCTGGGTTGTAATTAGGGAAATTATAACAAGTGGATAATGGGTATGATGTATACGCTATAAAAGAAAAGCATACTTAGCGACGTTAACTTAATTGTTATTTGATAAACAGGGATGGATGATGGCTAACAGTGGAGTCCAGGTCGTGCGTTTCGTCCTATTTGTGACTTGTACGTTGGATTTACCTACATCTCATAGTTGATGTTTACTCCAGGACTGCAACCCAGCACCGTTTGCGGTGTTGAAACACTCATCTTGGATTCCACTGCTAGCCATTATCCATCTTCACTTTAAAAGCTTGTGGCTCAAAGCAATCCGCACAGGATGCACATATGCTAATAGGATACTGATCAAATGCCGTCCTAAACATCGATGGGAAGATTCAAACAAACAGTACAAAAATGAATTAATTATTATATGATATTCCCAACGTAATAAAGTGTTTTTCGCTTCACTAACATACAACTGCAATTTGTTTACGTTTATCTGGAACACAAAACGGATCCACTTTTCACCACTTAGTTACTTTATTGACAATGTCCGGTTAAAAATGCGTCTTGTAACTTAATATTGAGTGAATTAACAATATTGATGGGACTTCATATGAATTACCAAATACTTCACTTGATACAACTTAGTATTTTTCAGAGCTAAAAGACTACTTGCTGAAAAGCAATGACTACGTTTGTTAAACGCGTGAGGTTTAAAGTGGATCAAATATGAAGCAAGTTGAACCTTTGGAATTATTATTATTATTGTTAATACTGACAGTTAACAAAGTATCACGTTCATCCAAACTCCTAATGATTTCCGAGTACTAAAACAATCGTCCAGTCATGTAACTACAGAATTAGGTGAAATACTTACATCTGTTAATCCCAATGGAGCATAGGCCACCGACCAGCATTCTCCAACCCACTCTGTCCTGGGCCTTCCTTTTTAGTTCTATCTAGTTGTTGTTCATTCTTCTCATATCTGTCTCCATTTCTCGGCGTAATGTGTTCTTTGGTCTTCCTTTGGCCTTGCCTTGTGACGCAGTTGGGTGCTTTCCTCAATGTGGGTCCTATCCACTTCCAGCGCTTCCTGGTTTCTTCTCTCCCACAGTAGGTTGTTTCTGATAGTGTCTGGCCAACGGATTCGAAGCATTTTGCGTAGACAACTGTTAATAAACACTTGTATCTTCTGGATGATGGCTTTCGTAGTTCTCCAAGTTTCCGCCCCATACAGTAGAACTGTCTTGACATTAGTATTAAAAATTCTGACTTTGGTGTTGGTTGACAATTGTTTTGAGTTCCAGATGTTCTTCAGTTGTAAATATGCTGCTCTTGCTTTGCCGATCCTTGCCCTCACATCTGCATCAGATCCACCGTGTTCATCAATGATGCTGCCCAGATATGTAAAGGTTTTTACATTCTCCAAAGCTTCTCCGTCAAGTGTGATTTGGTTGGTGCATGTTGTGTAGTATTAGAGAATCTTGCTTTTCCCTTTGTGTATGTTGAGACCTACTGCTGCTGAGGCTGTTGCTACACTGGTCGTCTCCTGCACTTGTAGTCGCGTGTGCAAAATTAGGTGTATTATATGGATAAAATATTTCTTGTAAACGTCTATTGAGATATTTAGAAAACGATGAGCAGATTTGGCTAAGCAGCGTTCACACTAAAAGTGATCGTACGTCTTCTAACTAATTATTGTATACGTCCGATATGCGAGATAGCTGCAGAAAAACAATATATCTCTATTGACTGTGATAAACAATACAAGTATATAGTCTTGACATGCCGAATTGCTGGGTTTTTTTCAGGATTTATTTTACAGAATGACTTAGTGAAAGATAAATTATATTTACAGAATCATAGTTGATGACACGATGCGTAACACAAATCTCCATTGGGTGGTAGAAAGATCCACAAATAACTTACTTGATATTCATCTGGCAAACCAGGATCCGAAGGGTCAGAGTCAGTATCTTTGATAGTAAATTTCAATGTGTTGATAAAAGTAGCAGAATGACATTCCAGATCCTCCGGCAACTCAACTAGAACATACGTCACAGCGGGAGAATTATACTTTAAGCTTTTGCAAGGTACTGTGCAGACAATATTAAACAGGGAGTCGTCCGGCTCGCACGAGACATAGACATTCTCCAAGACTTGGTCTGCCATTGTATTGATACAATCAAACTGAAACAAATGGTTGAATGAAATTAGAGAGAGCAGAGAATAAACAGGAAGTTGCTCACTTCTACACGGTATTGATTTACTTGACAATCTATATTGTTTGATGTGACAAGACTAAGAAGAGACGAATCCGGACTGCTTATATAACAGCTATGGTCTTAACCTTTAAGAACTTAGAACGTAGAATCGTAACCTCAAGAAAATATAATGAGAAATAAAGAGCTGTCAGGAAAACAAAACGCAAATGTGATGCATTGACTCATCCTCACTGTTTTCTGGATCAAACGAAATGATATCGGTATCGTCGAACTATATAGGCCTCAGCAATTAAATTAACGGAAAATAATTCAGAGCTTACTGATTAAAACCAATTGTGTTTGTGTGTAAAAAGTGTTTCATGATTGCTAATAAATGCTTGGAAATCTGACTCACCTGCAAGACTAAATGCCTTGAGAATAAATGTTTTATGCATGTTACTACATATTCAGTGTCAGATTCAGTTAATTCTACCGGGGAGGAAGATTTGAATATAGAGCCAAGATCAGAAAATTCGGGTATAGATGCCAGCTGCTCAGCAAATGAATCTTGAATACGTTTTCCTGACATCTGAGAAGCAAGTGATGTGTTTCGACCTTCACCAGCCATCGCATTAGGTTTAGCTTGAAAACAATGACATCAGAATTTATTGAGAAAATAACAAAGTACTTTGTCTTGATAATTTTGAAAAAACAAATGAATATATCGAACTGGAAAGAAGATAGTAACTTGGGACTATACATGTCAATGTATTTTGCAGCGGAGAAATGATAAGTGAGAGTGTATCTATCACAGCAAATAATTCCGGGTCGTATTATCTGATATTGAACCACTGAACACGTGTCTAAATCATCACGATAAACGTTTTAACTCTCCACATAGTTTAAACCAATGGTCAGCGTCTCAAAAGAGTGCCGCCATACTGTGGTGTGATTGTTCTTAATCTTTTCTAATTTAGCTGTAGTATTTGATTACCTCATTTACACAAACCAAATCAGTTCTACGGTGGGATTCTTAATTTAAAATCATAGTAGACTACTAGTTATTATTTATAGTGGTTTTGAAATTTTAAAGTAATATACTTTTAGGCTGATCACAGAACAGCGAAGATGTGATAGGCGATAAGTATACAAATAAAACTACCACACCAAAAATGGCTCATATAAAACACCATCTTAGACTCGGTAACGATTTCAAACGATGTCAACGAACTTTTAATTTTAAGGTAAAATTCACATTGAATACTAGCTTCGACCATTATTACTACGCATAAGACAGTTTTGCTTACCTTTAATCTTTACAACATCCGATTCAATGGCAGAACTAAGGTCATTTGGCTGAACAATATCAGCTATTGGGACTGTCGTCAAAGAGAAAGGACTACCAGCAACTGTGTGGGAGTTATGCACATAATCCAACAAAGCACGCTCTAAACCAGATGGACTTAGATGCATTTCTTCACTTAAAAGGTAAGCAGATTTTAATGCTACTTGGTTATTTGATAAAATATAGTAGTAGAAAGCTGCGCGATCACGAACCTCATCGTCTTCATCAATCATAATTCTAGGCAGAGGAAAAACAGAAACAAGATGGTTTTGAAGGTAAGTCAAAACAAAAGCCATCAAAAGGATCCGTTTTTTGAATATACAGAAAAAATAATAGCGAGATTAGTCGTTGATCAAAAGCCTCTCAACTATATCTGATTCAGGGGACACAACACTAACAACAGAATGGTGAATTCGAAATGCTAGAAAGAAGGCAAAGGATATGTCAGAAAGCCTTCGTGAAGGAAAAGAGTGACCGGCATTTGAATGCATCATCTATTAATAAACGTTTTTGATGTAATTATCAATTGCATTCATGTTCGGAATACTGTCGCGAATAAAACTGATATGCACAAGAAACGACTGTGATAAACATGCAGTATGCTCCGTACAAATCTCACTCACTTATTGACTTAGAATTCGAAGGTGATATAGTTCTGTTAGGTGAAGACACGGACAAAAATGCAGGCTTCAGACCACCTTGAGCAACAATGCAAGCGTTTCTCTCCATCTCAGTGCAGAATGTAACTCCAGGATTGGTCTGCGCCAGTGAAATGATTGGGTACGTCGATCGCTTGACCTATCTTGGAAGCCTTGGTGGATGAAATGGCCCAAAATCGTTCGCAATGGCACAGGTACACTTATTTTTGTCTGCCCTTACATTCTATGTATTTAAATTTTGGCGCGAAATTCACTCAGCCATAAGGCTAAATAGCATTTTGGCATGATAGCTGGTATCAGTTCGTAATGAAAACCGTGATCCTTGTTACTAACCCTCACGCTCAACAGCAAATCCTAACCCTAATTTATGACAGTTATTTAAAACCCTCATTTAACCCGTGTAAGTTGGCTGAAATTCTCAGGGTCACTTAAGAATCCCTCAAAGGTCGTCCCTAAATTAGTCTCACCGCCAGATTTTGCGTTGCGTATGACTGACTGACTAATATTGTCCATTAACTCCTTCATAATACTAATGGGTCTTGAAAAGCTTGTCAGCCATCACCATGCTAAATATTTTAGAATTGAAACGGAAGCACAGCGGTGGGTGCTAAATTTCGTTATTTGACTATCCTCGCAGGACGAGGGGACAAGTACATTATAATTCATACCCATTTGTCTAAATTGAAAAGTCATACATCGTTTTTACCGACGTCGTTCTTATTACTGTCTTTGCACTAAATTGCACTAGTTCGAATGAGTCCAAAAAGCAACGTTTATGAGTTCATTCAAAAACCAAGAAAACTCATTCGGCGTTCAGATCACTTTACGATATCAGTGTGAATCATCTAAGTAGTGATGCTGAAGTTTAGTAGTATACTTTATAGTACGTTTTGTCATAAATAACTATCAATCTTTAGTGGGCAGGTAACAAAAGAATCTGAGTTGACAAAACAAATAAATGATTAACTATTAACTTTTTGTTTATTTAAAGTCTCACATATGATTGTTTGTTTTACGTAAACCATGTCAATTCAAACACAGGTCTAATTAATTCAAAATGTCATAAGATGTAAACGATAAAATGTGAAGCTGCGAATATTGAACTTCTAGATCCTCTGGTAGAAAAAAAGGCAGACCTAAGTTTTTAAAAATTATCCGATTACTGCAAGATTTTTAACACCTATCCTTACATTGAAATGTCCCATGGTTTTTTGAAATCCTCACCTGTTAATTGTTTATCCAAATTAAATTTTGTACGTCGCTTTACTAACACTATGTTGGATTCTACATTACAGAAATATTCGAAGTTTGTACGAAGTGCTATTGCCAAATCTAACAAAGCTCAACATGAACAAAAATTTATAAAAAACCAGACAAAGAAAATTGTGTATACCGTTTAAGAAGTACAAGAATACTCGGAAGTAATTCCTCATTGTGTGCAGCAAATCTCGCCAGAGCTGTTGTAGCTGTGCACTTAATGGGAGCTGACTCGAGCATAACTCTATTGTAAATGTAACGCGTAAATTGACGAGGACGTTTGAGGTAAGGTCCCTCCCGCCCTAACAGATGGAGTATACGCTGTGTTAGTTTAACATGTTCACAATCCTCTATGAAGTCACACAATTGTAACAAACCTATAATCAAATTAGAAATATGAAACACATATTTAGTAGCGAAGATTAAGCATCTCCAAACGTCAACTTTCATTGTGTTTAACAAATCAAAAAGAGAAAGGGGATAAACTGCTTAGCAGACGACCTATATGTTTGAAATATTTATCAATACTGTTTTGAATTGAGTTTGAGCAGAGTTCAACCTTAATCATTACGTTTGTTATGTGAGAAAGCATAAAAATTACTGGTTAGCCATTTAGCGTTTAATCAATAAACCACAGAATCGAACTACGCTTTCGTTTACGCAGTTAGATAACATCAGTAACCCGAATCGGATTACATACATTATTATTTAGCGAATGCGTTGCTGTAACTCTATATAGTGAACATACAAAGGCGATCCATCTAGACGAAATAAATGTAAAAAACATTTCACGATGAGCAAACCTTATGTAAAGATTATTTTATCCGATAAACTTCCACTAACGACCTCATGGTGACATATACGTAAACAAAGATTCCAGTAATTACGGAAATGTTTGACTACTAGAGTTAATCCAAAACTTACTTATGGGGCAGGGTCAGACAAACGTGATACACAGCTCTATGTTGGCACACACAGTTAACAGTGGTCATACGGTCGATAAAACTACAGTCTCAAGTGATTTATCATATAATTATAGCAACCATCCTATAATCAATTCCGATTATAGTCAATTTTGGTTAAGCCCTTTTTATAACTTACTTAACAGACATCGTTATTTGGATAGTAACAATTTGCATATTCTTTGCACGGCTATACCACTAGAGCACATGACACTATCCGAAATGTTGACTGCTTAAATATCATTCGATGACTCATACTCCTCCCCATATGTGTACACACGCAAATATTATTATCAGTCTTTGTTTTGCTTTGCTGTGCCCTTATTAAATTTGACTTATAAATTGCCTATGTAATTGCTTACTATTCGCTCGCTTGCTCCTCGTTCGTTTCCTTCGCTTGTTCGCCTGTTCACTCGCTTGCCGCTCACTCGCTCGTTGATATTCGCTCAGGTGTTGTTAGCTTTCTAACCTGAGTTATTCGACAATAAACTGTAGTTGCTGCTATCCTTTGTCTTCTGATTTTACGCACCGTTAAGATTAGAATTATAACGGTTATCGAAGAAAACGATTAACGAATCGCGGCACTACAGAATTGGAGGCCTCGCCGAACGAGCACGACGCAACATACTTTCGTCAATTCTCAATAAGATTCGATTTCGTCTTGCCCATATCGCAGAAGCTATATGGATCCGAGTCTATAACTCCAGTTCATGTGTTCAGAAAAAAGTGACACCCCTGTCCTTTAGTTGTCTGGAAATGACTTATTAAACCATTTCGCTGATTTACTTACGTCCTGTATTTATTTTTCGTCCTTTGCCTCTTTTCGTCTATATTCTGATTATTTAGATGACTTTTTACTGCGTAATTTCTTGCAATTATTATTTAAAAATCTATTTATTCACGTTTGGGCTACTTCCTATGCTGAACTCTTGACTATAAATTCACTTGGTGTTGTTTGCTTGTATCTTCCCATTGTCGTTTAGGACTGCATTTGATCAGTCTCTTATTGGCATATGTACATCCTGTGCGGATTGCCTCGATATTGTCACAAGCTTTTTAAGCAAAGATGGATTGTGGCTAGCATTGAGATCCAGGATGCGCGTTTCGCCCTATTTGGGACTCGTCAACTGGATGTACCTGCATCCCGGAGTTGATGTTGGATGCAGGTACATCCAGTT
>NC_031495.1:35943232-36049440 GCF_000237925.1 Schistosoma mansoni
TTGACGAGTCCCAAATAGGGCGAAACGCGCGTCCTGGATCTCAATGCTAGCCACTATCCATCTTTGCTTAGAAAGCTTGACTAGGACTTTTATTATTTCTATCACTACTAGTACACATGTCTTTTTACCAATAATTTGTACTTTTCCTCTGATTATGTTTATTTGTGTAATCTGCTTCATGTGATCATTGACTCACAAACTACCTTGACTGGTTTAATATTTTTATATACCTAGACAAGTGTTTCACGTGTACTAGAGTAAGAACTGATAAAAACTCAATTGAAAACAATATTGTTCGCTCACGTGTGTTCTGAATTACAACATGGAAATTTTTAATGAAACTACTCTGTAAAAAATTTCCAGAAAAACACAGGGCAAAGGTAAACTATAAATGCTGGTGAACTACTT
Source organism: Schistosoma mansoni (assembly GCF_000237925.1). Classification (NCBI taxonomy): domain Eukaryota; kingdom Metazoa; phylum Platyhelminthes; class Trematoda; order Strigeidida; family Schistosomatidae; genus Schistosoma; species Schistosoma mansoni. The sequence continues at coordinate 35,943,641 of NC_031495.1, forward strand.
GTTGTTACGAAAACCAATGTTTAGTCTGTGTCGTACAGTTTTAGTAACTCAAATAATCATATTGTGATCGGTCAAGTACGGAAGATTGTTAATCTTTTTAGAGCACTAACTGGAATTTGTCTGGCCTCCTGGTGATCAGTTGATGTGTCGTCCTAAGTGAACTGATGTAATCAAACTGGCTGGGTCTGAGGCTTAGAGAGAAACTACACAAATAAATACTGATTTTCAGTGAAGTTCTTACAATTTGAAATACGTCCGCTTATTGGTGCGAATTTTGAGCGCAAAGAAATATTCAAAAAGTATTCAAAATGTCTACATAAGGACTGACAAAATTTAATGATCGAAGCGAGCTAAAACAGAGAAAAGAATGATAAACTCTGACAATTGCAGAAAGTTATTTCAGCCAATAAAATCAACCATCAGAAATCAGTGTTGTAGGACATGTAATGGACCCAGTTACCAAAAACGCCCAGACAGTAGGAAAAGCGCGGCGAATGACAAGCTCGGTCCTCCTATAACTTTGACCGAATTCAACTGTAACTTCAAAATTGGTAAAGAGTGATGCAACAGATGGGGCGCAAATGAATGAATTTCATGTACTAAAATGAGTGGTAAACAGCCTATATAGCTGCCCCCACCCCACCATATTTTTAAAGATGAAGACTTTTTAGTTAAAATGGAACCACTGTGGTACTTGTTTTGAAAAAGATGCAATAGGTGCTAATCACCAAAATACAGTTCTACTACCAGTTACGTTAAGAATACTAGCTGATGTACATCAGTGAAGTGATGCTATCATGTTTTGCGCATTTCAATCTACCACCAACCCCAATGTAACGTAAAATCCTGGCTGAAGTAAGCTAGCATTCGGAAAAAGTTACACAAAAGCCCCCACTAAGATACGGAACCAGTTCATCAAGTTAGTGCCTGTTGGTCTAATCTTCATAAGATACGGCAGACTACCTCCGTGAAGTCTTTGACATGACATTGTAGTGACCGGCCAGTCTCGATAAGAACACGATTGGAATAACGGAAACAATTATTATTATTATTGTAACCAATTGTACCAGAGATTGTTTTACTGTATTTGTTTAACTGTATCAGTTTCACTTCTTGTTTCGCTCTCCGCCTTGTTTGGTTCGAACTTGCTCACGCACTGCTCATTTTGCCTGTACTCTTTGGCACGTCTCGGTATTATTTCTATACCACGAGATCGCCAATAAATATACTTGATCTGGATTAATAAAGCCTTCTGATTTACGAGCTATCAAAGGAACCAAGTCGTTTCTGGGCGCGTAAACGAATTATAGTGGTGATCATAGTCCGTCTTCGACTCGACATCCACTACAAACTGGTGAGCCGTATTTGGAACACGCACTACAACATACTACACTTTTTGTGAGTACAAATATCTATTCTAGGATTTGAACGAGTTATGAAAGAGTATGAATATCATGTAATTCTGATCTTTACTTAACTATTTCTAAATTTAAGCTAAGTTTTCAGATTCATAAGCATACAAATAGTTAATCACTTATTTTACGAAATTTTCTGATGTTATACTTTACCCATGCATATTCAATGATTTGCAGTCAGTTTTAATGACAATGTTGGGAGAGTTACTGTTTCAAAAAACCATTTGCAATCAATTATCTGATGGTCAAGAATTGCAAGTGATTTTCTTACCTTGCTAAATTGTAGAAACGAGGAAAAAAGCTTTACAGAAACGCTTAAGACAAACCTACCTATACTTTTAGCTTCTGGAATTTGTTTGATAATTGACTCGATAGCAACCACAACTGCTTTTTTAAAAGTGTATCCGGCCGAATCACGAAGAAGTCCAGATAAAAAGTTTAATAACACTGTATACTTTTTGGGGTACTTTGTTGCCAAAGCATGGATAGATTCCAATACGACTATTTTAAATTCATCGCTTATTTCACTCATGAACGGAGATACATGTTTTAGCAAACGTTCAACATTTGACTCGTTACCCGTCTAAAAAATTTAATTAATTAATAATATTCTAAACTGTGCAATTCCATATGGTCTATAATTATTCCATATTAAAAGTCATATTGCGCCAACTTAAGTTCTCACACACATTTTAATAACGTTGAAAGAGAGAAACAACAAAATAGGAAAGTACGGTTAACGAAGATTTAACTTGATAGGGTATGAGTATTCACGATAGTATCAATACTTCTACCAACCGATGTTTTATGCAATGAAAATCCTACAGAATGGGAATAACTTATCAATAACTTTAGGCAAACCATTGCCCTTCCTTAAAAGAAACCCTATGTTTAAGCTCCGAGCCACAAAAGAAGCATCTACAATAATAGAATATTGGTCATATGTCTTTCTTTACCTTGTAGGTCTTAAATTAGATCTACGGTTGTTGCAAGGGCACAATAACGTACCAGGTGCAAGTCAAATACGTTGAATCAGAAAACTAATATATTCACTTGGCTTAGTTATTTTAGTTTATGGCCGCCATATGAGCTACATCAGTTACTTTAGGTAGTAAAGAGGGATTATGGTGGACACGCAACTTAAAGATATTGATAACTGAAAGTCATTTAGAAATTGTTAACTTCCACCGACCAAGGTTATTGCAGGTTCTGGTCTTAGTGGGAATCGTAAATAAAAATGAGAGATGAAGGAAATAGTCTACCGCGGTTTTATTCACTTACCTTTAGTAAAGTAGTTATTGCAAGTGTTGCAATGCTTCTATTAGGATCGCCAATTAGTTGCTCAAGATCGAGATTACATGCAGTTACTGCTGCAGGATGATTACTGGCGACAGAATTTAACGTATGTACAGCAGCATATCGTAACGCAGGTTTAGAAGATGTACAAAGCAGTTGTAAAACACCCACGGCAGGTGCTAATTCTTTAGCTGTTAAGTTTCGGAGGCTAATTATCGCTCGAGCCGCTTCGTATATGACCATCTCCGATTTATGGCGAAGAGATGATTCCAAAAACTCATATAATTGTGGATTATTCCTAATGAGATTGTGAAAATATGGTTTAAGGGTATAAAAAACATATTAAAATGGCAATCTGAATTTGAAGACTCGTTCTTGAGAAGATAGAATGACACACTATACATATCACACAACACATGTGGGTCAAAGTGTATGTACACAAAAATTGATGTGACTCAGATAGTTCAAACGAATTCGATTTGTTTTGGAATACAGGAAATATAGAACATTACTATGGTTTATAAACCTTGAAATTTTAAAAATACATAGGACATACGAAAATGACAATATATGACCATACGTGGTCTACGAGCTGGGCCTGTACTTTTGCCCCCAAATGCCCTCAGTCAGTAAGTCAGTCAGTCAGTTACAACGTAGAACTTCATACGTACGTACATCAGTTCGAGTTGCCATACTACATTACCACAGAGATGAAGTTGTCGATTCAAATCCCATATTGGTAGAAGTAGTAAGAGTATAAGTATTATGTGAAAGATAAGGGTTTGAAGATGTTATTGAAGGAGGATAGTACGGTGAAATAAATTTGGAAAGAGAAAAAGGATACGGACATGAAGAATTCAGAAGATTAGATAGGCAAGCCCAACCGCCACGTCAAGGTAGCAGCAACGGTCGGGCCCCAAATGCCCTGGTACGGTCGAGTATGGGGATAGTCAGCTCTCCCTCTCGAAATTTTCTCATATAGCCACGCGTATACAACCACTGCCAGGAAAGTCCTACTCACTGCCCTCTCGCGGCGGGGGTGTTGTTCACGAAATCGAGGGGATAAAAGTGAATTTTCAGCTCTGTAACCGGGTTGGTGGGCACGAAAAGTCCACCCAGAGGAGTTGGCAAACCCTGATTCCAAATCAATGGTACACATGGGCTGTAGGATCCTGAAGGAACAAATGGCATATGAACCAATCGTTAGCCACCGGCTACCATGGGACTACATCTCCTTACGATGCTCCACTGCCTTGTGGATCAGACCCTTAGGTCAAAGGCTCGGGGTGTGGCCCCCTAAGAAAACCACCTGCTTCGGTTTGGGCACCCGGGCAGTATCACAGCCCTCACACAAATCAAATGAGATTTGTGTGGCGCATATATATTTGGTGCCCCTTTGTACCAATATTTATGTTCAAATAACAAATAAATAAGGTATTACAACCCACACAGAAGTCAAGTGACTTGTGTGGCGCATATGTATTCGGTGCCCCTTTGTACCAATATTTATGTCTTTAAATAAATAAATAAGCTGATTAAGATTTTGGAAATCATGAGAACTTGTCGAATGCAATAGTTGAGAGCTTGTGGATATGGAAGAATTACTCTGATCTTTGACGAAATTAGAGTGAGTCAATACATTTTCCGCTGAAACCTAGGAAGAATCTCTAAAAGCTACAAGATGCGTAACCGTTAAACACACCAAAAACGGAGATCATACATCAACAGATAGTTTAGTAAGCCAAAATTTTCCGATTGATTTTTTGTAGATGAAGTCCAACTGTCGCTGAGTAGAAGACAGAATTTTAAGTTACTTCCAATATGTAAATGTGCCAACCTTTTGTCTCGTGAAATCCCAGGATTTGTGGTGCCAGCTATTGGTTTTTAACCGTGATTTTTGCAGTATTTATAAAAATTTTACGAATTCTATACTTTATTATACCATTAACCGTAAAAGCTTACCTATTCGTTTGTGTGCTGGAATCTACGCTACGACTCGCCTATCACTAGCAGTGGTTAAAAATGTTCGATAACAAAACTGAGTGAGCTACAAAAAGATACTCCATGTATGAGTTTCGGAATACTTTGACATCAAATAAACACACTTCCCTCAGTAAAAATCGGACAACTTACGGGTGTCCATCTTCGTCCAACTGCTTTGCAACTATCCTTATCTACAGAAGTGAGATAACATGAATAATAACTCACCATGAGACAATACGCGTAAGGAGATCTTAAAGTAGACCGAGTAAACTTTTGAATCATTTTCGTCACAGCAAGTCGATCAGATTGACGAATTAAATACAACAGACCAAGAGCATGATATTGTACCATTACACGAGAGCCCGATGCAGCTTCTTGTACTTCGTTCGTCCATCTTTTGATAATATCCGGACAAACACTCATTAACTTATATGCAGACGTCAACACAGCTGATGCTATGGCAGGGGACTTATCTACTACAGCCTGCTTTAGGTAGCGTTCAATACTCTGGACCATCGCTGCCTAAAAAAGACAATAAAATCGAAGCTCAACTTACATCCGTAATAGTACAAAGCGCCCGAATTGCAGGGCCTCGAAAAGCAATTTCTGGACCAGTCATATCTTTAGTCAAGCTACAGAGTAGTAGTTATTATTCAAGAGGGTACCTGCTCGTAACAATAATCACATCATCTGCAACAGTAGACAATTCTTTAATCACTAGGTAAAGCATGCGACGAAGATTTTGCTGAAGACGAAAGTTAGAACCAAACAACATACGTCATTAGATTGAAACAACTTGGTCATTGCGAAAAAAGCATCCGTCGCCTCTATCTTCCCCAACTTTTCACTCTATATATCCAGTTTAGAAATTATAAATTAAATAAGACCTGCTCCAAAATCACTAGAATTTTAGTCAAGATGTGCACACATTTCCTTGGGTTAAGTGTTGTTTGATTAAACAAGCGGGCCTAAAACATTTGCATATCGAGAGAACAGAAGTTGCAAATACTTCTTGCAAAACCACAGTTTTATCCAGCTTTGCATACACTGCTCCGTAGCCTAGAAATATATAAAAACATTATATGTAAGGCACATAAACACCAAGCTACAAAGAATCAAACATAAAGTAACAAGACCTTTCTTACCTTCTTCCTCTTCTTTTTTATCTTTCCTCTTAGAGCTGACATCAAAAAACGAGGCCATGACGCGTCAGGCAGTTGAAAACTGCGCGTTGCTACGACTATTTATTTGCAGTCTTCAACCGAGGTCACGTATAATTATCGATGTCTTTTAAGATCAGCCATCGTGATTTGAAAGGTTGGTCGGAAATGCGGAAAAGTATGACTTAGTGTTATAATCCATTGGGAGTTTTAGAAAAGCAACAATCTGTTAGTAAATTTCAGTATCAGTTCGGAAAGTACATGATCCAACTTTCTCTTGAAAGCGTTGACAGATGGAGCTTCAGTCACTTGTTGAGGTAATGAGTTTCATTCATTGATGATCCGACGAAAAATTCGGTATTCATCTGACAAGTTGCTTGTTCTCAGCTTGTGGACTTTCTTAGGATGTCCTAGTAAACTGTGTTTTAGAAGACAGGAACAAGGAAGGCATGTCAGATGCAAAGTTATCGCTTTGTAGTTCTAAAACTATTATCAAGTCACCTCTGGTTCTTCTTTATGACAAGAGGAATAGGTATTTTAGTTCAGTCTGTATGTCATCGTACGGGAGCAATGGGACTGTGAATCAGCTTAGTTACAGTTCCTTGAAGTTTTTCCAACAGCCCACTTTCTCTTTTTAGGCATGGGCTAGCCTCTTGTGTGCAATGATCAAGTTAGGGTGAAAGTAAACTGTACTCAAATTCTAAGTGGTTTTAGCATCGACATAACCAAATATCCTCTATATTGACCAGAGGGTTCCAAATCACTAACGTCTATCTCACGGCAGTGTGCAGTAGTTTTTAAGACTCCGTTAGCAATGAATCTTAAGTTACTACATTTCTGGACGACAGGTAGCTTGTCGTGTATCTATTCGTACCTTGGTGACCGCCATGCAACATGATACACTTGAAAGCATTTATCTTCGAATAATAGGGCCCAAAAAACCACACTTCGATCCGTCTTTTCGGTAGCACAAACACACCATTCTCTAAAAATTGAATTCCTAGACAATAGCATTCGTTGCAAAACGTAAGCAAGGTGTTTATCGAAGTCACTTGGTTGCACATAAATCCTCAAACAATATTACTGTAAGTCTTGGACATTGATTCTGATCTCATTAATTTTACTGGACACACCCTATCTGAATTTACATTGTCACTCATCCGCACCACATCACGAGTGAGTATGCCGGGCTACGTGTCCACTACAACCACCAGCCAGGTTAGATCAGACTTTTATCGACACATCGGCAACGTTCTAAATATTTCTTTGAACAGCTTGATTTCTGACTTCTGGTTTGAGTGGTTTGGTATCGTTCCCTTATTAGGACTTTACAGACTAAAGCGTTTTCAAACCTTGAATATCTGTGGCATATTTACATCTGCAGCGACTGTACAAAGTTGTGAATTTGCACCTATTCCGACTGATAGTGAAGTCAAACTATCACTGGTAAATCAATGTTATCCTCCCGATAAATTTGTACTTGTCATAATTACTTATGACTTACAAATGTGTACTTTTGTAAGTGTTTTTCTTGTGAGTGTTTCTATCTGCCGTTCATTTTTTGTAGGTTGTATTCCAATCATTGTTAAAGTTATTTCAAGACTCACACTTCAAGACAGCAACTGGCCAACCCCCAACTCCTCACCCGTTCACTTGGCATATCACTGTTTGTATGCCAGTGTGAATGTACCGAACGTATGCATCATAACACTTTTGATTTCTACGTTTGACTCCGTCTTATTTAAACGTGTTAAGTCATGAAACACATCTATTAATCAGCGATATTCATTGAGGACGGCTGAGTAATGGAGTGTTAAGCCCTACTAAGGATCGAAATACTCCATTGATAATTCGAGACGCGACACAAATTCGAAACTCCACGATGGCGAGATAGCCTACAAAAGAGGTTCAGACTTACGAAAACTGCATTTAACACATCTAAAATTCGGCATTTATTTTTTCACACATGATGAAATTGTTAGGTATTTTCATTTTATTTGCACAGTTGCGATACTAATTCATTTGATTACTGAGCTTATTAACCAAGTCTTTGTGTGTCTGGACAACAAGTAACTCAATGTTATTAATCATGAGTGTATGTAAGACAGGTATAACATTTTAAAACCATACTGTTTTTCCGAAAGGATCCAGTTTTCATCAAGATATAACAACATATCCTTCCGAATAATCTCTTCCAAAACTTTGACAACCACGCTGATTAGGCTAACAGGTCGGTAGTTCTCGAATTTATGTATCGTACCTGTTTTCAAGACGCGACTTACCATTGCATTCGTCCGGTCTTTTGATAACCAACCCTAGTACAACATAAATTTCAGGCCATTTTGAGTATGAATCAACCACCACCAAAAAATATTGTCCACTTATTGGTCCAGCATAATCAACGTATAGTCGGACCCAAGGCTTTTTCATTTCTGGCCATGGCTGGGATTCTACTTTCGGGGGATCTTTTGTGACTTCGGTACATCGCCGACATCTCAATACGTATTCTTCCACATCCTTATCCATGAATGGCCAATAGACATAACTACGCATAACTGCTTTCATTCTGTTCATTCCCGGATGACCAATGTGAAACTGTCTAAGCACAAGAAACTGAAGGGATTTAGGGATAACAACACGATCGCCATACATTAAACAATTATCAAAAATCGATATAGACTCACGTCTCAGGAAAAATTGGTGAAACTCTCGATCAGCTTTATCCTGTTTCCAACCCTTTAAAACAGCTTCTTTTATTCTTTTGAGTAGAGGATCACTAGCCGTGGCTTCTTTAACCGTTTCCGCCGTTACTGGTAGAATTCTGATAGCATCACAGAACACTCTTTTTATTTCCGGTTCAAGTGATATAGAAGCAACCACTATATCTTCCTCTAACTTGCGGTTATGTGCTATTACTTTTGAAGTCTGTATCTTATTTCCTTTATGGAACTTATACTCACGGTCAGCATTTTTCGGCCCAATTTTACAACATACTTGAGCATGACCATATTTACCACATTGGAAGCATACTCGTTTTTTAAAGTAGCAAACATTAGCAGAATGACACTTACCACATCGCCAACATGACGTTTTAGGTTTCACTTGATTTGGCATTCGCTGGGAGTACCAATCTTTATTTCCATTAAAAGATTTACGTACGGCTTTAACTCCAACGTGTTCACTGTTCCTTTCTACGAGATTCGTGTCATGCTTCAAATTAACCATTCTTTGACACTCTTCAGATACTGATTGTAGACTGATATTAGGATCTTGTTCGATTCTCGCTAGAATCCGTGTTCTAATATCTGCATCTACTGAAGATTGTAATCCACATACAAAAATAAGGCACTTGAATTGATCTGAGGACATTTCTTGTAAACGGAACCGCTCACATTCCCGGTTCACGATACTTGCATACGTTACATAGTCGTCCTGTGCTTTCTTTACAAGCTGAAGACTGAAAAATTGATGACCGTTCTCCAAATATACGTGTCAGGTAATCTACTGTTTCTTTGAACGTTATGTCGGATGGCTTCTTTGGGAGGACAAAATTACAGAATTTTTCATGTTCTGACACTCCGAGCTTTCGTAATAATAATCTCAATTTTGAACCTTGGTCCCACTCTTTACAGTCATTAATAAACAAATCCTCATGGCGTTTAAACCATGTCTCAAAAGTAACTCCGCTTTCTGGATCAAATCTAAATTCAGTTATTGAATTTGCAATAAAATCCGGAGTCATAGTGGAATTAGTCACATTTGTTCTTGAGGATATTGACATATTTTTGACTAATAATTCGATTAAAGAATTTTGCCGTTGCAATAAGGTTTGTAGATCATCCATTTTGTTGCTACAAAATTCACTTTAACTGAATATGTAAGCGTAGATCCGTTTTGATCACCGTCACCAATTGTTATAAACAGGAGGATACTTGTTATAACGCCAGGGTTTCTTGTTACAACAGTTCTTTCACTTTTTACACGTATGTGGGACGCTAATTTACGTTAGACGAATATCTACACTAGATTTTCACCCAGTGTCTATTTTACAGGACTTCAACACAACTCAGATCGAGAACACGAGATTAGCTTGACTACAACGTCAATATATTTCCACACCAAAATCCGACATAAGGAACAGTCAATCAATAACGGTCAAGATAGGGGAATATATAACACATATGACGCCTGTCACACTATCTACATTTCTGACTCATCAAGACAACCAATCATTGTCATTCTCGCCCATACATCACATGGTGTTCGCTGTGTGTGGGGGGATTTGTGTGAACTGACGTGATGGGTGTCTCTTCTGTATATATATTGCTAAGTTAGTTTGAGAATACTTGATCTTTGCCATGGTCTTCTTTCACTAATGATGAAGCTTTACTTGTAAGATCCATTCTGAAGGTTTCTTGTATGAAAATCCTCCATGCATACATTTTACAACTTGTTCCTAATGGTTTCTTTAGTTGTACATTTTTGTTGGTCTTTTTGATGTTATTTGAGATGGTAATATTTTACATTATTATAGTTTTCTCATTTTTCTTTCGCCTTCCCTGCGTTCCTATGTTTCTGCCCGAGCTGTATTTCTGTTGTTTGAGTTAGTACTTAATCTTGGTGGCAGCCATATTGATTGTTCCCTCTTTGATTGTGTTGCTTGAGTTGACTGGGATCGTGCATTTTGATTGTGAATTGAAGCACTTTTCGAGAATCGGAAACACTTCGTGTTATAAAGCAACAAACCATTATCTTTTGAACGGATTTTTACTTGATTTATCCAGAAAGGATAGAATAAAACTTATCTTTTGGCGCGTCCGGTAATTTTCTTATATTCCTTATCAGTGTGTCTATTTATTGTAACTTGGATCGATTATTGAGGAAACTATTATTGGTTGAATAACTGAGTGGTAATATTTGTTTATGTAATAATGTACATTTGTATTTATGATGAAATATAGACCCGTTATTTTCCCAATCCCTTTGTTTTGATTTCATTGGGGAATATCGCGTACCTAAACTACGCAGACAGTTATTCTTCAGCCAAACCGTTGATTCGTGACATCCCACTTGACATAAGGAGACGTAATTTAAAATGTTCTGCCCTATGTACACGGATGTTATCTACCCCCATCATGTATGCTGGTCGGTAACGCCACCCTTTCTCCTTTTGTGATGTTAGGCTCCCGTACGTTTGTAGTAAGTATGAATATTGCCTTTATCAAGGCCCATAGTTGAAATACGCTGTTTCTACTAGTTCCTTGTTACAAACACGTCAGATGTCCAAAGCATTTGTATTGTGGGTAAGACATCAACTAAGTATATCATATTGCTATGAATATAACGAATGGTATAAGCTATAAGAGACAGGTCAGATTATACGTGGTTAAGAGATGGTAAGAACTAAAGGAAAATAAACGATATGAAAGAGTAGAAGATTGTAAAACTTTCAGGGTAAGAAAAGTAAAACATTGAGCAACTCACAAGAATTTAGGACATTTTGAGATTCTTTTGATCGACCTTAGATGATCAGCATCCACAATGTTAGTGAGTTATCTGTCTAATTGTATTAGAAAAAAGGACAGGACATTTAAAAAATAATGCATCTTTGACTGTTGGAGAGATTCGGAATCTGAAAGTGGGGTTTAGGAGCAGGAGGCCATGATTAACAATCAATGAATAGTGGGAGGGGATAAAGCATGTATTCTGTAATCTGGTTATATTCATACTAATAACAATGGGTTCGTTATTCCAGTCTTTTGATATTCAACCCTAGTTTAGGGACAGATCGAAACATATACTTAAAGAATTCACAACTAAATTAGCTAGTTCCTTTAATAACCTAGAATGCATTTCATCATGTCCCGTGGATTTGCTTGTATCGAGCTTGTCCAGCAGACCAAAGACATGGAGTTCTTTAATAGTCATGGTGTCGAGTGTTTTTTTGCGGTATTTGTATGAACTGAAGTGATGGGTGTCTCTTCGGTATATATGTTGCTAAATTAGTTTGAGAATACTTGATCTTTACCATAGTCGTCTTCCACTAATGATGAAGCATTACTGTCTCCTCATAGTGCTGGAATATTCCCTCTTCTTTTAGTCTTTTGGTTGATATACGAATACAGGTGTTTAGGGCGTTCTATAGATTCCTTGACAATTTTTTCTCCTCAGAACCTTCTAGACTTAAGGAGGGTCGAAGCACAAGTATTCCGAGTTTCTCGATATTGAGATTTTGTCTTATCAGCACCCAGTAACCTAAATCTCTCCCACCTCCTCATAAAGAGAAGGGTGCAAACCTCTCTACTGAACCATGATGGAGAGTTTCTCAAACTATTTGATGGAGTCCAAGGGGTGTAGAATGCAGTAACTTCGAAGTATAAATTTCGAAACATCCCAAGCTGTTTTACTTGGGAACTCTGGTTCTGTTGTCCAATCCACTGACGAAGCTGGGTTTATAATATATTGTATGTTTGCTTTCCAGACATTAGGTCTGGGTTGAGCGGACGCGTGATAGTTTTCGACAACTATATGAAAGTTAAAGTTTAGAGCTGCATGATCACTTTTACCTAGGGGTGGCATGTTACCGAGGTTAGTGACATCATCCTCATAATGGGTCAATATAAGATCTAGTAATGATGATTCAGAGTCCGGGTTGTACCTGGTCGCCTCTTACACATGTTGTGCTAGGGCAAATGTGACAACTGCGTCAACCGGTTCCTGCTCGAAAGAATTTTCCGACCATTCAGTTCACAGGTTTTTCCAGTCTGCCGTGGGTGCATTGAAGTCTCCTAAGATTAGACATCGACCACTTTGTGATCAAGTATTGAGACTGTCTAGCATGACCTCATTCACCTCACAGCTTGGACTGCGGTAGACCAAACCAATCAGCAGCTGCGTCAGCCAGGTCTCTGTAACTTGGCAGCCTCAATCTGTACATTTAGTTTCAACTGCTTATTGAGCAAGCTTCGAGCATATGTGTAACAAATCCAGAGTCAATTTACTGGCTTCGGGCTGCATCCATATTGACTTCAGTATCATTCTGTCGAAGCATTACAACCTGAAAACTTACAATTATTAGGTCCTTTTCGCCAGAATCTAACTTAAGTTTTAGTTCAGTTCCGACTTCTCGTCCGTTTACACGGTCTGGGAGCAGCAAGTCCTTACGGACAAAAACTTCCGAACCCTTCAGTTTATATCGATTCTGTAATATTAAGTCCCATTTATTAGGAGATTTAAATACTACTTTAAGCAGCCCGGTTTGATTTTGTTTCAAGTTCGTTTGACTACCTAGTCTATACACCATCAGCAAAGTAACTCTGGAGATATCCTGAAGCATAAGCTGAATTAGTAACTGTTTTATTAACTCAATGTCATGCTCAGAACAAGTTTTAGGTTCTGAGCTTTCACTCTCCTTGATTTTATGAAAGACAACTAATCTGTCACTGTGATCAGTCTTTAATTTCTCGGCTACTTTCGGGGGCCGGTGGATTTTGTTTAGTAGTGTTTTGTCGTTTCTTGTTCTCAACCTGTATCCATTCATCAAACTTCGTTGGAGTAGCAACCAACGGTTGGAATCAAGGCCTTCGCATGCCGTGCTGCCTTATCTAATCTCAGTGAGTCAACGACGCCTTCAGGCAGGAACCTAGGTATATTTAGCTATCAGGTGACATTAGTAAATTAATTTGAAATAACATGATTTCCTAGGAATATGTCGTTTCCTCTTGAAGGACTTTGGGAAGCCATTTGAACCGCTCTCAGTCAAAACTGAATTCCAGAAGTTGGCAACTCCTTAAGAACAAAATGCATGCCTACAGTCCATCATGAAATGCTGTCTCTAATTTTTGGGTGTTATCACTTGACCTGTGTTGGTATTTAAGGGGGCGTTCAAGAGTGTTTAGGATGGAACAAGTAATAATGAACTCACCTTTGGGACGTCTATAGTGGTAAATAAATCTCCGAAATCAAAAGCTCTGTAAGTCTTCGACAGTCTATCTTGACCGCATCAGTTTTAGTGGACTTACCGAGCTGAAGGCGCTAGGCCGCGCATCTGCGCCAGATCATGAGTGAGTAAGCCGTGATCCACACCTCTTACGACTGTCAGTCAGCTCAGATTGATCACTTCCTGATATATCGATATTCTATCAAATGTATCTTCGAACCATTACATTTTGGACTCATGACTTGACTAGGTAGACAAGTTTAGGTTAAAAAGGTGTTACTCATTAAGCCGTTGTCAAACTGCCAACACTTGTGGCAGTTTTAGTGGTGAACTTGACATAGTCTGGTACACCAATTTGTAAACTGTGAGTCTGTTCTTTGTTGGAACTGTATATATCAATTTTTTACATTGATTTTTACATACTGTGATACTTTTGAGTACTTTTGGTTATTTTTTCCCCGTACGTTGCTACACTTATATTTATCATGATCGAACAGACTCCCAAATTATTTGAGATCAAAACTTTCTAGCTACACTCATCTCCGCTAATGACAGTTTGGCCCAATAACAAAAAAGCCTGGTTCTCCTACACAGTAGCTGACTTCCACAAGTAAAGCGTGACCGATCCACGTGCACAATCCCTCGCAGTGGTAAAAATATTACCGTGAGAATTCAACAGACACCTCAAACCTAGTATGTTCTTTAGTGACGTCACGGAAACATTCGAAGATCTTAAAGCGGATATTCTCAAGAGCGGTGATCTAACAGCCGCTCGCTCAACTTGTACTTGGGATAGATTCGCGATTGACTACGATCACCACTACAGGAAGATTACGTGCCAGATATCGAGTTGGATCCCTCCGTAGGCCAAAAACCAGGAGGCTGTTGACGGTTCCAATAAGATATATTTATTGGTGATCTCGTGGTATCGAAAGAAAACCGAGACATGCCAAAGTCTGCAAGCGGAACTACCGAGCGTATGCAAACTCGTGCAAGGTCACGGAAGAAAATGAGGCTTTGGTACACTTAAACAAACAAGTTCAGTAAACCAGTCAGTGGTAAAAATGGTTATAACAATAACTTTTTCCATCGTGCCAATCGCCTTCTGATCATAAAAGTTGTTCACTAAAGCTCCTTGATAAATGTCAGAGATACATTTGGATGTTCGTAGTATCGAAACAGTACGAAGTCGTATGTTCCACATATGCTTCGGTGGTACACGATGTTCGTCAAAGATTCCATTCTTTCTATCAGTTTGTGATTTCACCTAACAGAACCGATATGTGTGGAAAACAATAACTTGGAACGGAATTACTTATCCAAACCTGTTACTCGTTTCGGAATTTTTATTCAAGTAGTTCCAAAGTGCTCTTCACTATCTTCATGCCTGTCTTCTATTCCTTGCACTGTATCCTGTGATTTTCCACTTTCCCTTTTACCTTAAAGATGCCAAGTTAGGGCTTGCTTCGCGATGCATTTTAGAGATTTCTGCAAAGTGCTTCTCATTCAGCCCTTTCGTGTTTTCCTAATCTCAACTGTGAGTTTTTTTCTAGCAGAGTGCATTATTGCTGATGGACCCTGTCAATAATTTTGAAGTATATTATGTAGACAGCTGTTTGTAAATGCTTGTACTTTCTCGATGATGGTTGTGTTAGTTCCTCAAGTTTCAGCTCCGCACGATAGAACCGTTTTAACATTAGTGTTAAAATGATTGTCACCCAGTATAACAGTCAGAATATTCGAATTCCAGTTACTTTCAAGGTTGTAGGAATATTCCCCTTTCTTTGTCATTTCTTACCTTTAAATCTATATCAGATCCTTTTTGTCTGTCCATGATACTACCCAAGTACGTACAGGCTTTCACTCTACTCAGAGTTTCTCCATTTATGTACAATGTGACTGGTGCTCCATGGGCTGTAATATAGGATTTTGTTTTTTCTTTGTAAATATCGAGGGCTATTTCTGAAGAAGCTGCTACACTAGATATCTTCGTCAGCATTTGCTTCTATGTGTGTGATGAAAGGGCCAATTACAATTTATTCAGATTTATCCAAGGTGTCCAATGTATTTCGTACATTTGAAATGTGTGGGTCCTCACAATCCAGTCAACAACCAACACAAAGGAAAACAAATAGAGTAGACAGCCTTTTCTGACACTAGTCTCTAATTGGGATGTGTTCATTTGTGCTGGTCTATTTGCGAGTTTTCCAAAGTGACCTAACCACCTTTTTGTTGTTCTTGATCGTCAGTGGTTAATTTTCTTTGTTTCTTTCTGACTAACCGCTTTAGTTTACTATATTTTCTGTCAGCTTCTTTGTTGTATCATATAGTTATCCCAAATTTTCTCTTGCAGCTTTTTCTACTGTAGTTTCCAGGCCATCTAAATATTTCCACTTGTCACCTCTAATGCTCTTCATCCAATTGTTTGCTTCTGCCTTGGCTTTCTGTGCTTTCGTTCGACTGTTGTTGACTATGTCCTTATCATTTTACTTCCTTTGCATCTTATCCGGGATTTTTACAGAGATCCGATGTTTATTCGAACAGTTCTATAGCTTAAAAGAAAATTTGGTTTGGAAATCTTTCTGCTTCGTCCCCGAATAGCCTGACGTGTTTTTCTAATCTAACCACTTCTTATCAGTTTACAATCACTCTCAATCGCTTAATGAAAGTACAAAACGGTGCGCGTTATTGAAGTGATGGTCAAGATGAAGATTAGTTGAGGCCGTTTATTCAACATAGCTGTAAACAGCGTTTATAAACCTACTACCGTTAATGGTTGATTTTGTTTTATTTCTAATATCTATAAAGCGTATAAGAAACTCAAAATTCAGTATGTGCGTGAAAATCATTCTAAAAATGAAAAATATCAATAATAAGGACGCGTATTGTCATAGCAACAAAATTGGCTTAGTATAATTTAGGTTTTGTCAATGGATTGAAAAACATTCGCATTTGAAATGGAATTTGGATATTCCTACTAGTTAATGTTAACTTCAAATATTTGGAAAAATGTACATATAGATAATCTTATGGTTGTTGCTTGAATTTTTTGTAAATACTCTATGATTTTATTTTCAATCTATGTGAAGGTAAATATCAAAAGGCACCTATAGGAATTTCCTAATTAACACACACTTTGTAAAGACAATTTATTTACTTTCTAATGTTGTCTAAAATATTCATTGGAAGGAAAATGTTATTTAGCGTGATATAATAAAAAAATCAGTGGTTGTGTTAAATAATGTTCAGGAGACTATGAGTCTTTGATTTAAATAATTTCGTACACATGCAGAATATTTGAGTGAATTAGCATGTATATACTCACCTCCTAGCAAAATAGAACGAAAGCCTGTTTGTTATTGTTAGGAATGATTATTAGTTCGAAGTTATTTGGAAGATTTAATGCCATCATAGAAGTATTTCAAAAGAGAAAACTTAGAAAGTCTTTGCCAGCACCAACAGATAATTAAAACGGATGGAATTGTGATATTGTCCAATTTTGTTTTTTCAACATTTCCTTATTCACACTAGCACATTTATCTTTTAATCCTCATTATTTACCAGTTAGCTGAGTATCGTTTTAAAGCGAGATATACTCGCATATACTACATCTTAGCTTACTTCTAGTCGTTAAGATATGTGGTGGTCGGTATTTGATATTATCCTTCAACTTCGAATATAGTTCGTCCTGATGATCGTTACTAGATAACATCCAAACGGTGTATAAATCAGAAGGCGAATACGAAGTGTTGATTACGTGTATTATTGAACCACGAACAGATTGCCAAAATTACAGGCACCTTAATCAAGCCTGTAAGAGTAGTGTCGAAAAGCAAGCGGATGAGCGCGCGAGTGATCGAGTCAATGAAAGAGTCAGCGAACAGGGTTAAAATGTACATATCAATATATATATATATATAAACCTATGGGAATGAATGAATAATCGAATAAATTAAGCGACTAATATTAAGGCTAGCAGAATAAATATATGAGTAGGCAGTAAGCAATGCTCAAGCATACATATCCATACAAGTGCAACAATATAAAGATATAATAGTATAAATAGGTTGGTATTGTACGAATGACTCTGTCCATTGAATATGTTAACAAAACGGCTTAACTAAATTAAGTACGAACAAACTCAATTAAGCGTGAGCTGCTATACATACCTTTGTTGTTAGGATCATGACCAAATAAGTTAAATTAAACGTATATGTAAATACTAACTCTTATAATTTTCAAAAATTTTAAATAGTGTAGACTAGACATTACGTAAATAATTGGATAGTTCTACACAATTTTGTATCTTCTGGTCGGTTAATAGACTTCTAAAACAATATTTCCAGTTAATGTTTTCTATTTCGCTATTGCAAATCAAGGACATTTGTAAGAGATTCATATCTAGTTGAGGTTGTATTTTGTCGTGTAGTCTTAAAAAGTCAATGTACTTGAGAAATTGAGTCGCTTCAGTAGTTTTTTACAGGCAGAATTGAATGTAAATTGATTGAAAAGAACTGGTAGATATCTTGATTACATTAAAACTTAAAATATTTAGTAAGGAAAGACCATTCAGGATATTTATTGGATTTTATCTTTTATCGGATTGAAGGTTCATCATAAAATATGTTCCGATTATATAAATTTCAGACGATTAGAGATGATTTCGAGCGAAACTGTAGCTTATCAATTTACCGATTATAGGCGAAATATTTCAAGGATATATTTCTCTCAGCATAAAATTTATACATTATCCTTTTGTTTTAGTATTTCTATCGTTATTGGTGTTCTATTTTTGTGGTTTTTATTTAAGTGATCCTTACTTCTAATTTACCTATTTATTATTACCATTATCATTGTTTTATTAAGATTCAGAAGAAATTTCTTTTCATCATTAACCATATATTTTTCAATTGTTGGACCCAACAACCAAAAGAGACTATTAAAATCTTCACTATTCATATCTGCAAGTCATACATAAAATTTTGCCTAGTCAGGTGGTAAAATAATATTTATGGAATTACCTAGAGAACATGTGTGACAAATAATAACCCAAAGTGATCGCTGTTCATTTAAGGTCACCATATTAAAAATCACTGTTCTATCTATGCTAAGAAATCATAACAACAAAAGGGTGCTGACAAAGAGATATGTGTTAAACAAGTACCAATTAGATGTTGATTAGCAACACAAACAGCTTCAATTAATGTTACTTCAGGCCTCGTATTTTTTTTACTTCAGTGTACTATTTTTAGATAATTTTACATTTTGGTATAACACAAATGCCCACTATTAATAATTTACTTATTGACACTGGAGTTTATGTTAATTTTACCAGATTTATCAACTTCAACTGACATATAAACTTGATGGCTGAAAAAATAATACTGTTCTATACTTGAACACCTAATCGACTGTAATCATTCTACGGATCCACAGTCTGATTTTAGGGTTGTTTATATGATTCATTCAAATCTACCTAGATTTCTTCGTATCAAACTCCTAAAAATAGCCGAAGCTCTTACCATCCATGAGCTTAAATCAGAACTATGCGTACAAAAGAAGTACGTCTTATCATTATCGTTACCATGGCCTTAATATTATTATTATCATTCTATTATTATCATTACTCCATTTACCCTTTACTTATATTCTCATTATGTTATTCATGAATACCCATCATATTACCTTATTTATTTTCACACCTCTATGACCTTTAATTATTGTAACCAAAACATTTTATTCATCTTATCATATTCACTAAATCTATTGTTTACTACTCGTATTACGTAATCTAGTATCATAATCTTGGCTATTAGTGTTTACATTTCCTCACGGAATTAGTACTTTAACGAAACATTTTCATATATATACGATTGTACAGCTTGATAATAAATTCGTTGAAAAGAGATCCCTTGGCTGAATTTCGTGTTTTACTTTTAATGTTTAAATGGGAATTATATACCAATACTGCATGTTGAGACTTACTGTATCTAAACATAAAAATCAGCTGGCTCTCCAAACGTTTCGCTTCAATTTTCTGTACAGCCTATTTGATTTCAGATGCTAACGTAATTTGTTTCTTATATAGTGTATTATTACATGTTTCTTTAAAAAGTTCGTATGAGAGATGCCAATAGATAAAGTATCTCATTTATATAAGAGAGACCAAGTATTATTTTCCAGCTGTGGAGTAATATATAAGTAAATCTATCGCCTACGTCTTTCAGAAAAACGGGATTTTCCATAACAATTGCAATGTCGTTATTCTGTAGAAGTTAGTATTTTGGATGCAGATTAATGGACAGTACGTGAGGGCTTTAATGTGCTTAACGGTCTGCAACTATAATGCACTATCAATATTGATGCTCCTAATTCAACAGAACGAACTTATAGTTGATGTTTCAACTGACCAAAGAAGCATAAACTCCCAATAAAACAGGATAATACAGATGTAATAAAACCGTTTGTTGTCCAAAACCTGGTCGATTTAAAAGTCGATGACTTTTTGCAGTATATATATACGACAGGGAGGTTGGGTTAAATGATATTCGGAGAACACTACAAAAACCTAATCTAAAAGATTGTAACTGGAAGTGATAGTATGCAATCATACATACTTGCATTGTTTGTCCGTAATCGGTTTATGTGACGAAATGTGGACAACGGGGTTTGTTAACTAAATAAGTTGGCTGTTTAGGAACCATAACTTCACTCAAATTATCAATAAAATAATCACAGAGACAAACAGCAGAACCAGGAAGAAATTAAATGGCTTCAGGTTCACAGTAAAGTTTGTCAATCGTATGTCTGAAAACGAATAACTATGTTTAAAGCTCTTACAACTAACCAATAATAAGCTCATCTAGGAGATAACTCTAAGCATAAAAATCCCCATGGGTAACAATCAGGTAGCTTTTAGTTTAAAATACAACTACAAGGTTCTTAGATCCAAAAATTTCCACTTCCATTACAGACTAGGGGGAGAGTTTTCAGATTTCTACACGATTTTTTAAGACATTAAATCATGTGAAAGATGAATGCCAAGTCGAGATAAGACCAGTTCACATTTTCCATATGCTATAACATTACGACAAAATAGTTTTGATATCCGCGTAATATTTTTCCATAGAACAACATTA
The DNA here is from genome assembly GCF_000237925.1 of Schistosoma mansoni. Taxonomy (NCBI): domain Eukaryota; kingdom Metazoa; phylum Platyhelminthes; class Trematoda; order Strigeidida; family Schistosomatidae; genus Schistosoma; species Schistosoma mansoni. Next base: position 35,964,573 of record NC_031495.1, read on the forward strand.
ACGAGTGTACTTGGACGTGTTTTACACAACCTCTCCATTCGCGTTCATCGACTTATAAGAAACCTACTTATATTAACCTTCTTCGACACTTAAGTGGGTAGCTTAGATCGTTAACATCATCTGGGATTCATACGACGGACTACACCTCAGAGTCGTGCATGTAGGACAGCTGCATTCTAAGTGAGGACTGGTATCAGACAAAACTGCTTACTCTTGCTTCTGATTTATTGAGACTGTATTACAAAGAACTCCACATCTGAGGAGAAGCATTGTATACAATGGGCAGCTTGCGTGCAACTAGACGATTTGGACCTAGTTCTTCTATTCAATATACAGTAACAAATGCAGGTGAAGACAACCAGTGAATCAGTAGGCCTTAACATATACAAGGGTAGAAGCAAGATCCTCAAATAAAACACGAAGGACACTAGCCCAATCACACTTGATGGAGAAGTCCTGAAACAGGTGGAAACATTCACGTGATCGCTCAGCATCATCGATGAACAGGGAGGATCTGATGCAGACTTAAAGACAAAGATTGGCAAAACAAGGACCGCGTTCCTACAGTTGAAGAACATGCGAAACTTAAAACAACCGTCATCCAACATCAAAGTCAGAATATTCAATACAAAGTTCTGTTGTACCGAGCTGAAACATAGGGAACTACTATACTTATTATCATAAATGTACAGATATTTATAAACAGTCGTCCACGCAAGATAATTCAGACCCGGTGATCGGGTACCATCAACGACGACCTACTTTAGCAGACAACAAGACGGCTTTTAGCCGAGGCAATAAGGGAAAGACGCTGGGGGTCTATAGGTCATAGTTTGGGGTAATCATCAAACTGCATAACATGGCAAGTGCTGACTTGAAGTTTCAGAGCCAAAGGAAAATAGGTAGACGAAAGAACACTTTGTGTCGGTAATTGGAAGGATATATCAAAAGAATGAACGTCTGGCTGTAATTAAGAAATAAAGGAGGAAGAAAGCTGGTCGTAAACTTATGATCCAGGAGGGATAGCAGGCGTAATTAGGATTGCATTATAGTGTACAAGTATATGGGTTTTTATAGTAGTAAACTGAGTAACCACTTCCAATGAAGACGTTTGGCGGGAATTTATCCATTCAACTCCCAAAGTCAGTTGTGAATTCACATGCAATAAATTTCATTCAATCTATGCAGTGTGAGATCCAAACTGCACAGAGTATGACTAACAAACTAGTAAATGAAGCAGTACGTGGTTACAAATCCGAAAAGATAGTTAGCATTACGGAGATTTGTGTCATAGTCTAGTAATAAGCTTTTAACAAAACGTTTCTGGCGTTATGAACTCGCTACTCAGAAATAACGCGAAAGTAACTGTTGACAACTAGAATAAATGGCACTCAGACGACAAAGCGGTGGCTTAGAATTCGAGGCTAATAGTCATTTGTATGACCAATATATTCCCACTGAAGTTTAACACTGCAACCGATCAATCCCTATTGGCTAGGGTGCTCTATGTGTGAACTGCTCTGATATTAATATTAAGTTACAAGCATTTTGAGCAGGGACGGATGGTTGTTGACAATAGAATCTAAAATGCGCATTTAGTTCTAGCTAAGTTTATTTATGTGAACAAATAAATATTGGTACAAAGGGGCACTGAATACAAAAGCGCCACGCAAGTCGCTTGTGTATGGGCTGTAATACTGCCCGGATGCCCAAATCGAAGCACGTGGTTTTCTTAGGGGGCCAAACCCGGGACCTTCGACCTAAAGGTCTGATTCAAAAGACAGTAGAGCAACGTAAGGAGATGCAGTCCTATGGTAGCTAGTGACTAGTACTTGGTTCTTGCGCCATTTGTTCTATCAAGATTCTGGAGTCCGTGTGCACCATCAGTTTGAGATAAGGGTTTCCCAACCCCCCTAAGTGAATCCTCCATATCCAACAACCCGGTTAGAGCGCCAGACATTCGCTTTTTGTCCTCTCAATTTCGTAAACAACACCCTCGCCACAAGAAGGCAGTAAGTAGGGCTTCCTTGGCAGTGGTTGTACACGCGTGGCCGTGTGAGAGCAGTTTGAGAGCGAGAGCTAACTCGCCCCATTCTCGACCGTACCAGGGCATTTGGGGGCTCTAGCTAAGTGGATAACGCGATGGGGGTTTGAAGAGAAAGGAACTGGTTTTAAGTCTTAGTGAACTGTAGGATAAGCCGAAACGCGCGTCCAGGCTTCCGCCGCTAGCCACTACCTATCTTTTTTTAAAAATAACTTGTATATTACGTACATGCAGAAAAACGTCCATACAGAGACCATAATGCTTTCTTGCTTCTTCAGAAACTAATCCATGTGAGTCAACACTTTTCGTCTTCATTTTCTAATCCGCTTTATTAAGTATGTATACGTGACAGGTGTTCTGCAGTTACTACGCAAGAATAACAGAACGAACAAACTGGAGGGGAGCTTTAGATACCATTTGAAAAGCAGTTTTTCAATAAAATTAATTACATAGCTTCTAATGCACAGCAAAATAAAGCATATTTACTAATGGACAACACATGGTTTGTGTAAATATTTTTAGAAATAGAATAAACGCTGAGGAAACTATAGTTTAAAAAATATTTTTAATGTTAGTTTTAAATATTTAATAACTTTAAAATAACTAACAATATTATAAAACGTTGTTCAGAGTTTTAGAATGTCAATGCTTATCTCCATTCAGGCATTTCCATACAAATATTATAAGGGTAGATAAGTGACTAGGAACAATTAAAACTGCAGTATATGTAAGAGCACAGATTATTGCCAGTGTGATGCAATCTGTCAGGAATAGTTAAGGGGATAAGCGAAATATGAATATCACTGACTCCATCGAAAAAATCGGCTGGAATTTATCAGGATGATGCACATAAATCCATTGATGCCAATTAGGAATTTTTAGAATATGATATTGACTAGGTCCCGTTATATTTGTTTGAATACTATTTTCGGCTGCTGCTTCAGAACGCGAACTGAGACTTTTGTGAGAGATTTCAAACATTTTTCACTCATGCTTTGAAATCTTATATTTTTCACTACTACGGTCAAGATTTTTTTCAATCAAGCTATCCGTGTATTCATATGAAATAAAATTCTCATTGTTTACAGCTTCCCGTGACTTACTACCGTTGCTAGTAACTCAGAATCAATCACATAGAGATTTCATAAGACGTAATTAACAGTATACACTTCCAAAATAAAAAAGGAAACTAAAACCGCAACTCATTCACCTTTTGTCTTCAAAATAACTGAAGATGCTTGTATGTCACGAACTCCACTTTAATAATAAAAACACCATGATGCCACTTGAAGGCCTAAGAATACCTTTTCTTACCAACTTCAGTAAATGAAACTATGACAAACGTGCACCACATAGGATGATCTCCATGAGAGAAACGAAAAGTTTCTACTAATGGGTTTTCAAGAGAATTTACATAACTTATGCATTTGAAGATTAAGGTAAAAAAAAAGTGGAATCCTTATAATAGCAATGAAAAAGGATACGTAATATGACCTTTTCCCATGGTTCACAAATATAAATGGCCAAGCATAAACAATATTTATTGAACATACTGCGAAGAGTTCGGCAAGGTGATGCGATCATCTTGTTATGAGCTGCTACGTATTCTTATGAAACTTCCTATCTATGAAAATGATTTATACTTCACTGAGAACGCAAAAATAGGAATACCACAACATTTAAGAGATTTACGCACATTATGTATTTGATGTTCTTGAAAATTTGAGTTAGTCATAATATAGTAATATAGATCAGATGGAAAAACAGTGTTGGTTGTTAAGTTTTTGGGTAATATAGAGTTGCCATAAGATAACGTGGCCCCTTAAAAATAAGAGAAAATGATATGTTCCTAGTATTTGATCATAGAAGCGCTGATCGTATATTTTGGTGGTTTTGTTCTCTAGGTTGGATAGTTTGACCCTGAATTTTTTCATTGTTTTTCAAGGCAAAATCAGAAAGGCAGTGAAAGCTTTACATACGTAGAGTCGGATTTCCCATAGCTCGACTTTCCCTCTGTGCTCGATGATTTACGGAGGCACTACGAAAATTTTTTGTCTACTATTCATGATACCAACATATCCTTAGTGAACATTGGTGACTAGGCAATGAAAAGCGGTTTTCAATGCAAGTTAATTTGCTTTGTTTGCACAAGGAATAAGATCATGTGTTTTATAAGACTGTGAAACTCCCCTTGATATTCTGTTTCATTTCCTACATACCTGTAACGGACCTCCCATAAAACTCACTCGAAATCGATTACATTTGTTTCAAAGCTGGTAGCTCGAGATATTATATATATATATATATATATATATATATATATATATATATAACAGGTTATAACCTACTTGATACTTTGGAATTGGATAAAAGCACCCTAACAAGGCTTGAAAATTTGGGAATTGAATTTTTATTAGGAAGCAAATCAGTAAAGAAAAGGTAGGAAAACGACGCACGGTGGTACCTAACAGATAATTAGGATGGAGAAAGTTACCGGTGGAATTAAAATATACGAGTGACCTTGTGCGTTGTACACAGTACTCTTCAAAAGGACCTTGACACGTCAAGCGTTTCGCTCGATGGGAAAGTGAGAAGGGTAAGCAGGCGACATTTTTGAAATAATTAGAGGTAAGACTGAAATTTACAGACGACTTTTGGACAGCGCTCATTTGACCTTAGAACGATGAGTTAGCTTATTTGGGTCAAAAGAATGTCATAAATTAGTATGAGGAATTAGGATTAAAATTTAGAGTTTGAAACTAAGGTTGAAAATTTGAGTAAAGATTTCCATCATGAAATTACATTGGTGCTAATGCTGAAAACTCAGTTAACTAAATGAATGGATGAATTTCACGTCCGAATCGAAGACATGCCATCCCTGATTATGATGATGCCACAAATATTTGTAGTTTGACAAAACTTTAACTAGTAACACCTTCTACTATCAATCGTACCGACCTAGTGAAATTAAAAGACAGAAACGAGGAGGTTCGAGGATATATTTGATAAGTTATCAGTATATCGAGGATCTACTGATCTAAACTGGCTAGCGATCGTAGAGAAGTTGAGCACGGTGTTCCACTGATCTGATGTGGACGCATGACCAAGCGCCTTCAGTTAGGTGATTATAATAAAGCTAATGTGGTCAGGACCAAACGTCGAGGATTACAGAGCTATTGATTTGGGGGATATCTTTACCGCTACAGTTTTATTGACTTATTCAGAAGTGGAAGTTTCTTGTATTTCTTATTCCACAAACAAAAAATAGCAGAAAGCCTATTTTTCTTGAAACGGCCATAATTTGCATGCCTTATAGGAATAAACTTCGCTCATTTGTATATACTGCACTAGTGGCATATTTGGTTTATTTTAACTTCAACTCTTTCAACTAAAATTTAGGATTTCTCTCAAATCCCTTTTTCGATACTCCGTTTTTAAATCATTTTCACGTTTGTTCGTGTTTTTCGCACCTCGCCCTTAAATCTCTTTACAGTGATCGTCTCCACTTATGTATATGGACAGTCCAATTGTTTCGTTTCTTCAGAGGAAATAGTGGAATGTGAAGGGTATTACAGCTAATTCCTCAAAATATGTGTTCATTTGAAACACACCCCATGAAATAAAATGCTCAAAGTCTTACTCCCATTGACTTCGTACATTTTCTGTTGCGGTGGTATACTGCTTATATATGAGGCGATGAAACTTCTGGCGTTGGGTTGTAAGAATGTTTGTGTTCTCTGTATTGATGATCTGAGTACTGACAGTGACGAATATGCGTGTGGCGGAATATATAGTATATCTATTTAATAAACGTTGTTAGGTTTGATTTTAAGGTTTTACCCGACTATCTAGATAAGGTCACCACCGTTCCAAGCAGCACTGATGTAGTTGTCTCGAGTGACGTAAAAGGGAAAGCATTATAGAAACAAAGAAGTCGAAAATTCGTCTTCAGTAGGCTATATTTTAGAGTCATAGAATACTCCAGCAAAATCCTGCAATTAGACTATGTTTGAATTGGTAAGAGTTTGACTTAATTGGTCATTACTGTGTGTAATTCGCTGGATTCAAACGACAGTGATCCAATCATTTGACAAATATATTACTTGGAAAAGATCGAAACAGTTATTATCAGCATGTTACCGGATAACTGCATGAAAATTCATAAGGATAGGAAAGAGTACTGAAGGAAATGTTTAACCTCGACCATATGGACCACTGGAGGTAATCCTACGGTCGCAGGGCCAACGGAATCTTTTGTCGATATTCGAGTATGACCTTGGAATGTATCTGGAAGATAGGATAAAATAAACTAAAATCCTGGCGACAAAACAGTGAAGTAAAACTCTATGTGTGTTATCGGAGGTATTTTCGGCACAAATACTCGTGGTTTATGAAGCGAATTACATGAAGCAGGAGCATTAACAAAGGAATGAAAGCCATTCATTGAAGCTGTGACTGAAACCTAATCAGTTCGTGACTTTGAAGTACCTTCAGGATTATCGAGGCGAGGGTGTTGGTTACGAAATTTGGAGGACGAAAACCGAATTTTCAGCGCTTTAACCGGGTTAGCGGATATGGAGGATTCACCTAGGGGAGTTGGAAAACCCTGATTCTAAACCACTGGTACATATAAGCTCCAGGATCCTGAGAGAACAAAAGGTGCATGAATCTATTTTTGGTCACTGGCTGCTATGGGGCTGCATCTCCTAACGTTGCTCCACTTCCTTGTAGGTTAGACATTCAGATTACAGGCTCGAGGTGTGACCTCTTAAGAAAGCCACGTGCTTCGGTTCCGGCACCCCGATAGTATCCCGGCCCTCACACAAATCAATGATAACTACTGCTGACCTCATTTTCATTGTGTGGCGCATATGTATTCGGTGCCCCCTTGTACTGTTTATGCGTTCAAAAAAATATAAAAACATTTTGGTTAGCCAGTCTGAATCGTGGTTGATGCCTACCAATGAGTCCAAGTGTGCCTACATGTACATTTGAGATACAAAGAAAGATACCCATAGCATTGGGTAAGTGTTGTTGCTTTTAGTACTGTCTCACAATGATCTAGCGATAATAGTGAGCACGATCTCATTGCCTTGCGGTTGCAACCCTGTGTGAGTTAAGACTGACATATACCGAATCGGATATAAATGTATTCACTACAATGCACACAATCTTAGTAAGATCCAAACTCCAAAACTGAGTTCAGGCAGCAAGTCTATAACTAAAGCCAGTCGGCCAGTCAGTCACAATGTAGAACTTCGTACGTACGTACGTACATCACTTCGAGTCGCCATACCACATTAGCACAGAGATGCAGTTGTCGATTCAAATCCCATAGTGGTGGAGGTAGTAAGAGTATAACCCGACCGCTGCTGCTACCTTGACGTGGTGGTCAGGCTTGCCTATCGTGATGATTTAATCGAGCTATACTGGCTGGAACAATCGTTTTTCAAGGTCCTAGCATGCCAGACAGGTCGTTTGAAGAGCGGTAAGACTAGAAGCAGCAAACTAAGGTCCGAAGGCGAAGTCGTTCTGCCGACTGTACAAAGGTGTGACGGCAGTAAGGTGTGTCCTTCAGACAATTAGCATAACAGTGATGCTGCCTTCTCACAAGGAAGGAAGGGATTTGAAAAGCTCGACCTTAAAAAGCATCACGCCTCATCTTACCTCACGGATTTCCATCTCCGGCGGTAAAGCCATTGGAAGAACGGAGCTGACATGTCGAAAATCCCCCAAAAAAGGCCGTGCGTGACCGGCCTCAAGCAGTTGTCCCTTGGGCACTGCGGTCACGCTCCCGGGTCGTTAAGATCAACATTAATCCAACTTCCTTATCAGGCCCCTCAAGAAATACCCGTCCACAGTGTGGGCAGCCGGGAAGTGATATTAACCCTCATACCCATAACTGCACACGAGACCAAATTGGTCACTTTCAAATCCTCCCTACACCTGCTAATAACTCTTTTATCTCCACGACTAACCCTTCTCACATCCTTATATCACTCTGCACCGCTAGGGCAAACGATTCGAGTACACGGAACGTTATTCCTGGTCTCCTGAAACCACGCTCTAAACTACATGCAGGAACTTTTAATGTACGAACATTGTGCCGAATAGGACAACAGGCTTCCTTAGCTAGGACTTTAGAATCTCTCATCATCGATGTGTTCTGCGTCTCCGAAACGCGCATACAAGATCCGAGTAGCGTCATTCATTTGACCTCACCTAATCAAAATAAAGAACCATCTTGACACACGCTTCGTGTATCTGGAAGCCTTGATGCTGCTTCCCGTGGCCTCACTGGAGTAGGTATAGCATTGAGTCCTAGGGCAGAACTAGCTCTTTTAGACTGAATCCCAGAAGACAGTCGTCTATGCGCTGTCCGACTAAACGGATCAGTAAGGACTCGGAATGATAGGGAAACTCGTCGTTGCCTCTTCTTCGTCTCTGCCTACTCTCCCACTGACTGCAGCTCAGATGATATAAAAGATGAGTTCTACAGGAAACTTTCTGACCTTCTCCGAAAAGCTAGGCGTTCTGATGTAGTAATAGTGGCAGGTGACATTAATGCTCAAGTAGGTAAACTAAGTGAAAGGGAAAGACACCTGGGTGGATCTTATGGTGTCGTGGCTAAAAGAACAGATAATGGCGATCGTCTGTTGCAGCTATGCTCAGAAAACCGCCTGTTTCTTGCAAATACAAACTTTAAGCATAAGGAGAAACATCTTTTGACATGGTGACCACCGAATTGGTCCCAACGTTGGACCCAATTAGATCACATCGCTATCAGCCACCGATGGAGGGGCTCGATAGAAGACTGTCACTCATTCTGGAGCACATGTTTAGAGTCAGATCATTCTCTAGTGCGAGCACGTATCTGTCCGCGTCTTAATGGACGTAGGAAAGACACTGCATGGAAACCCCTTAGGGTTCTACTTATTGATAGGCAAGCTAAGAATATATTTCGGGAACAACTAGAAAAACAGTTAGACAGCTATGTCAGTTGTGCCCACCCTGAGGCAGCGTGGAATGACATTCGAAAAGCTGTGGAAACAGCAGTGATGTCTGCTAGTACGGTAAACCATAAGGTCAGGGAGAAACAATAGATCTCATCAGCATATACCGCACTGATAGATGCTCGAAAACTCATCCCACCTGGCTCTGAACATAACAAAGAGCGGCGTCAGCTTAACTAACCAATGATAAACCCATCTAGGAGATAACTCTAAGCATAAAAATCCCCATGGGTAACAATCAGGTAGCTTTTAGTTTAAAATACAACTACAAGGTTCTTAGATCCAAAAATTTCCACTTCCATTACAGACTAGGGGGAGAGTTTTCAGATTTCTACACGATTTTTTAAGACATTAAATCATGTGAAAGATGAATGCCAAGTCGAGATAAGACCAGTTCACATTTTCCATATGCTATAACATTACGACAAAATAGTTTTGATATCCGCGTAATATTTTTCCATAGAACAACATTAACGAGTGTACTTGGACGTGTTTTACACAACCTCTCCATTCGCGTTCATCGATTTTCAAGATACCTACTTACATTAACAAAGTAAAACTCGTTTGGGTGTCTCGTTTCAGGTTCAGTTTTTGATACTATAAATCCAGACAGAGTCACTAAATAACAGAGATCATATAAAACAAGCACCAATTAATGTTATTTCTAATGTATCTTGGTTTTTATAACCAAGTCTTGATTGAAATAAGCGTTTATAGCAAGCATCTCCCAATGGGTCACTTCTTCCTCCTAAAATTCTGAACCCTCAGATTTTGGCGTGCTTATAGCATAATGTTTAATTAGTGAAGCCTGCCCAAATACGCGCGCATGGCTGAGCGATAAGGTTATAAACTCCGCCCATTGATATCTCCATTCCAGTTCATGATTGTTCATACTTACTCCCTATAATTATATCAGTTTTTAGGTTCTTATATCTTTACATGTGAAAAGAAATTATGTCAAATGTATGGCGATGAAAAGATAGAGGAATATGTAAATTATGGTTATCCTAAGGGGCTGAAAGTTCAAGGTTGTGTACATCTCTGAAGTGCAGTAAGGAAACCACAGTGTTTGGATAAACAATTAGCTCTTTTCCATATCAGCTGTCATTATTCTTTCTTATTAGTACAACTACTACGGAGTCATGAGCTGACTCGTCCAGTTTAAGTTGCGATATGACTTCTCAATAAGAAGTTAGACCATTTCAATTCTGCGGACATGAGTTGAATTAATAGTCTGCATAGAAAATGAACATCAATAATATTGATTGATAACGTTCTAGCAGATCATAACCAGTCCTAATTGTAAGGAATCGATGTGCATAAAATTATAAGTTTACATGCATGTTATTACGTAGACAAATAATACCACTTAATTGTTCGAGCAGTCGTTTTTCGACAGGGTCAAGTAATCCAGTCTAAATTACACTGAACAGATAATTTGAGAAGGGAAAAATAATTAGTTTTTCCAAGAACTAAACGTTTCCGTTATTACAAGAATATTATTCTATTATTCCTTTCTGGATTGATCATGTACAGTTTGTGTATTTAACTTCGTTAAAAAATCTTTGGAGGCCTGGAAATGTGCTTCAATTAAACATTTAAAATGCATAATTCCAGTCAGTTCAAGCAGCACAATCAAAGGAGGAGGAACGAACCAATATGGCACCCTCCGCAGCCGAAATGTCGAGTAAAATAAGTTCGACGCAGTTCGTGATAGTCATACAAATCCAGTAAATACGTGGGAAAAAAGAGATTACAATAAAAAATAAATAGTGACCGTTTAATCCAAAATCAAAGGACCAGCGGAATGTGCAGCCAATGGATCAGTAGGAAAACTTTCGACCTTGAATTAAAGTATTTGGTCACAATACAAGGATGTGTATGAGAAGGAATCTTTATGAGTATTCACAAAACTTCAAGATAAGTTTACACCTCCAGATCTGTAGCTACGCTAGGCGGTAGCGTCAATAACATTGCTAAGTTTATTCTTCATCTATCCCGCACCATTATATTTGACACACGGCTTCGTGACCATGAAAGTATGTGTGATGTTTGGGTTTCCAGATCAAGAAGATTCGCTACCAGCTGTCGCTTTATGAAGTTATCGACGAATGAAGAAAATGACTCTTTGGAAAATTTTGGAATAGTTATTCAGGATTGTGGACGTTTAAAATTCGACGCTTACCGAAGACTATTTGGAATCCGTTATACGTGTATACCATCTACAACCTGAAGAATTTGCTGACATCTGTGCATCATTACAGCATCGTTTCAGTCAGAATGCAAAATTTTTTTTTGTACAGTAGTAGTAGAAAACCAATAGTTAACCGATCTTAAGAACGACACTACGTCAATCCAATCTCGTGGTTACGATGATTTGAAAGGCAACGGGGTCCATCTAAAAGCCATAATAGTTTGGAGATTTCAACACGCAAATCACTGAGCTTGAGGTCATTATGTCATGTGACCTTTTGCGAGGTCTTGCATCTAGCAGTTTTCTAGGGGATTAGGTTTTGTTATTACCTACTTAGTTGGGTTTGAGGTAGGCTTTTCTAAGTTTGTGTGCCCACTTTTTTGTGAAGTATAAGCCATTTGTTTAGGCACCAATACGTTGAGAACGCCCGAGCATCGTAAGATTGAACACGTAAAGTTTAGGCTAACTTGCATATTTGCTTTTTCTTCCGGATTTGAAGGTCTGAACTTGGCTGGTTTGAGATACCTTATCACTATTGCAAGGAAAAATGGTATGCATTGATGATTCTTGTTTCAAATGTTCCATATTCTGTTGTTCGTTTTAATCCGGCAATATGGAAGGCAGTACTGGTCTCTATAGGAAGTCTTCCATCGACTTCCTATGATAATCCAAAGACTTACTCTATTCGCAGGAGCAGTTAATCAATTTATCACACAGTTGGGTCACATAGGGAGGTCACTTCTGCAAAGGCACTTACCATGTATGCCTCGGACAACTGTTATTTTTAAGTAAGATTAGGCATTAAAATAAGTCAATCATAAATCAGGATAATGATAGCCTTTTGGTCCAAATGTTGGCAGACTAAAAACTTGAATTATTTGAGCTTAACAAGGAAGACGAAACCTACCTCTAAATTTCAAACTCAAGAAGAATCCCACTGCTTTTCTGCAAGCTAGAATTTTTCTTTCGAAAAGAGTATTAACAGGATAGAAGGCATTGATATAAGTTTGTAGAGCATCTACTTCTCCCTGTTAACTGTTAGTAACACATACTATTTTTCTGTTCATTCAGTGGGTGAACACTGTATGTAAGGTTAAAAACCCAACTTAGGACTTCGTTTCACGTTGTAGGTTTCATTTCAATTTCCGATTGTCGAAGTTTAATTAGGGTAGTCTGTTTGTCATTGTATAAAGTACACTAAAAATGAGAAAAGTGTCGAGGAAAGCTGATAAATATACCCTTTCTAGTCCGTTTTCTTATTTTCTTATTTCTTTCATTTGATGCCAGCAGCTAGGTTATAATGTCAAACTCTGAGTGAGCATCTTATTGGTTGTCTCAGTAGAATAGCGAATGAAACATAAAATTGTAAACATGAATCAAAGCAGTAAGCGTAGGATAACAGCCTCAGTAACACTGATTGATTGCCTCGTTCTCTGACATAAAGAGCCTGATACAAACAAAATGTTCCTCCCCACAAATACGGGTGGATTGAAGTCGTCACCCTCACCATCAATGTTTGCTGATTAGTAACTCCACCTCCCCTCCTTTTGTGATGCTAAGTTCATTAGAGTTTATTTCAAGATAAAATTTATTACACACGTTGCTCCATTTTTTCACGTTCTGTTGAAAACATTTTCCTATAAGTACCATTTTACATGCTTATTAGACAGTTACAAATTATGGACCGTGAGTAAGGCATGCTTTAAATGACCATAGTACAAATTGTGGGTTTCTAAACAAGGGTATATTGTAGGGTAAATGTTAGTTGAAGTAGGCAGGAAAGTGTAGAAATATGTAATACTTATAAATAAAGCAATGGGTAGTGAGATGAAATTGGTGGTAAGCCAACACAGTGTACATGAGAGTAGGAAGATGATGAAGAATAGACAAGAAGGAACACACTCTGACTACATGCTGATGGCATTTTGCGCTATCCTAACCGGTTGATAGGTTTCAGGTTCCATAGATGTAAGACCACTGGTAGTAGGCGGTCGACTGTGCGGTTCTCTTGACAAATATTTGGTATAGTAGGGAGTGTCCCTGAGTGATTGACTATAGTTGGGCGGTATTGGCAGGTCTAGTGAGTTATCCTTCTACTCTGCGTAAAATTTAGAGAGGGAAAAGTATTTAGTACAACTGCAAAGGAGCAAATTAAGGGAAACTGAACTCAAATAAAAATTTGGTCTATACATATAGAGGGCCTACGATTTATGGATGGGACGCAAATGTGTTCGCACGTCCTAGATCAGTACAAGCGAGGGTTTCATCAAGAAGTCTTATTTATTGGAATAACTAGAGAGTGAGAGTCAAACCTTATAAGATCAACCAATGGCCATATTCGACAGTTCGGTACTGTAGATCAGTAACTTTGCAATATTCATCATCATCTTGACGATATTCGGTAGACAGCTCGAGTGGAGAGAAAATTAATCATTGTCATTTAAACAGAATGTCCTACAGTACAGTTTTCCGTTCACCTATTGGTTACACAATGCAAAAATAAAGATCGTTTTCGGCACAATCGACGATTTAGCTCTCAATTTTTCACTAATTGCGAGTTTCTCATGGCAGATGCTCGGCTACACTACAACATATTTCTTGTCCGAATTCTATCAAGTCAAGACAATTCCATTGTACGGAGCTGAAAAGTGAAGAATTACCACAACCATCACCAAAAATGTACAGGCATTTCTAAATAATTTTCTACACCGAATACCACGACGCGCTATGCAGACTAGTATTGGGGATGGTTGGAAGAGAGAGAGGGGCGGCCAAACCAAAACGTGGCATCAGAGCTTGAAGTAACCAATTTCTAGTCTGAGCCATGTTGATAGATGCAGACTACATGGTTGCTGTCCGCGTGACTGTCGTAACCAATGGTTGGAGACTCTCGGTGACATGTCTCGGAATCGATCACAATGGCGCAGGTGTATACACCCTTTATCTTCCCTTAAACCTTGAGATTAAAATTGCTTCATATCTGTCTTCCTTCCTATACTATATCCTTATGTACAACCTATCTTTTATATACTACCACCACTAAGTTAACTATTTCTATGAATCCGGTGTTCATCTTGTTATGCTAACGAGGTATGGCAACTTGGACCGATGCATATATGTGCCTGGTCCTACGTTGTAGCTGACTGACTGACTGACAAGATACTCCAGATCCGTTGGTGGGATATTATTAGCAACAACCTACTGTTCCAGAGGACAAACCAGCTCCCTAATGAAGAGGAAATTAGGAAAAGACGTTGGAGGTGGATAGGACATACAATTCGGAATTCATTAGACTGCATCATGAGGCAAGCCCTAATTTGAAATTCTGAGGCGAAACAGAAAAGAGGAAGATCAAGGAACATATTGGGCAGGGAATCGAAAGCAGACATCAAAAGAATGAACAACAATTGGAAACAACTGGAAAGAAGAGTCTAGGACACAGTTGGTTGGAGAATCCTGATAGGCGACCCATGTTGCTATGAGGGGCAGAAGACGTAAGTAGCACTATATTAAATACTGACGTGCATGTTTTAGCTCCATTCTGCAACATTATGTTTTATAACTCATCGCTTTGTATTTCTTGCAACTGATACATGGAGTTGGGTAACGCACCTTTTCACGTCATGCTCCCCATTAAAACTTGCTAAGATTTCCTCACGAGCTCGAGTGATTCCAGGTCAATAAAACCCTCAGTATTTTGATGAGGTCACTTATTTTGCCTAATTAAATATAACATTTGTAGTAGCCTAAACGTTCCGTTAAACTAGGAACTTTGAAACATAGCACTTCATACGTAACAATGTTATCTATGCTTTTTGATGCATCCAGGTAAGATAAATTTCAGAGATGGGCTCAAATTTCCTCTGTATCTTAAAATAGATCTTCATTACTGTGATTTAAAAACTTAGGAGCTCGGAAGGTCAAAAACTTCAAGTAGCAATTACGGCACAGCGATCTAATACAGCCCGATTGAACTAACATTAGCAAAATGAATGCAGTAAGCCTAAGTCATTGCAAACATCAGCAACTCCAACGAAGATGTAAAATAACTGGAACAAAACGCAGGATGAAGTACGGCATACATACTGGCTTTTAGTACTGACGGAAGTGGTTCACATTCCGCCATCAGTGTACGGATCTGATTGGTTGTCATGATGAATGGTGGTAATATGTGATGTACCCCCATTAGACAGCTCAGTGACTAAGGATCTGTCGCCTATAGATAGATGAGTTGGATGGGGCCTAGTGATACTTCACTGGCTGCATTCATTTGTTCCGCAACTAGATAACGAAAAGATCTTGAATGTTATTCGATATGTAGTCAGTGAGGATGCTACAGGTATTGTAATTTGACAACACTTTACGAGTAACACCTATAATTGAATCGCACCCACCTAGGGAAATTAAAAGTCAGAATATATTTGATAGGTTTTCAATATATCGAGAAGTGACTGATCTAAAGCGGCTAGTGATCGCAGCTGAAGTTGAGCACGGCGTTCCCACTCGTGATCTGGTGCGGATGCATGGCCGAGCTCCTTCAGCTAGGTGAGTCCATTAAAACTAATGTGGTCGGCATACAATGTCGAACAATTACAGAGCTATTGATTTTGTGGATTTCTTTAACGCTTCATCACTATCATCAGAAAAACACTGTAAACAATTATGAAGTCACCAGAATAAATGGAAAGTGTTTTGTGTCCTTATGGTGTCACGTATGGTATTCAGTTGGGTTATGATAATTAACAACTATTATATACTACGCCGAATAATGATACAGGCATTGAAAAATGTCCCGAACCATTTGAGTTTACCTGACCATTTGCCACGAATCTTTATGATACACTGAGATCACAATAACAGACTGGTTTTCAAACCATGTGATTTTGGTTCCTGAAATAGCATTTCTTGCGAAAATTAGTCGTAAACTGCACATTGTATTCTGAACACTTCGATTTTTGTGCTCCTGACCTAAAGAGAGGTTAGTTTAAAATTATTTGCCTGGCACTTCTCGTTCTGAAGTATGAGGATGATCATACGTTTGCGCCTAGTCGACGTGTAATTAATGTGAAATCAGATTATAGATGGGAGGATTTCTAGAATCCCTATCTAGTTCTTGTCTTCTCAGGTCATAACTTGGAAGTCACAGCTACATAGCTGTGGCGGAAACTTAGCCAAACAGTGGACAGTTTGGTGTAAATTCTGCGATATTTTCGACTCAAAGCGATAAAAAGTGAAATAGTCTTTACTTTTCAAGTTTTCTGTGGTTTTGCCTTGGTCTAGGGTACAGTCAATTTATTCTTAGCTTTAAAAGCCTGGTAAATCAGTATGATTAACAAGCAGTATACTACTGTTGAAAAAGTTCTCTATTTGAGCTTTCTAAAACATACAAAATGCGAATTTACTGAGCTTCGTCTATTCTATTTGATTTGTGTTTTTGGTTCTTTAGCTTTAAAAATGAACACACCTGAACCTACCATACAGAATATTTTGGACTCAAAGACTTTGCGTTGGATCTTTGTCGGAGGTAAAGGTGGAGTAGGAAAAACAACGTGCAGCTGCAGCATTGCTGTCCAAATGGCTAAGGTGCGTGAGCGTGTCCTCATTTTGAGCACGGATCCTGCTCATAACCTTTCGGATGCATTTGACCAAAAGTTTTCAAAAAATCCTACCAAAGTTAAGGTAAGTACGAAGCTTGCTTTTGACTTCTTACCGACGCTGCATTTTCACTTAGTTTGTTCCCGTCTGCTGTAGCAATGTAGGCGTTTCAGTACTTCAAAATTTGAAGTGCTCAAATCAAATGAGTTTTTCTCAGTGTCTACCAGTGGTTATATACCTGAGGTTTTCTTATTGGTATTTTCTATACAGAGGTATATTTTTCAGGTTTGAGATTTTGATGTATGCACTAAAGACAGAAGGCCAACAATGTTAGTCCGTTTTTAGCAAGCCTCGGTAAGATTATAATTTATGGACGACCTTCGAACGACGCCTAAGTTACTCTGAGAATGTCCGCCTACTAACTAGGACTAAACGACAATCATAAAGCAATGTAGGGAATTATAATTATGATTTGCAGTTGGTGGTTAGGGTTAGGAGCTAGACTTAGAGTTTTCATCACAAACTGACACTAACTAAAATGTCAAGACGCTATTTAGCCAAATAGACGAATGAATTTCGCGCCTAAATCCCAAACCTGTTGTCTTATATCTGATTGGTTCGTTCATAAATTATAGTCTCCCGCAAGCCTCTATAAGCCCCATTTCTTCTCTTGGATGAGTCGATTGAAGGTGCAGACACCGCTTCTTACGTTCTTAGGTCCCAAAAGTCATTGACTCGGTAGGAAAATCTGTTTACCGCCGATATTTCTTGACATTTGAACTCTGCTGCTTTGTCCTCTGAGTCTTTCTGTTCTTTTAGGAAGCAATAAGAAAGATATTTCACGTTTGAAATCATTATCTTATACATCAAAATGAGATCGTCTCAATCTGTGATAAGACTCAGTAAAAAGGTCTGACCTATCAAGGCGCTCTTTGTAAGCCTCGGAACTCTAGAATTGTTCGTATAGCTGTCCTTTGTGATTTCTCTCAGGTATTTTAGTCACCATTTAGGTATAGCAGAAGGCTCGTCTAGCTTTCGCCAACCCGCTTCATTTATGGCATAGGTCAGATATCCGTCTAACAACCAAAGGACGGGTTTACTGTGCGGCAGTTCGTTCTGTCCTACTTTATGGCAGTGAAACATGGCCGGTAAGAATAGAGGATATTCGTAGGCTACTAGTTTTCGATCATAGGTGTCTTCGAAGCATTGCTCGTATATCCTGGGGCCACCGCGTAAGTAATGCAGTTAAGAAATGGGTACTAGATAAGAATGGCAAATTGATTGATGAAGTAGTGAAACTTCATCAGTTGAGATGGCTGGGACACGTGTTACGTATGGCCAACCACCGACTGCCCCGACGTGCAATGTTTTATGGTGTAGGAGTAGGTTGGAAGAAATCTAGAGGCGACCAGACCGAAACGTGGCACAAGTCCATGAAGTCACTGACAAGTGGACTGAACCATGTTGGTAGGTGTAGACTACCTGGTTGGGGTCATCGAGATAATAGCAATCAATGATTAGAGACCTTGGATGACATGGCTCGAAATCGTTTGCAATGGCGAAGGTGCATCCACTCTTTGTGTTCTCCCAAATTGTAATCTTCTGGATTCATGTCCCTATCTTTTTTCTCTTTCCGAACTTATTTCACTGGACTATACTTCTTGAATTATTATTTATTTATTTAATCACATATATTGGTACAAAGGACACCAGATACATATGCGCCACACAAAATAATGAGAATGGGAGGAGAAGGAAGAAGATGCGTATATATGAAGGAAGGAAAAAAGAAAAGGAGAAGAGTAATGATGGGGAGGACTGAAATGTACAACCAGAAGAGCTCTCTCAGTTAGGAAAGTTATAGCCACTCTTTATGAAGAAAGTAGAAGAAGGTTACAGCAGGATCGCCACTGGCTTCTATTCTGAGCCATATCTGATAACGTCTCTAGCCACTGTGTTGCACCATCTCTCGGACCCCAGCCAGGGAGTCGTGAAGGACCAACAGAAGCTAGCCCTTCGCAGCTTTCTTTCATGCCACGACACCATGTCATACACTGACCTCCTCTCCGCTTTTTCCAACCAGTCCCAGAGTCGGCAAATAATGCACGACGTGGAATTCTCTGGGACGACATTCGTAAAACATGTCCAAGCCACCGAAGTCGGTGTTTCAAGATGGTGATACCAATTGAATTATCGTCTCTGCGCCCGAGCACACGATGCCGAACCTCTGCATTACTAACATGGTGTTGCCACTGAATGTCAGCAATCCTTTGGAGACAACGATGATTGAACACAGAGACGTCTAACATCCTCAACTCGGAGAGGCCAGGTTTCACAAACATAGAGCAAAACTGCTCTCACCGACGCGTTGTAGATCCGACCTTTTACAGCCAGACTAACATCACGAAGGTGCGAAAGATGGCCCAGATTGGCATAAGCCGCTCTGGCTTTCATTATACGTGCATCAATCTCATCACTCACGCCACCACCAGCCATTATGTAGCTACCTAAATACACGAACTTCTCAACTACTTCAATCTGCCCTCCATCTAGGGTGAGTACAGGATGAGAATCCTGCCAGTCTTGTAAGAGTACCTTGCACTTGGAGGGTGCAAAGCACATGCCGTACCTGCGGACACTGATTGCCAACTGATTAAGTGCGGATTGCATGCCTTGGGCATTATCGCACAGTAACACAATATCATCCGCATACTCAAGGTCGAGAAGTCGTTCTCCAGGCAGCAGATCCACACCGCCATTACTTACATCCATCAGAGCTGTTTCCAGAATGTCGTCGATGGCAAAGTTGAAGAGGAATGGTGAGATTAGGCAACCCTGCCTAACCCCACTGCTCGAATGGAACAAGGGAGAAAGGTGGTTGTATGCCCTCACTTTGCCTGAGGTGTTCGTATACAGGGCCTTTAAGATGTTAATGAACTTCTCAGGCACACCCTTCTTCAATAGACAATCCCAGAGAACAGTCCTGTCCAACGAATCGAAGGCAGTCCTGATATCAAGAAACACTACGATTGTTGGCCTGCGATAAGTATGACGGTGTTCTAACATTTGGCGGAGGGTGAAGATGTGATCAATGCATCCTCGACCAGAACGAAAACCAGCCTGCTCCTCGCGAGTCAATCGTTCTCGGGTTTTAAACAACCTACGAAGAATGACAGAAGCCAATAGTTTGGACGCAGTCGGAAGTAGACTTATCCCCCGATAGTTATTACAGGAACAACGTGAACCCTTTTTAAAGATAGGGACGACTATCGACTCATTCCACGATGTTGGAACACTTTCTTGCTCCCAAACCTTTGCAAACAACACAATCAATTCCTTAGTCAGAAAGTCACCAACATCTTTAAAAAGAGCCGGAGGTAAGTCATCTGGGCCCGGTGATTTGTAACGTTTCAAGAGTTGGAGTTCCTTGCGGACTTCCGCCTCGTTTGGTGGATCAGTCGTCACCGGCCATGGGGGGCAGGACAAACTGGTTGATGTTGCCGGAGCAGCAGGCTAGTTGAACTGCCCTTCAAAAAATTCTGCCCATCGTCCAAGACGTCGAGAGATGTTAGTGATTGGCATCCCATCATCCTCGTAGATTGTTTCACTCACACCAGACTTCTTGCTGCCAGTGGCTCGGATGAATTGGAAGAGCTTCCGACAGTTACCAGATGCAGCTGCTGCTTCCATCTCATTAGCACGCTCCGACCACCAGGCTTCTCGGTCCTTACGCAAGCTTTACCCGATTTCACTACGTAACAGCCTTCGTTTGTGGTCATACTCACGGTCACCCGGAGTAGACCGACGGGCTTCCATCAGTTGTAAGGAGCCAGAAGAAACCCAGTGCTTGTAAGCGGGACGTTTCGCGAAGCCGCAAGCGGCTTTACTCGCCATTTTCATGGCGTCGTGAAGATGCAACCAATGCTCATCTATACTTTTCGGTGGGATGGTAGCTAGCCTAGAAGCTAGCTCTGTTCGATACTTACTTGCAACAGAAGTTGCAGCCAGTTTACTAACATCGATCCGTTGATGGCGGTCAATCCTTCGGCCACTGAAAAGTAAGGTGAGATTGGCGCAGACCATGGCATGATCAGACTCCAGATAGGTACTCCAAAAGGAGCGGCAGTCTTGTACACAACCACACCAGCGGCAGCTGATCGCGATGTGATCAATCTGAGTCCAGGCTTGGGATGCAGAGGGAGGACGCCAGGTGGCACACCGGCGATGACTGTGCCGGAAGTTAGTGCTGGCCAGAAACAGGTTGTGGTCTGTGCACAGTTGCAGCAAACGGTCCCCGTTATCTGTCCTGCGACAAACAATTCCCTATCGGCCATCTAAACGACTCTCTTCTGTGCCTAGACGCCCGACCTGTGCATTCAAGTCTCCGGCTAGTACTACAATATCTGTCGAACGCGCTTTCTGGAGAAGAACTGTCAACTGATGGTAAAACTCATCCTTGATTGCATCCGGGCTGCAATCTGTTGGGGCATAGGCGGAGATGACGAAAAGACACTGATTCTCACGCCGATTTCTTCTCACTTTGATGGAACTTTCTAATCTAACAGCACATAACCGACTGTTAATGGGGATCCAATCGATTAGTGCTGCCTCAACTCTAGCGCTTAGTGCGACACCAACGCCAGCAAGACCAGGCGAGGATGCCACAGGGTCCCCGGATAAGCGCACATGAAACAAGCTTTTCGAGGCAACAGATGGAGAGCGGATTTGTAGTACTTCACTAGAGTCTTGAATACGGGTCTCGGATAGACAACAAACGTCAGCATTAAGACCTTCCAAAGACATAGCCAGCCCTATCTGTTGTCTGATCTGCATTAGTGTGCGAACGTTGAAGGAAGCCAGCTTGAACGGCGTACGTGGTTTCAGAAAGACTGCTTCAGTATTCATAATCGGTGGAAGCATTCACTTTCAACCAGACAGTGGTTGGAGATCGTTTAGATAGGACAGATTTTCCACCAAGGGCGAGCTGCTGCATAAGCTGAAAAGTAAGGTTACACAAATTGGGGATAAAAGGGAGTGAATTAGCGATATGGTAAATAATAATAATAATAGTAATAATGCAAATTGTTTTGTTTCTAGTGTGAACGAGAATATAATTGTCAGTTGAATGTTCCATTTCATTTATTTGCGAGAGGGCTGTGATACTGCCCGGGTGCCCAAACCGAAGCAGGTGGTTTTCTTAGTGGGCCACACCCCGAGCCTTTGACCTAGAGGTCTAACCCACAAGGCAGTGGAGCATCGTGAGGAGATGCAGTCCCATGGTAGCCGGTGACCAATAACTGGTTCATTCGCCATTTGTTCCTTCAGGATACGGGAGCCCATGTGTACCATTGGTTTGGAATCAGGGTTTTCCAACTCCCCTAGGTGGATCCTTCATATCCACCAACCCGGTTATAGTGCCGGACATTCGCTTTTCGTCCTCTCACTTTCGTAAACAACAGTAATGCCACGAGAAGGCAGTGAGTAGGACTTCCCTGACAGAGGCTATATACGCGTGGCCATGTGAGAGCATTTCGAGAGGGAGAGCGGACTCTCCCCACTCTCGGCCGTACCAGGGCATTTGGGGGATAACATTTTCAGACCCTAATCTTTCGAAATACTGCTTATACTCTTAGTCAGTCAGTCACAACGTAGAACTTCGTACGTACGTACATCAGTTCGAGTTGCCATACTACATTAGCACAGAGATGCAGTTGTCGATTCAAATTCCATAGTGGTAGAAGTAATAAGAGTATAAGCAGTAATCCGAAAGATTAGGGTTTGAAGGTGTTATCCAAGAAGTATAATCCAGTGAAATAAGTTTGGAAAGAGAAAAAAGATAGGGACATGAAGAATTCAACACCTGAACTACGGGTGGAGACCGAAGTAGTCGAACGCGTCGACAACTTCACTTATCTTTGAAGTCTAACCAGCCTTAATGGGTTGGTGTCTGACGAAATCTCTTCACATATTCAGAAAACTTGTTTGGCTTTTGTCAACTTACACCACCTATGGCAAAGGCGAGATATCCGCCTATCAATTAAGGGACGAGTATACTGTGCAGCAGTTCGTTCTGTTCTACTTTACGGCTGCAAAACGTGGCTATTAGTCAGTCAGTCAGCTACAATGTAGGACCAGACACATATACACATCGTTCCAAGTTACCACACCTCATAAACACAACGTTATGAACACCAAATTCATAGAAACAATTACTTCAATGGTAATGATATATCAGCAAAGATTGCATATAAGGATATGATACAAGGGAAAAGAATTAGTTCGTAGGAAGAAATGTGTCAAGTAATTTCACTCTCACGGTTTAAGGGCAGACAAAGAGTGTATACACCTACGCCATTGTGATCGGTTCTGAGCCATGTCACCCGGAGTCTCAAACCTTTGGTTACGATAGTCACGCGGACCCCGACCAGGTAGTCTGCATCTACCAACATGGCCCAGATCAGAAGTTAATGACTTCAAGGACTGATGTCACGTTTTGTTTTGACCACCCCCAACTTTCTTCTAACCATTCCCAACACTAGTTAGCATTGCACGTGGCCATTAAGAGTAGACTGTACTCGTAATTTACTAGTATTTTATCATAGATGTCTTGGAAATATTGCTCGCATCTGCTGGGATCACTGGGTAAGTAAATAATTGTGAGGTTAGACACAGGGTATTAGGGAATGATGGTAAATCAGTTGGTGAGATCATGAATCTTCATCGACTGAGATGGTTGGGCCACGTGTTTCGGTTGCGTGAACACCGATTACCATGACGCGCAATGCTGACTGGTATTGGAAACGGTTGGAAGAAAGTTAGGGGCGGCGTAACCAAAACGTGGCACCAGTGCTTGAAGTCTCTAACTTCTAGTCTGAGCCATGTTGGTAGATGCAGACTACTTGTTCGGGGTCCGCGCATAGTAATACAACACAAATGTCTTGTTATTTCTTAGTGTCGTATTAGCTTCTATCTGGGCTGACAACTACTGAGAAGCCATCCTTACCACCTGGCGAATAACTGATTTATATTAGTTAGATAAACTAAAGCAAAACATTTTGTACACACGTTGTATTTCAAGTTTTTTGATTTATTAATGTAATTATTGATTTGGTCATGGGTAATAAACTTACTTCAAACGTTACCGAATTAACGATTTATTAGGCCA
Source organism: Schistosoma mansoni (assembly GCF_000237925.1). Classification (NCBI taxonomy): domain Eukaryota; kingdom Metazoa; phylum Platyhelminthes; class Trematoda; order Strigeidida; family Schistosomatidae; genus Schistosoma; species Schistosoma mansoni. Next base: position 35,988,584 of record NC_031495.1, read on the forward strand.
AAGATAATAAACATTATGGACTGAAAACTGGATAATCATTCAAACTAGAAGCACTCTACAGCTGTTGCTTTATCGGCTGAAGATTTTCGTTAGTGCACACAAACTGCCAGGATATATTAAATATGGGGTCTCCAGGTCTTTCGACAAACACATTCAGAAACTATGTTTGTATTCAATGGTTTATATATTCTAGTCACAGTTGATTCGCGAAATAGCGGAATCATTATCTAATGTGGAGAGTGGATAACTTCCTGACTGCCTAGTTGGTTGACCCAGGGGTCACGGATTATCAATGAAACTTCAGAAATTGTCTGAAGCTAGTCACTAATGAGTAAATAGGTGATTTTGAGGGTTTGTTGAGAATCTCGTTTTGTAATGAACATGCAATATTAAATAAAGTTACTACTATTATCATTATTATCCAGGTTTCAGAAAAATGTTTTGTCAGGAACTGATATAATCTAGTGAAGTATTAAATACTAGATGCCATAGATGGGAGATTCCCAAACGTATTAAACCATAATGAAATAGCTGTCGAATGGTCTCGTGTGGAGTCATTTTTGAGCTGATATCAATCTGTGACCGAATCCATCGTCAAAATGGGTGATGGCTTGATAATTAGGAGATTTCTCTTCTAACTAATAGATCGAGAGTTTGAGTCTTATTCCTCTTATCTCGTTTTAGACAGCCGGATAGTATTGATTACCTTCGCACAAGTATATTGACCTGAAGATAAATGGACAAATTTGTGCTTGGTAAATTAGTTATTTAACTACAGATCTAATTAAATGGTGTTTAAATTTGAGACAATTTACAGTAGCGGAAATAGTAAACTTCTTCAGCATACTGGGATGTTTCTCAAATTGTTGTTCTTTTTAAACTTCAAGAATATTTTCCGTCAATTTTAACTGTTCAGGATGTGCTCGTTTCTGGTTTTAGGGTTTTAATAATCTTTTTGCTATGGAAATTGATCCAAATGTGAACTTAGGAGAGTTCGAGGAAGATCTTGTTGGTTCTGAAGAAGCAGCAGTTTCAGCTGATATACGTAAAACCATAGGTCACTTGATGACTTCTTTCCCTGGGGTGGATGAGTATATGTCGTATACAGAGGTGTTTCGTTTGGTCCGTAATATGGATTATTCAGTTGTCATTTTTGATACAGCTCCTACTGGCCACACACTACGATTGTTAGCATTTCCAGAGGCTATGGAGAAAAGCCTTAGCAAAGTAGTATCGATGAAAAATCAGGTAAGTAGCGATTGTTTCGATCTGGTCAACTTTCTCGAAAATCACTTTTCTGTACTGGTTAAATGTGTACTAACGTAGTTTAAAATGTGTACGATAGCTACAAGTAAACACTACTTGTTTTCATTGGTTACTGGATGGGTTCACTCAAAACACTCTGAAGGGTTTCGGGGAATTTATTTACCAAGACTAGTGTATCTTCCAATACAGACTAGTAAAATTATAATAACCATACATAATAGTTGGTTAGCGAACTAGTAAATCATGCCAAATTTAGTTCTGTCAACTTATTATTGAGCCTTCATGAGTTAAATGTAAATTGTGTTAGAAAATCAAATGTATTAATCGTCCAATATCTTAAAAACTTTTTCTCTTTGTTGAAAGACCACTCTGGAAGTATTATTCAAACTGGGGAGTAAATTTCTTGCTGATCTAATCATGTAGTAGGTTGGTGTAACTTTGTCAACTGGAAAAGCTGACCAACCCTGTTGGGATGACCCTGCAATTTTCTCGCAAGCGACATGACAAGCTCATGGGTCATCAAGGAGCGTTACAACCAATCAGCGATTAATTAGAAGTTATGTTACTAAAATAACGAAAATGGAAAAGTCACATGTGGAGATCCTGATTGGCTGATTTATACACTGCTACTATGTTTAGCGGTGTTCTAGAACTTTCAGTAAAACTCGACTCTTAAATTACTATAAAATCCCCATATTTTCTGTACATAAATGAACCCTGTAGTAAAGTGCTTCCCTCACACTTTGTGCCTTTTCTCTGGTCTTCAAGTCGGTGTATAGTTCTAGCTCGGGGGTACGGAACTAGCTTAGGGGAGCGAATACAGCGTTCAAAATCGGCCAGACGTAACAAACCCCTTATTTAAACTGCGAATATTAAGTGTAAATAAAAATTGCATTCATCAAATTTCGCTGCATCGCCTAACAAATTATTACTATCTGTTTCTTGCTTCTTGTTATGTTTCTTTTTCCTTAGTAGTAGTTTGGGAGGTTTCTTGAATAGAGAAGTTCTTGGATCAACATTTGTGTATCACGTCAGGAAAAATCTAAATATTTTACGTGCATTAAAGAGTTATTTCGGTTGCTTAAACAATCTTATACTTGTCTCGCATACTTTTTTTGCGTGAATTGTACTATCTTCCGTCCATTATCGTGAATCTGTTATGACTTGTGGCCGAGTGGATGCCTAAGTTACTATTCACTATTGTTATCGTGACACAACAGAATCACATTGCTATACATGTTTTTTAACATGTTTAAGAACGAGTGAAGGTAATTATTAACTGGTCTTACGTAATATATGATCGAACCATACTAATTTATTTGAACTTGTGTGACGTAACTAGTGTCGTTTGATCTTTTGTACGTGAACGATGGTCGAAATGCGTCGTTTATCGAATAACTTACCTCACCATTACATTGAGTCATATTTTACTGTTATAAAGTTCAGCTGAATCCACAGCTATGCATTGTACAGAATTTTCAGCAAGTGCCTGCATGCTTCACTAACTCATCCAGTTGTTAAAAGTGGATAATTCCAAATGAATTCTTATGTCATCTTCGACTCAACTTAGTTCTTAAAGTCTATCGTAATAATAAATTATTCCAAATTATTTGTTCGACATTCAAATCTTAGTAAACAGTTTTCATAATTTTTGACTATTAAAGCCAATTTTCATATTTCGAATGTAATCTTTTTGTATCAAATACATGATACTATGTTTAAAAAAGCTATATGCCATGGTAATGTATTATGGGGTTTTGAGTTTAATTACAAAATGAATGCATATAATTTCTATTTTTCTCCTGTGTTTCCGTTTACTCATTATTATTCCAAGTGAAAATTGAAGTTGATTCTTTTGGATATTTTGTTCTTATGTTTTCAATAATTTGTAGTTCGCTCCAATTTTAAATCAGTTAATGGGCCTGGTCGGAATGAACAGTACACAAGGGGGTGATTTAACAAATGCAATAGAAACACGTTTACCTATCGTTAAAGAAATAACAAAGCAGTTTAAAGATTCCACTCAGACTACATTTGTTTGTGTTTGCATACCAGAATTCTTAAGTATGTACGAAACGGAACGCTTAGTTCAAGTGAGTTATTTATTCTAGTTCGGTGAAGATTTATCTTCATTCTTTAAATAATTGTTGTGTTTTATTACTATGGTCTAATGACACGTTGGATATTACAGTAGGCGAATTCACTCACTTTTATATTTTTTGCCATATATATATATATACTACAGAAGTGAAGACCGGTGTCAGACAAGGTTGATTACTCTCACCTTTTCTCTTTCTCCTGGTGATCGACTGGATCATGAAGATGTCGACATCTGAGAGGAAGCATGGAATGTAGTAGACAGCTAGGGTGCAGCTGGACGACCTAGACTTTGCAGATGATCTGGCTCTTTTATCGCACACGCAACAACAAATGCAGGAAAAGACACCCAGTGTAGCAGCAGCCTCAGCAATAGTGGGTCTCAATATAAACAAAGGGAAAAGCAAGATTCTCCGATACAATACAGCATGCACCAACCAAATCACACTTGATGGAGAAGCTTTGGAGGATGCAAAAACCTGTACATATCTGTTCAGCATCATTGATGCACCCGGTGGATCTGATACAGATGTGAGGGCGCGTATCAGCAAAGCAAGAGCAGCATATTTACAACTGAAGAACATCTGGAACTCAAAACAATTGTCGATCAACACCAAGATCAGAATTTTCAATACAAGTGTCAAGACAGTTCTACTGTATGGGGCGGAGACGTGGAGAACTACGAAAGCTATCATCCAGAAGATACAGGTGTTTATTAACAGTTGTCTACGCAAGATACTTCAGACCCGTTGGCCGGACACTTTCAGAAACAACCTACTGTGGGAAACAACAAACCAGGTTTCAGCGGAGAAAGAAATCAGGAAGCAGTGCTGAAAGTGAGTAGGAAACACATTGAGGAAATCACCCAACTGCGTCACAAGGCAATTCCTCACATGCAATCCTGAGAGCCAAAGGAAAAGAGGAAGACCAAAGAACAAATTACGCCAAGAAATGAAGATAGATAAGGGAAAAATGAATAAAAATTGGATAGAACTAGAAAAGAAGGTCCAGGACAGAGTGGGTTGGTCGGCGGCCTATTTTCCTTTGGGAGTAACAGGCGTAAGTAAATTGTTTTTGTTCAAATTGCTTTTTTCATATTGCTTTATATTACTTGGTAATATTCAGTAGACAGTTTTATTTCTAATAAAGTTTACGGTGTAACGCAAGTTTATTTGTTGCGTAATATCCTCAAGTATTTATGTAAACTAATAACATTTACTGTATTTACGATTATAATTAGTTTCTACGAATTCTTGCAACAGTTGTTTCTAGTTTTTTTTTTACACTTTTTAAATCTGTTTAAACCCAACAGTTTCCACATATAAGTGTTCTAGTTCCTATTTTGGTTGTCCATAAAATGTTGTTAACAGTAGACACAATTATCAATTATCATTTACGCTGTCCTATATTGTAATTACTTTTTATGTCATTACAACAGGGACCAATTCTCTTTCCAGATGTATAGATGAGTTAATCGTCACAAATACCACACAAGTTGGGGTCTGTAACCAATTTATATATCTTCTTCAATAACAGAACCATTCTTTAGAAAACGTTTTTTCTTTAATTTTCGGTTTCATGTGAATCTCAATCGTGTAGTTGGACGCTTCAATAAGATTCACAGCCAACAACTAGTTTCTAGCGAAAATGCCACTTTATATTTACATTTTTAGTAACCTAGAAATGCAGTGAAAGGTGATTGAATGATATATGCAGATTGGTTCGACAACATAATAGATTGTTTGTTATCGTTAATCCCATCTCGCGTTGGACCATGATCTAAAATCTAGTGTGGAGAAATTTCCATCTCACTGGTCTAAAATGTTGGTTTCTAACTCAGCTATATCTTATCATATAATTTACTAGCAACGAAGTCGTTCATCAGTAAATGTCAACGCGTATCAGCTAAGTATAGCGAAGGTTATTATAATCCTGATAGAATTATCAAGTAACCGGTATCGGTTCCCCTGACTTGTTTCTTATGAAAATACGTCACTCAGTTGGACCACCCATTTATCGTTCTTTTATTGAAATATTAGTACGTTAAAGAACAGATTATAAAAACAGCTAGTTCATCTATTTAATCATAGCTGAGATGCATTATGCTGGCAGAATGTCCATTCAAGTCATTGCACTCCGAAATATGTGTTTCTCGACAGATGAGATCTATACCATCTTTTCCACACGATTTTTATCAATTCACTTATACCCGATTTTTGTATTCTGAATAGGGACGTACATGTTTCAATAATCAAAGCTCTGTAAAATTGTCAACACATTTTTTCTAACTCTCAGTGTCTAAAACTGTGTGTCTGATTAATCAATTCAGCATTAGTGTATGTCTCGACAGTGATTGATAGTTTCAAATAGAACTTTGCTCCCAGACAATAATTCACTTTGATGATTGATATTGTGTTCATGTTTCCTTTCGGTATGCGAATTCACCATTTTTTCAAATTTATACTCAATACTTACTCCTGTTACCCTTCATGGCAACATGGGTCGCCTATCAGGATTCTCCAACCAACTGTGTCCTAGACTCTTCTTTCCAGTTGTTTCCAATTGTTGTTCATTCTTTTGATGTCTGCTTTCGATTCCCTGCCCAATATGTTCCTTGATCTTCCTCTTTTCTGTTTCGCCTCAGAATTTCAAATTAGGGCTTGCCTCATGATGCAGTCTAATGAATTCCGAATTGTATGTCCTATCCACCTCCAACGTCTTTTCCTAATTTCCTCTTCATTAGGGAGCTGGTTTGTCCTCTGGAACAGTAGGTTGTTGCTAATAATATCCCACCAACGGATCTGGAGTATTTTGTGTAGACAATTATTTAAAAATGCCTTTACATTTTTAGAGACGGTTGTGGTAATTCTTCACGTTTCAGCTCCGTACAATAGAATCGTCTTGACGTTTGTATTGAAGGTTCTGATTTTGATGCTGGCTGACAGTTGTTTTGAGTTTCATTTGTTCTTCAATTGTAGAAATTCCTCCTTTGTTTCGGAAATCCTTGTCTTTACGTCTGCATCAGATCCTCCTTGTTCGTCGATTATGCTACCCAGTTATGTATAACTTCCCACCTGTTCCAGGACTTCTCCAACAAGTGTGTGGTACTCGCTGTTGTATTTCAGGAGCTTGCTTTTTTATTGCAGATGTTGAAGACTGCTGTTACTGAAATATATTAAGCAAGAATCACAAAGGGCTAGATATGTAATTTTACATTGTCATCCCGTTTTTCGAACAAACATCATTCAGATATTTACTAGGTCTTCACCTTTCATTGTTATTGCTTTTTTGCATAGAATTTGTGACAATTTCATCTAATTTTATTTTTGAATTTGTAGGAACTCACTGCACACGATATTGATGTCCACAATGTCATTGTAAATCAACTGTTGTTTCCGAATTTATTATCATCATGTGATGCCTCATCTAAAGATCACTCAAATGAACCTCCATCTACTTGTCGGATGTGCTTGGCACGTCATCGAATACAGTCGAAATATTTGGAGCAAATTTTAGAACTGTATGAAGACATGCATGTCATACAATTACCTCAACTAGAAAATGAGGTAAGAGGAATAAAGTCTGTTCAAGACTTCTCCGAACTTCTTTTAAACCCCTACCGTAGGAAATAAAAAATTAGGGGTTTGCACGTTTTTTATAAAAATGGTGTCGTTTGTACACTTTTGTAATTATTCTTTCCTTTGAAAAAATATTGAGCGTTTTTTCTAATGAACTGATTTGAAAATGACATGCCCATTAACAGTTGTTCCTTATTTATTTAATACTGGAAACATCCTTGCTAGTTTTTCATTTTAAGTTACTTTTTAATTTGTATATGTAATGATTCAAAAAACCCGTTCAGTAATATAATTGACACATTTCCAACATAGATTATAATGCATAGGCTTCTGAAAGGGAATTTCGATTTTTTTTATTTTGAAGTTTCTGCATCTGTTGCTCGTGTGAGATATTTGAATATTCATTTTGATCTGTGTATTTCTAGATAATGTAATTACACATTAAGTAATTGTACTTTCAGGATTCTAATCCACTCAGAAAACATACCAAAAGTCTATGTTATTTTCAGTTCTTCTTTAGACAGCTTGGTATACTCATTGTTTTTACGCCATTTAAAATGTACGTCGCATGTTACCTTGAAATTCCTTTAAACAAAACAAGTAAATCTTTCAGAGAAAATTTAGAAATGCACGTCTAGAATCGTTATTAGACGTTATGATCTCAAACAGCTGAAGTTATTCATGTTTACCTACAAAGAGAAGTAACATCACAATCTTCATGCTATCTCAACAAGATAGTCTCAGACGCCCACCAGCGCGATCCTCTAGTAAGTCTTAGCTGAACTGCTTAAAAGTGACCAACCGCTCAGAATGGGTTCTGCTTCTCACTGGAAATAAACACCGTGTGTAACAATCTCCAAACCAACATAAACACAGTCTCACCAATAGACTATTTCAAGCTCAAGTTAAACGTGTCTTATTCAGACAAATCTGTAAATGGTCTACCACTACGGATTGCTAATGACCTACGCATAATTTAATTTCTAACAATGACGAGTGCAATCAGCCAATCCATCAAGCTTGAATTGACGATATTTCTGCTTTTTTAAATTAGTTAGTTTCAATTCTGAGGCAGGAGTTTAGTAAATGATAACAATTTTTCACGTAGTTTAGGTTATTTTAGTATCTACTTCATTTATAACGCGTATCTTACAGAGATTTTATATTAACTTACATATTTCGAAATGTCAAATCTTTACCGTAAATACGCACAGTACGTGTATTTAAGTTTATAAAATATGATAGGCAGTTTAGAAGACACATGACATCTGATGCCTATAGTAACTGCAAAATGTCAAGACAATTGGAGATAACTAGAAACCTACAACAAGATCAGCATATTAATCAATCCGTCCAAAATTTCGATCTTTAGGACGATAGACCGAACACTTCAAGGAACAGTTCAACTGGCCTTCAGTTACTCTACAACTACCCACTATCCCCAAACAGTCTGAATGGAACATTGAAGTAGGTCCACCGACTCTAGTTGAAGCGCGAAAAGCTAAAGCCAATTTGAAACGAGGAAGAGCAGCTGGTCCAGATGCGTTGGCTCCAGAGGTCTTTAAATATGGTGGTCCAATTTTAACTATCAGGTTGACTAATATCTGGTAGTTGGACGTAGTTGGACGTAATCCTATGTGACTGGTCGGAATCTCTGGTTGTCCCAATATATAAGAAGGGGTCAAAATCATCCTGTAATAACCAAGAGGGATTAGCTTGACTAATATGGCATCTAAAATAGTAGCCTCAATATTCATCAGGCGCCTAACAAAGACTCGTGAACTGCAAACACGAGAAAATTAGGCTAATTTGAGACCTGTGTCGACCACATATCCACTATTCATCTGGCATGCTTATCGGCGTCAGACAATGATAGTTTTTCTTGACTTTAAAGCAGCATTTGACCCTGTAGACCGAAAGGTTCTGTGGCAGTGTCTGTCATTGAAAGGTGTACCTCAGAAGTACATAGACCTTGTGAAGACTCTTTACTCGAACACTAGCAGTCGAGTGAGAACTTAGAGCGAACTGTCATATGATTTTACAACTTTAAGTGGTGTCCGACAAGGCTGTCCACTATCCCCACTTTTGTTCAACTCCATCATAGACCTATTGCTGGAAATAACGTTCTCGTCGACTGAATTTCCGAGCATTGATCTCCTACCAGGAGGTACACTTAGAATACGCAGATAATATAGTCCTGTTTGATTTGTTGGTAGCACTGAACAACAATGCCAGGATGTTTGGGATGAGTTTCTCACCATCTAGATGCAAGTTGTTGCTTCAGGAATGGCCTGCGTCAACACCTGAACTACGGGTAGGGAGTGAAGTAGTCGAACGCGTCGACAACTTCACTTATTTTTGAAGTCTAACCAGCCCTAATGGGTTGGTGTCTGACGAAATCTCTTCACATATTCAGAAAACTTGTTTGGCTTTTATCAACTTACACCACCTATGGCAAAGGCGAGATATCCGCCTATCAATTAAGGGAAGAGTATACTGTACGACAGTATGCAACAGACATGTTGCTAATAATGAGATGGATTATCGGCTAAAAAACTTTTGATGATGGCCTATTCAGACAACTCTTGTCTAATCTTCCTGACTAGGAGCAAGCAGTACTTGTCTCGTTTCGAAAGAACGCTGTAGACGACCTGGCTGCATCTACTGACTTCATCCTACAAATCACGAAGTCTTCTAATGCTGATGTTTTTTCAGCCAAAGAAAAACCTCAAACGACCCAGAATGACATTACGAAATTATGTCGGACACTGACATCTTATCTTAGACTTCGTGATGACCGTAAACGGTCACATAGTCCGCGAAGAAGCACATCACGTACGGCGATCTGCCTCTAGACAGCGACAGACGGATAACCTCGACTAGTGCTGATATCATAACCAGTATGAAAGCTCTTCCAAATATTGCAGGAAACCCTACAATTATACGAACCCAAAATCGACCGACGAGAAAAAATATTGGGACGGCACGCGTTATCGGCAACCGTAGCCGGCGTACATGGCCGTCTGTTATGCGTCACAAATGTGATAACGAAAGTTCGCTACCTCGTAGACACTAGCGCAGAAGTTCGCGTTCTTCCTACAAATTCTAACGACCGGATTCACGAGTCTGTTTTAAACTTAGAGGCGGCAAACCGAAAGCCCTTCGACACATATGGTAAAAGGTACGTTTACCTCAACGTCGGTTTACGCAAACCAATCCTTCGGGTCTTCGTTGTTGCAAACGTTTCCATGCCAATCGATGGCATCGACCTGTCACAACATCATACTATACTCATCAACACTCACAAACAGAGGTTAGCAGACGGAAACACTAATTTGTCTGTTTATATATCTTCTTTTTCCAGTTGCAAATCATTTCCAGTCACAATCAGGCACACAATAGACCCATTCTATCAACCATTACTCAGTAAGTACTCTGAGATAAACCAACTGCAGCCGAAATTGCCACATGTAACCATAATTGTTACACATCACGACTACAGGACCACCTATGTTCTCCAAAGTGTGCCTACTAGCGCCTGCAAAGCTGAGGTTGGCTGAAAACGAATTTGAACACATGATAGAGTTAGGAATCATTCAATAGTCAAACAGCCCATAACCATCTCCCTTGCACATGGTCCTCAAAAAGGACAGCAACGATTGGCGTCCAACTGGTGACTATCGGCATTTGAATGCGGAAACCATTCCCGATCGTTACCCGTTTCTTCACATTCTCTATTTGACAGCTACCTTGAAAGGTGCAACTGTCTTCTCGAAAATCGACTTGGTTAAAGCCTATAACCAGATCTCTATGGCTGGTGACGATATTTCAAAAACCACTATCATCACTCATTTCAGACTACGAATTTTCACGAATGTCTCTCGACCTGAGAAATGCTGTTCAAAACTTTCAAATGGTAATAGATGACGTTTTCCGATGTCTCCACTTCGTACACGCGTATGTTGATGGCGGCTTAATTGCAAGTTCGGATAGAGAATACCATCTCCAGCTTCTGGACATTGCATTCGAACGACTGCAAAGGCACAGCATTACTGTAAACATTGAGAAATGCCAAATGGGAATTGACTCTTTAGATTTCCCAGCACATTATTGATGCCTAATGCATTTGACCTCCTTGAAGTAAAGTGATGGCTACTCTCGATTACCCAGAACAGACCCCATTAAGCCATTGCGCACATTCAACAGCCTTGTAAGTTTCTATATACAGTTCACCTCATACTGATTGCCTTTTACGAAACCGCTAACCGACCATCTTCGTGGAAATGCAAAATCCGTTAATCTGGACGACACCGCGCGAAAAGCGTTCTCCACAGTTAAGACAAAAATCTTTGCACATCAGGACACCAAATCACCCATTAGTATCGCAGTAGACACATCCGACTCAGCAATTGGAGGAGCCTTACAACAGTGGATTAACCACAACTAGCAACATTTGGCATTCTTATCGAGGCGGTTGATAGACTGACTAGAGGTATAGAACTTTCCAATAACGAACTCTTAGCCATGTATTGTGCTTTACGGCATTTTCAACACTCCAATGAAGAACGAAAATTCACTCTTTTCACTGATCATAAACCTCTTACTTTCTCTTCGAGCTCGTCTTCAGATAAGTACTGACCTCGTGAGTCTCGACAACTGAACTATATCTCTCAGTTTACTTCACATATTCAACAATTTCCTGGAGTAAACAACGTAGTTGCAGACGTTTCGTTTCGCGTGACTTCCTTCAGCAGTTTTCAAGGAATCAACCTTCTTAAACTCACCCAGCTTCGAAAAGAAGATACTGATCTTCAGCACGAGTTGTCCTCAACGACCCTTAAACTGCGGATTAAACAGATGGATGAAGGTAGGGGAACCTTACTATGTGACACATCTACAGGTATGAATAGCCTAGTCGTGCCGAAACGTTATTGACGCAAAGTCTTCAATGCGTTGCGCAAACTTTCTAATCCAGGTGTTCGTGCATCCATCGTGCTTATAGCAGAATGGTTTAGCTGGCCCGATATGAGTAAAGATGTGAGGAAGTGGACACGATCCTGCGTAAGCTGTCGGAAATCCAAGGTGAATAGACACAGCAAATTTCCCTTCGGCTCGTGTTGATCATGTTTATCTGGATTTGGCAGGACCCTTACCAGATTCAAGTGGATACTCTTATCTTTTAACCTGCGTAGACCGTTTCACCAAATGACCAGAAGCAGTATGTTGAGTATGTTGATTCCAAATCAACCAGTGATGCAGTTAATTTCATGAATGGAGGGCAAATAGATGGACAGGAAGTTTGAGTTTCTGAAGTTCATTCTCAAACGTCACACCTACGTGATCGTGCAGGCCGTTCGGATGAACGAAACGGCTGCAGAAAAAGAGGCCATGATTCATCGAAGCATGGTCGTGAATGGTCACATAATCGCGAAAGACATACTTCAAATACTTTTTTGATTTCGCAGAACATAATCGTGCGGAAGAAGATCCTGCAAAAAACATGCTTCTCACAATCATTTTCGAATTCATGATAGGCAAGAGCATTCTCGAATTCGAAAACGGATTAGGGGTCGTGAATGTGAAATAACACGTTGTAGTCGTCTAGATAATGAACTCAAAAGAAACCGACGAGAAGGCTGTGGTAGTTCATTTGCAAGTCTTCTGACTAGTCGGCCTCTATCTCCTCTCACGGGATCACGGTACCACAGACCTAGTACTCTAAGCGCTCGAACTGGCCCTAAACGACCTATGTCCCTTAGTTCTGAAGCAAAATTACAATCAACTTCTGGTCGAGGAAATTAAAAAAAACCTGGAGATGTTAACCATTGTGATAAGAAGGCATCTTCCCGTTCATCGTCTTCGTCTTCCTTCGATTCAGAATCATATTTATCCGCACCAAGTTCGAATTCTGGTTCTAGTTCATCCTCTAGTTAAAGTCCTCGCTTACATTATAGGAGGGCTCTCCGATTTTTTAATTTCGCCATAAATCGTATGATGAATAAACATGCTATTACGAATGTCTGCATTCCTCTGTTCGCACTTAAATCATGCATATTTTAATACTTTTGATCTTGTTTAAAAAATGTTTATAGAGGGTGGCGTTACTGACCAGCAAACATGATGATAGGGAGATAACTTCAATCCACCCGTGCCTGTGGGGAAAAAAATTGTTTAATTACGGCTCTTTATGGACTAGTTGAATGCCACGAACCAACGGACCAATGGAGACAGCCATTTGTGTATAAGAATACTGTTCTCAGCGCTGTATTTTATAGCTACACATCACCCCATACAATCAGCTTCTTTCTGAGCCCCCTTCATTTATGAAGTTCCTTATCCACTCATGCCTTGTTTACACTTATTTTCCTTAACATATTAGAATGCTGTTGCTTAATAAGGACCTTAATAACAGAGAAATAAACTAAGTAGTCATACCTTAACTATTCCTCCATGAACGTTGACTGCTCTGCTTCTCGTCCTTTCTTTTTCTTACAGTCTTTTTCAGCCTCCTTGAGATATGCCACCGAAAATAGATATGGAACGGGTGACTTTAGTAAAGCCTTAGATATTCCAGAGGAATATAAGATTACGTTTTCTAGAAGCGCCCAACTTCACATGAATCTCTTCTCGACCATCTTGCATCTCCCAACGAACCTTCATGATGAGCGTCAATTGTGATGTTGACAATACATTTCCTACTAAGATCATCTACACTCATATCTTATAAAATATCGCCCTAGCTGAGTGATTTACTACAGTGAAAATCGTAACTTCTGTAACAAATTGTTCTTCTCTGTAAACTGTCATGCCTCATGTAACTAACTGTTATTTGAGAATAAATTATTACCACTATTAAGAAGAAAATGGTAAATCATAGTAGGATATTATCCTTGGACCTTATGCATAGTCTCTTAAGAGACCTATGTGAGGTCTCTTGGACTAGCTCAGGTGGCAGCGAATCCCAGTATTTGACTACTCTTACAGAGTAGACATTTTGTCTACAGTCCATTTTGCTGTGTAGTGTCTCTAGTTTCCGGGTGTCACACCTTAGGTTTTCGTTGAGGCCAAAATTAAGTAGGTGTTTAGTGGGATGTCTAGAAATGTTAAAGATACTGTGGGCAATGAGAAGGTCACCTCTAATGCGCCTATACTCTAGTCAGTAAAGGTTTGATGATCAGAGGCACTATTTATAAGGCTTGAATTTGATTTCCTGGCTCGCCGTTGGATACACTCCTGTGTTCTTATTGTTATGTATTTGACCTAGGCTGTAGCCAATTGTTACGTCTGACCGATTGTGAACGCTACATTCGCTTCCATAGGCTAGTTCCGTACCCCGAGCTAGAACTATACACCGACTTGAAGACCAGAGAAAAGGCACAAAGTGTGTGGGAAGCGCTTTACTACAGGATTCATTTATGTACAGAAAACACAGGGGTTTTGTAGTAATTAAGAGACCTTGAGTTTCCATAGTAGCAGTGTTAAACAGCCAATCAGGATCTCGTTATTTTAGTAACATAGCTTCTAATTAATCGCTGATTGGTTGGGGCTCTTTATGAGCCTCTGGAGGCTCTGATAGAGTTTACTGTAAGCCGACTTAACACTTATCGTTTTGGAGTGCGGGAGGTGTATGGTATAATTCGTCCCAGAGATGTGCTACTAGAACTGTAAACGCGATACTGGCGATCCCAGAGTCTATGTGAAAGTTATAGTCAGAACAAGAACAACTTGGCTTTAGACTTTGTCTGTTTCTAAATATGAAAACAATTAAATTATTGCAATAATTAAAGAATTACAGTCATTAAGTGAAACGCACAAACATACCGACCAGTATTGCGTGTCTTATTGAACTGAATAAAATTTATGAGTCACATTAATATGATAGGATAATAATGTCTTTCAATTGGTAGGTCATATGCGAAAGGGGTAGTTTACGGACACATCAGACTAGATTAACTTGTTGGGAGCTTCAACAACGATTTGATTGGTTAGTTACGGACATAACTTACGGGAGGTAATACTGTTTTCTTATCCTAAATGGGGACGAATAAAACTGTCGGGGATTATGTCAAAGTTTTACCATGAAATTGACCAAAAATGCTCATTGGCGTTTACAGTGCACAGTTTGCTCGAAAGGCATTTTTGTCACAGTTAGTGTAAGACCAAGTTGCACTCAATAATCTTTTTCAACTTGGGATACTTCCAGAGAGGTGTTTCCTAAGTTGTAAATGTGGCCTGTGAAATGTCTCTGATGGAATACTTTACACTTGGAAGTGTCAGAGGTAAGTTCGTTGTCGTCTGTCCAACTTTGAAATCGAGTCAGACCCTTTGTAAGTGCCAGTTTATCCACTCGCTTGCATACTTCTCCTTAGAGTTTCACATCATCAGTGAAAACTAATAAACCTGACGATACCTACAGTAGAAGATTGTTTATATAGATCAGGAAAAGAAGGAGTAATAGTACTGAACCCTGGGGAGACCCCACTAGGACATTATGTTACCTGAGAGAAAGTGAAGTTAACCCTAACCTTAAAATGTCGATTATTAGATATGAAGTGAGCCAAACAATTAAAGGTGATTTGATACCTAATCGTTTGAGTTTGTTGATAAGACACATATGGTTGACCCTATCAGAAGCTTTCGAGAAGTCAAGGCATATGACGTCAACCCTCCTCTTGCGATCAAGGATGGTTGTAAATTTGTCCACGGTGGTCAGCAGATTGGTTGTACAAGAATGACCTTCCCTGAAACCATGCTGTTGGGGTGAAAAGAAGTTTAAGGATAATAAATGGTCGTGTATAAAGTCGCATATCAGGGACTTCATAATATTTTAGTGTGTAGAGTGAAGTGTTAGCGGTAGGTAGCTTGAGGGTTCGCTACGTCGACCTTTGAAAATTGGTGTGAGCCATCTTCCAAATTTCCGGTAGTTTGCCTCAGCTTTGCGAGTGTGAGAACAACACACTAAGCGGTAATGCTAGGATTGAAGCTGCTTCCATCAGTGCACGTAATGAACCATATCCGGGCCAAAAAATGTCTTTTCTTAGGTGCTGCAGTTTCCGTCACACCAAGTCAGCGCTCAGGTTCACTTCAGAAGGTCCTATGAAGTTGCAGATGAATCTTTCATCAAAATGGTTAGTGTGGATCGGCTGAAATATACAAGAGTACTGTTCAGCCAAAAGGTTAGCGGCGTCACCGTCGTTATTGGTCGGGCCATTAGGACCCAGCAGTTGGGAAACTCCAGAAGAGAGGCTGCATAACGGAATAAGCTTTCCGGAGTGGAGAAAAACTTATCGATAAGCTTTATCTGGTACTGAAGCCTGTCTTTTCTTATCGCCTTTGTGCATATGCTCCTCACTTGCTCGAATCGCTTGTATGCGTTGTTATTATCGGTTCGTTTGTCTTCTGCTCAGTAATGCCTTTTGTGGCCTAGCTATCGGAGGGTGCGATTCTTGATGACTGTAGGTTGTGTTTAAGGTTTTCGAGACCGTTTGAGGAACAGACTGCTTTGTAACACATAAGATCATGTGCAATAAGAAATCTCAGTGAGTATCCACACCAAGTTGAGGGTGAGCTGCACAATCCACCTGTTGTATGTGGTCCTGTAAGGCTGAGACATTGAACCATTTGAATGTCCAGCGTCCGTTATTGATGCGATGTCTTAGATCACTTTTCCTGATAAAACTAAAGGCTATGACGGCTTGATCGATTTTCCCAGAGGAGCCAGGATTGAGAGGTTTTCAATTAATAATTCTTCGTTTGTAAATACCCAGTCTAAGCGCGACGGCGTCTAACTGTTTCCTAAAAGAGTTAACGACTTCACATTTCCGAATAACAACAGATCTTCAATAAGGTTAAAGAACGGAGTTTCAGTAGAGGTTTCACCTCCAATGTACATATGTTCCGCGAAACTGACTTTAGGAAGATTGAAGCCACTTAGAATCAGGATATTAGTGAGTCCGAGACGCGTAGAGCAGGATAATCCTTCCAGCATACGATTGTCGTATTTGATGTAAGCCGTAGGATTCCTGTAGATGATTCCAACTAGACACCTCCAGGTGGTAGACAATCTTACTGAGCACCATACAGATTCATGAAGATTGATAAACTCTTGACTGTGCATTTGATGTACCTCCAGGCTAAATCGTAAGTGTAAGGCTACCTCACCCCCAATTACTATTTTTCTGTCATTGTGAAACAAAGACATCCCAGGTATTGCTAGCTCCTGGTCCGTAAACTGAGAAGATATCCAAGTTTCAGATATTCTTATCAGATGAGCATTATTAGCACTGGTAAGATCACGTAGCTCATCTATTTTATTTGGTAAACTCACAGTGTCCATGTATAAGCAGTTTACGCTTTAAATTTAAATTACGTGATTTTCACCTTCCTGTTTGTCTGTATAAGCCATACGTGAATGGGCAGGTAGCCTACCTGTGCAAGGTTTTTCCAAGTTGACAGCCCTTGTCCTTTACACGTTTTTAATGATCAGGACAGTCCACAAGTGGATTGGTCAGCACCAAATTGCCTTTGTGCTTGATTCTGGTGTCAGATGGACTACCTGGATGCATGTGGATTCCAGTTGGCGACCGACGTCTGTTGGTTGCAGCCGCCACATAGGTGGATGGGAACGTTATCTTCATTAGCCGAGGTCTAGGATCTCCGTCCCTCTTGGCCGGTTTCGTAACTTGTTGAGTCAGTATGTTTTTTATCTTCAAGGATCGCTTGATGAATTTCTATTCCATTATAACAGATTTTGTGTCACAAGGGTCTGTGTTTTCCGCCGCGCCTTGCACGAAACTTCGCGTGGGATTCCTAAGGGATGTTCTGGGTGAGATTGCGCTCAGAATACGGTATGTCAGGCAGTATTCTTACGTTCCCATAAGATTTCAGTAAGTGACTAGCTAGATTGGTAGCATCAGTGAGTGTTACATGAAGTAGCCTCACGTGGTTTTGATGCTTAGAGTGCTTTCCATAAGTGAGCCGTATGAACGTCAATGGCTCTATTCTGAGAAGTTCAAGCTTCTTGTTTAAATCTTCCCAGGACATCCTGTCATTTTTGTGCTGCAAACTGAGAAGATTAGGACTGTCTTTAAGGTTCATGATTATAGGAGAATCTTCACTAACAGTTTTTGTTTCCCCAGGATTTCCGGTGCATTCAGGTTAAGGACCTTGTTTTTTGGATGTCGAAGCGCGTTTCCGGTTCCTGGGCTCCTTGATGCCGAGATGGACATTCTTGAGAGTCGACTTTGAGGCGAAATCGTCAGTTGATTTCCCAACAATACTTGAGATGTTCAGCTCCTTAGATGCTGAAGCCCGATCCTTTTTAACTTTGGTAACGTAGGTCCAATCGCGTGCAATGTTTTTGAGAACCATCTTTGTATTTAGAGACCCTGTGCTGGGAGAGTCAAGTTTGCTGAGGGAGTCTATTACCGTCGATGTTATGATCGTGCTGAGTTTCAGAATGTCATCACCAGTGTTAATACATGCCCCATCGGTAGTAGCACTGTCCCTCTTCTTGTTTTCATTTAGCGTCTTTGTTTGTCTATTCGTTTGGCGACTTTTTGCTAGTTTACCGACAAATTATTCCGTAGACCCGTCAATAGGACAATTATGATGCTCAGCAAAACGTCATTATCCATGTTGCACATGACACATACCCACCTGTGGTCCGACTTATTGAGTCGGTTGTGAGCAGTTGCGGTGAGATCTGCTCACGCTTCATGGAACCGATTTTTGCAGTTGTCGTAATACATGCTAGATGCAACAGCAAAACGGCATCCAGGTCGTTTGCATGAATTTTTCATGACTATATTGACGTAAACTGTTTTATATGGTATCAAAAGCCTGAGACCGTAAGAAAAAACAGTACACTAAAAAACAGGTTACGATAAAGTGAAACTAGACTTTACATGAAAAACTGAAAACAAGCCTAGTAGTAAGCTGAGGTAAAACCACAGTTAACTGTTAAGTTGTGTAAGACTAAAAAAGTAATCTACCGGACGTATAGCTCAGAATAGATTCTTTAAATCAGAAATGGTACTTTTAATGCGTAAGAACACAGCAAAAGTTTGAGAAATGCAAATCACGTTAGGACTAAACTTCCTGTCGCGCACTAATGCAATTCAGTGTAACTACTTTCTTTCGACACTTTCAAAAAGGAGTCGAACCCCTGCAACACGATGGACTTTTAGGATTTCAACTTTCTTCATTTATTAGTAGTCTGTCATACATCTTTTGTTTTTCTACCTATTTTAGAATACCGCGATGTATGAGCGTCTTAATGATGGCTGTTTATAAGGGACTAGACTTATGTTTACGATAACTTAGTTGGACTTTTATTCATTGGAGCATACTTACTGGATATACGTCTTATAAAAGCTTGAATTTTTCGAGGAGATGGCTGATTTAGAAGCTGTGCTAGCGGATGTCAGCTATTTGATGGCTATGGAGATGAGTAAATCCACTCCAGCGGCTCGTGCGAGCAAAAGAATTACATTACCGGACCCCAGGTGATTTATTTTTTGCTCTTGTCTTACAGTCTGTTGGTTGTTTCATTCCGGCATATTATTCACTTTTGTCAGCTGACAGGACATCTCAAATCAGTTAGATAATATAAATGATCGACATGACACCATTTTACAGAAAGTTGTTTTGTGTGCAGGAAAACTAAGCTGTCTCGTTTTTGCCCGATTTTGCACTGTCCGGATTCAAAATGTTTTGTCTGAGTGTTAATTCACACCACCCTACGTCTTTGGCACTAAAATCTACTAGGTTACCCTAAAATTGACTTGCTTCCCTTGATTACTTACCCTTCGTTGGTGCAAATCTGTGACCATAGAATATCCATAGTTTGAAAGCATAAGATTCAGATGTAATCTCCGAGATCACTGGTGGGACTGTAATCGCCTCATAAAACGATTCTGGATCCATAAACTTCGCATGGAATGTGTTACTGTTTTTGCCATTCCGTATCAACTACCATAAATGGGGCTGTATGGGTTTTGCTTAAAGCAATACATAGCACTGGTGAAATTTCCATGTTTTGTCTCTACTATGTGGGGAACACGTTTCGTTTTCACAAAACACAAGCACATAGTTGGGGTTTTAATTGATGTTGGAAGCAAGCAGTAATGGAGTGAATAAAAATGTAGCCATTTGGCACAACATGGTAGTCAAGCACAAAGTCATGCCTTCCAATTTGCATTGGACGATTCTGTTCGTACCGAAGTAGATAGCAAATTAAAATAATAGGATCCTTTCATAAGAAGCGAAAGGTGTGTGTAATTACAACTACTTACTGGCCTGATAACTTGACCTGAGCTACAGTAACCGTGTTAGGGTCTAGTACCAAGACCTGTGTAGGAGATTAATAACTTCAACTTCATGTTATGATTATGGTCTGGGCACCCGGGCAGTATCACAACACACAAACACATCAAGTGGCTTGTGACGCATATGTATTCGATGCCCCTTTGTACCAATATTTCTGTTCAAATAAATAAATGAGTATAAGATGTCACCACTTTACAATTCTATGTACCTGCTACTTGGAGTCACGTATCACATTTTGTATTAAACTTGATCCCATTCAGTTATGAATATGAAAGGTAGGACATGATGCTAAATAATTATAGTGTTGAAGCATAATTTAGGAACAGTACAGTTAGTGACTTTTTGGAGTAAGAGTACTTACTAAGTTATAATTTGTTATTCAAGTATGTAAAGTTTGCTCTGATTATTTATTTGCTTGTCTAAACACAAACATTGGTGCAAGGAGGGACTGGGATACCGCCCGGAAGCCCGCATCGAAGCTTTTGTTTTTAGGTTGTAAAGTTCTACACTTCTGGTGCCAATCGTTCGCAAATACTTTAATTAGTCATCAAATTCATAGAAAATCAATTTAATAATCCTGTTACCCACATCACTTAGAGCTCGCATGTTATACGAATATATGTTTTCTGTATTGCAACAGAGAGTATAGCAACTTGTGATGATATCATTATTTATATTAAATAAATTTAATTTCTCCAATCTAAACCTAACTCAGAAATACACCTTTCGAGGTTAGCTTATGGCCAATAAATCATCAGAAATTCGATAAATCTTAGCTTTCAGTGATCTTTTTTTAAGTCAAGTACTTTTTACTGTGAAAATGGAAATTTTTGCTCTTCATATAGATTTTGATACGGTAGTTGTAAAAACAGGCTTCTAAAGTATCTTGAACACAAGTGAATTAGTTTTGTTCGTCCTTGTCCTTTGTTCTTGATTTTGTACCTTACTATTATAATGGTTTTGTTGCTTTCATTGCACTGGATGAGTTTAAAAATAAATGCATTTTGAACACGTAATATTTTTGTATTCCATAAACATATGGGATGTGTTTGACACAGGAAGCAGACTAAATCATATCAAAATTTACAAACAGTTCGAATCACCCGCTAGAAAATACGAGTTTGCAGTACCCTATTTCAACGTGGTCACAGTTTCCGATCCCTTTCCACTTACTAAAGTCTAAACAACTGGATATTATCATTGTAGACTACGAAATACGTGTCTTAGAATCCAGTTATGTATTTTACTACTAGTACGCCTTGCTCTTCGTACTACGTATGTTTATGATCAATATGTATCATTTTTTTTTACCCGGGTTAGAAATTAAGTAATAGGCAAGGATGACAATTAGATTAATGAAGTAGTGAGTCTTCATCAATTGAGGTGGTTAGGACATGTTGCGTATACCCAACCACCCCCTACTTTGACAGGCGGCTTCCTGGTGTAGGAGTAGACTGAAAGCTAGGGGCGGCCAAACTAAAACGTGGCATCAGTCCGTGTTGTCACTGACAACTGGACTTAGCCATGTTCATGGGTGTAGATTACCTGGTTGTGGTCCGTGTGATTATCGTAATCAACGGTTAGAGACTGAATGACACGGCTCAAAATCGTTTTCAATAGTTCAGGTCCATCTGTCCTTTGTCTTCCCTCAAATTGAGATTATAAATTCCTCATTACCTTTTTTGTTCGTTTTTATTACACTAATTTATATTTTTTCTGATCTTATCTCCGATGCATGATCTTTCCCACTACCGTTAATTCTGTTACTACCTCCACTATTCTAGAATTTGGCCTAACAACTTCCGCTGTGCTAATATAGTATGGCAACTTAGACTGATGTACACACAAGGTCCTACGTTATGACTAACTAACTAACAGGCGGAATGAAAGTACATAGTCACCTGTCTACTTTATCACATTGCAATAGTGGGGCCTGATAGGTTTGGAAAACCTCATCATTTGCAGTTCCAAAGTAGGTATGTGGTTTGTGAATTTTACCTGGAGGACGTTTTTACCTCGACCACGTTGTTGTACCGCCCGATTATACACAGGCTACCCAAATTCCACTTATTCAGTTGATAATAAGTATCTGTTAGTACAATTTTTTTTTTCGAAATCCGAAATTCTTCTGGAGAACTAGCAGGAGCCTGTGACTGCACCCACGCTTTGTAGTGAACCGTTCTAAGTAATATAAAGTTTGTAAATCAGTAGTTGCATAAGCACTCATAATAGTCTAAGATCGGTCTACGTAAGTGAAAGCTAGCGCAGCTTGTGGTGATCGGGAGCATTTCTTGGACCATTTTTATGTTAACTGCTGTTATCGTTGCTCACTTACTTATTGGCTTTACTACTCTCCTATCTATTTTACAATATTATCATTTCATCTATGTAGACAAGTTTTAAAAACTTTGATGAAGATACACGGAAAGAGGCTACATAAATGACTCAATAGTTTCTAAAATGTTAAGCTCTATGAAATTGAGTTGTAACATAACAACCTCTACGTAATAAACTGTTATGTTTATTGAGTGGAAGCAGTCATTTTATTTATGCCCAACAACATATAGGATATTAGGTACTTCTGTTTACTTCATTGTTTGAGAGGATAAGATTCATAATGTTTCTGTTGTGTGCCGATAACAATAGTGACTGGTAACTTTGGGATTCATTTATGGACCAATACTAGGCATATAATTTTTATCGTATAATTGCTAAATAACTAAACTATTCATATTCGTGTCCCCCTTATTATAAGCTTTATTTTGAATTATAAACTATTGTTATATGGTTTACAATTCTTGAATTATGCCCTGTCTATCATTTACTATCTCCCTTATTCACAGCCACATTTAGCTGAATCTTGTACAAATGTTATTTTCTATTTTATGGTACGATGTGGTCAGTTTGATTGGTATATAAACTCAGTACGTTTGAAATATAATGATTCATACCGCAGAGGCTGTTCTGGACTTAACTGGCTGGGCTAGGCAGAAAGGAGGACCGACAAGTACTCTAGACTGCTCGTACGGGTTTCATGTGTCATTGTTCCTATCGATAATTCACTGCTTTCTCATTGGCAGCATCGTCACGTCATATATTAATCGGGACACAAACCACAAGTTATAACAGTTTCATTAATATCTCAATCCAAACTTCTCTCCGCTCAAACGGTTTTGAGAATGTTTACAAATCAGCATTGTTATGTCGTGTTCGCTTGTCATTCTGTTGGCAAAAATATCTACACTACGGACAACAATCCCCAGGCAATGTGTAGACGTTTCTATTGCTGGGAGATTCATAAAGGACCGAAGAGATTATGTTCCAACTATTTTTCCTAGATCTGTCATTATCAGACGTTTTGAGCCAGTTATTCGTAAATAGTTGATGGTCATTAAAATGACGTTACCCTGGCACATTAAAATCAGTTTTTATGTTTTATTTATTCTTACAAGGAAATGTTTTGCAGTTGAGGCTATTAATTTCACATTGGCAAGTCCTTGTTCTTTTAGATTAAATTCTTACTGTTAAAAGTGTCGGTATCAAGCTGAAAACCATTGGTCATCTAAGTGTCATTTGTCCACTTAATCTTTGTTAAAATATTGCTCAACAGTGGAACGTTTTCCAGCCACGACAATTCATTTTGAACATGTCGATATTGTAAATCTTTACACATAGATTTCACTATTTCATCTCATTCAAGATTTTCTTCATATTTTCAGCATCCGTGGTATCATGACCAAGTATTTGGAAAAGAACAACCAAATGACCTTCGATAAAATTTTCAACGAGAAGTTAGGTATGTAAACTGACCACGATGTAGCTAAGATCTCTTTCCCACTTAAGGTTACTTGTTGTTTCGGGATTTCGTTCTCAATGTAAGTGAAGAACCTGTTCCTCAGCTTACGTTTTACGAAAATGTAAGAAGTATATGGTGTATTTATTTTTTATATTCTCTAGATTAAAAAGTTTGAAAAGTTAGACACAGATGAAGAGCGTATTAAATTTGGCCGAGAAATATATGATCAACACATTATGAAAGAACTTTTATCTCATAACCACGTTTGTTTGTCTATTTAAGTAACTTTCAATTTTGCCAGAAATTCTCTAAATCAACTGTGGATCATGTCCATGAACTACTCACTGTATCTCAAAAGACTAAAAAGCTACCAGCAGATACATTTTCTGTATGATTTTACATTTAATTGTTCTGATCTTTTAGTTGTATGAAGATGAAATCCTACAGTCCCTTCGTGGTGATGTATTTGACAATTTTCTTAGAAGGTAGATTATCATTCCTTTATTTACTCGTTGCTCTATCTTTGTTAACAGTAATAAATTCACTCGATTTTGTCAATGGAAGGATTTGGAGTTAAATATTAACGTATGGTTATATTAACTAATTAGTCCCAATTATTTGATATTATTAGTTAACCACAAACGATTTTAGCGTACATCGTATTATTGGCCGTGGTGGTTTTGGGGAGGTTTATGGATGCCGAAAAGCAGACACTGGTAAAATGTAAGTACATACTGGTTATTAAATTCATGCATTGCTGAGGAAACGAATACATTAATTGTTACTTTTCATGGCATATAATCTAAAATATGGCAGAGAATTTTAATGTAGTTCCCGTATGTGATAAGTGGATAAGATGCTCCAGGTGTTCTATGTGTTATCGGTTTACAGGTCCGTTCGATATACTGCGGTGATTCAGACGATCGCATCCTTGCAGAATGTCAGGATCTATAGAGGATTACATCTTTAATTTAATCTCAAACACCGATTGTATCCTAATTTAAACTTAGATGTGTGTAAACGCTGATGAGTGTAAGAAAGAAATGTCTTCGTTTCACTCTTATGAGCTCGAATCGGAGCAATATGTTGAGGGGGCATCGACTGAATATCTATCGAATCATATTTGTAATATTCATTCTGACTTAGTATAGGCTGATATAAAATTTGCTGTAAAAATAGCGTAACAGTTAATTACTTACTAATAGACAAATTAACATTTACTTCGTACCACTTAACTTGTTACTTGGTTATACGCCAATTCACTTTTATTCGACGCGACTATACATGATCTCCATACCTAATGGGAAACTTCAATTACTTCCTCTGTTGATGGTGCTCTTTCAGACTCTAGTTTCTTCTCGCTTCTAGTTTTATATAATTCTATTTATTGAAAGTATACGAAGAAACAATATTCCGTTGGTATCCCGCTTCTGTCCTCAAATGCCCTGGTACGGCCGAGAGTTAGGAGAGTTAGCTTTCCCCCTCGAAGTGCTCTCACATGGCCACGTGCATACAACCACTGCCGGGGAAGTCCTACTCACTAACTTCTCGTGGCGGGGATGTTGTTTACGATATTGAGAGGACGGAAAGCGAATGTCCGACGCTTTAACCGGGTTGGTGGACACAGAAAGTCCACCTAGGGGAGTTGAAAAACCCTGATTCCAAATCAATGGTGCACATGGGCTCCAGAATCCTGAGGGAACAAATGGCGTATGAACCAGTTAATGGTCACCGGTTATCATGGGACTGCATCTCCTTAAGTTGCTCCACTGCCTTGTGGACTAGACCTTTAAGTCAAAGGCTCGGGTTGTGGCCCCCTAAGAAAACCACCTGCTTCGGTCTGTGCATCCGGGCAGTATCCCAGCCCTCACACAAGTCGAATGATTTATGTGGCGCATATGTATTTGGTGTCTCCTTGTACCAATGTTTACGTGTTTAAATAAATAAATAATCCCGCTTCTACTCCAACTACAGGTAGTTGCATATATACAATGCATATTTAAACCACTTCAGCCAACGAAAACTCGTGTTACCTTCTTTACCTAGCATATTTAATCTAATATTACTCTATCAATCCTATTAAGGCATATTTACTTCAACGTATTATTTGTTGAATTTCATCAGGTTGGTGATAAACACATAGCCTAGTAAATTTTATTGATAAATAGGTTTTGTATAATATTTGTATTTTTTTTTCAAGATCGAATTTCTTGGTTGCCTACTCTATTATCAACCACCGAACTGTGTAATTCCTTCTGAAAAGTTGTTAACCCTGGTGTCATACGTTAAACATCAATCGTTGTTAGCATCGAAAATTCTTTGTGCTTATTATTCAAAAAAATTACAATAAAAATCAACGACAACTTTAGGTTATTGGTTGACCACAAACATTATGAGAAAAGTACCCCTTAGTGTTAATCTTCGGTTCTTATACGTATTATAAATAAGCTATAAACGAAATGTTTTAGTGAGTTTTACGCTGTTTATTTGATTTGGTCTTGGCTGACTGATCATGTGAACATTTCTTTATGTAGGTATGCTATGAAATGTCTGGACAAAAAAAGGATCAAAATGAAGGGGGGAGAAACTTTGGCCCTCAATGAACGTGTTATGCTTTCACTTGTTAGTACTGGAGTGAGTATTCGTTCTTTATTATAGCTTTTTTATGTCAGTATAATGTGTTTCGGTTTGCGAGTAGCCATAAACAAAGTGAAACTTTCAGTTCACATATCTTTGAGCATTGGTGTTTATTTTAATTCAGCCATAATCAACGTAGAATCTGAAAAATGCTTCAGTTCAAGTTGCCATATCATATTAGCACAGTAAAATTAACAACATGACTAGTATCAGTGACAAAGAAATTAAAGTTCTCAAAGACAAGATGGATTTAAAGCAATAAAATTGGAGCTTACGACTTAGGAGGGAAAATGAGTGACTGAATCTGCACTATTGTAACTTATTTTGAAATATATCACTCAGCAACTCCAACCACCGGTTACGATAATCACGAGGATCCGAACCAAGTAGTCTAATGCTACCTACACAGCTCAGTTTGACAGTCACTGACTTCACAAACTGATGTCATACTTTATTTCGGTCCTCCTGATCTTTTAACTCATTTCTACTCCAGCTGACATTGGGTGTCGATGTTTTCAGTGGTTAGGAATATGTAACATTTGTCCCAACCATCTCATTCGATAAAGATTCACGGTGACATAAGCCGATTTTCCATCTTAGTCCAGTACTTTTTATTAGGATTACTCAATAGTGATCATGTAGTTGTTCCACTATACGCAACCGATGGTTCGAAAGTACCTACGATCAAATACTTGTGGAGATCGCTCTTACTATGAAGGTGCATTAATAGGAAAGGATATCCGGTAAAACCTACACAAGTTCAAGTACGACTAACTTCAAAAGGGAACTTGTTGGAAAGTCCATTATTCTCCAAAAACTACTCGAATCAGCCAAAAAATGGAGCAGTAACAGTATCCACTTGGACTTTGAAACCCACGACGTGCTGTTAAATCAGGAGCTATCAAATCCATATCTTGAATGCGTGATTCTGTAGGTCACAGTAAAATTTTTTAAATATCCAAACTCCCTCCCTCATAATATATTCCGAGAACAAATTTTTGGGTTTCACTTTTAGTAGTAAGGGGATATGTCAAGAGTTATTGAGTAGATTGTACAAGTTCGGTTGAAAAGTATTTCGTGTTGGGTTCTGTTATGAGTTCCCTTATTATGACCCAGCTTCTCTTATTGTCTAGCATTCATGGACACTACTTTACTCAAAAAGTCCCCAAATCAGTACACGGTCGAACAGGAACGCAATTATATTCCAGATAAACAAGGTTGAATAAAAGTAGGAGTCACGATAAGAAAAATATTAGTATATTTGGTGTTTTTTAGAAGATTCTAGAGTCTTCTCCAAGTATCTGCTAGCGCTGATTGGTCAAGAAACACCCAATCAGCGTGCCTTCAACACAGTCCTGCACGGAACATGCTTTAATCCAATCTATATCCCACTAACAGGTTCACTATTTTGTTGTGATATCTATTTGTGTAGCCGAAGATGAGTCATAACAACGTCACTTCCTATGATCACTCTGGGTGTTGATGCAAACCGATCACTAATCAACATTTTGGATTTAGAAGTAAAGAAATGCATCCCAAAAATGTTTACATGGTTACTCAGGCTGTTCAAGAGACTTCGTAATGTCTCAGTCTTCATTAAATAAAATCATGTCATTTTCGTATTCTACTGGTCTGGAATAACTTTTGTTTTACTTTTCTGGTTATAATGGCATTTGCACTGAGTTATCAGAGATGTGAAGGTGATTGCGTAGGCACGATTCGAGCGTTAAAGTCAACTTAACAGTCTAAACCTTAAAGATATTTGTATGTATATTATCACGTAGGATGTATCTTTAGTTTCATGTGTATCTACTCCTAGACTTGAAGTAGTAACTCATCTTCATCGTTAATATAAATCACTAGTATCTACTGAGTGATTTGCTACTTATAGACCCATCGATCGAGACATTTTGTGTAATAACCACAAAATTAATCAAGCTGTTTTGATCAAAAAAGTCTTAAAACCATAGTTAGGGATCCTGAATTCCTGCTCCATTCGACCCATTAGTCCTACATCAAAAAATAAGTGACCTCATGTGTATGGTCGTTATTACCGACTTTTATTTATCGTCCAAACTTTGTATTTAAGCGTGTAGGTTACATATCGTATTCTCTGAGGCTTTATACTGTGAGCAAACTGATTCAATCTGGAATCTTTCGAGATTTTGTAATGTATTTTCAATAGATTACACTTATGACAAACACAATTTCTCTGAACTTTGTGATCCGTTATTGTTTGAACATGTTGGTTACTCGTTCTGACAATCAGATGTTTACAGCTGCGTACTTAGTCAAATTTATACTCTTGGTAATAAATGACTATGAAATAGTTACTTGTATGTAGGACAACCTAAATACTCTCAGTAATTTACACTGTGTTTATACGGCATATATTATTAAGTATTTCAACTTGATTTCAGGACTCCCATTTTCACAAACACGTTTGATTGTTTATTACTGAATTTAGAGTTTTCCTAAAAAATTATCCCACTGTAATGATGGAAATGTTACATTTGAATAGAGAGTGCTAGTTTTTTACTACTAGACTTTATTCCAGCATATCCATGTTGTTTTTCTACCGAGTCAATCATTATTTGAAGTGACGGCGAAAACAACGACACAATAAAACAATAGCGTGTTAAAGCAAAGTGGTAAACTGAACATTCGAAATTTATTCATACTCAAAAGGACCGGAGTTATAACGTTACTGAATCAGTTTTTAGGTAAATAAAAACTTACATAGAATAGACAAGCAAATGAGAGTGGTAGGGAAATCGATTTAGAAAAAATTCACGTTATTTTAAATGGGGACAGGGTTGAATTGCACAACCATTTTCTGCGCACATAAATTGGGATTGTTTCTTTCATCCTGTAAATGTAAGCTGTATAAAAGCAATCATTCTCTACTTTTTAATGTATGTTACAGAATACGAAAAATCACTTCGAAGGTTCAATATTTGGTATCAATCAGTTACACTGAAATAAGATTGAATTAAATTTTCATTATCTTTGCAACAACGAGAGATGTTTAGGTATGGATGGTTACAGCTCTAATTACTTAAACTGGATATTTTTCCATTTTATGTAAATATATAAATCAGTCGGTGTACATTAAAGCTTTCTTTTGACGTTAGAATTCACTGAGATTACATAATTTTCCTCGCGAAAGATCATCTTAATATGGTGGTAGTGGACATCACTCACAAGATTTCTTATAAGTAGTATGCAATGGAACGTTGCATGAGAGTTGCTGCAGTCGATAGCTGAAGATAGGAGTCTCAAAAAGGCAAAAGCACGGAGAGTGTTGGATATTTGTGAGAGCAGAAGAAATGCTATAGAAGACAGTTTAAAACAAGCTTGCGTTGCGGAACACACATTAGAAGCAAACGAAAGATCGAAAGCTAGATGTATGTATTTTATAAGCTATCTGTCTTTTCGCCAAGTATGTATTCCATCTGGACTTGGCTTGTTCTTGCATTACGTGGTTGTCTTTAATGGTACGCTCGTTGGGGCATCAATTTTATTTACTCAGAGTTTTGTGTTTACCCAAGTTTTCATTTTCTCTTTTTCTAAAAATATAGGATGGTTGTCCTTTTATAGTTTGTATGACGTACGCCTTTCAGACCCCAGAAAAATTATGCTTTATATTAGATTTAATGAACGGTGGTGATTTACATTATCATCTTACTCAGCATAATATCTTCTCCGAATCAGAAGTACGTTTTTATGCAGCTGAAGTTATATTGGGTTTGGAGCATATGCATAATCGTTTCATTGTATATCGCGATTTGAAGGTAATTATACCAACTTGATATTTTAGGCTTTTACCGTTTGGATACCTATTTTCCTTTTACTAAAACGTTTATTTGGGGATATAAGAACTAAATACTGTCACACTGAAGACGGAGTTGTTCTGACCAGAAAAAATTGATGTAGTTAGTAGGCTGTTTCGGCCTTAAAAATCTGAAGGCTAGCTTCGGTTTGCTTTTGTTCTGAATGTTGAATAAAATGTTCCAATGATTGTGTTGCTCAAGTTCTATTACTATCTAGTTATATATTCCACTTCAATAACCAGTTATTCACAATCTGAGTGATAAATGGTGTATTGGTATATTTTTGGTATACTCTTGGAGTGGAATCCGGATAGAATTCTTATAAATGTTATCTTTTTAACCTTTACATGAAGGTTACTCTCTATTATTGTAGTTATTTTTAAATACAGCGGCATCAAGGGAATTTATGAATCAGCTTTGAATTGAGTTTAGGTCCGGTGTTTCTGATTATCGGTGAGTTATTAGGAGTTTCTTCCATTATAAAACGGATCTTTTAAGACATGAATACACTGGACAATTAATACACAACACTTAAATGACAATCGCCCGCACGATGAAATAGAGAGAAGAAAAGATGTATCGGTGAAGATCCCAGAATAATTAATTTACATTCAAATTCATTCGATTACATATCGATTGTTCAATGATTATTAATTACAAAATTTATCAAACTAAAGAATTGTCAATAAAGCATAAAGTCATAGTAAATTGATGAATACAATGGAAAATGTATTAAAATCAAATAATTAATTCCATAGTGAACGAAAGCGATTGGAAATTCACGGAAAGTCAATCGGTAAAAATCATTTTAGAATAAATAATACGGAAGTCAAAAACGAAATTCACTTTAAATCAGTGTGTATTCTAGAATTGATTTCTTCTGTATGTTGCATTTGGTCTGGGACTTAGCATCTCCAATAGATTCACTTTTGATTGTCTGATAATGACTACAAGATATTATGATTTTATGATTGGGTTATCCTTCTATACCGTTGAAACATGACAGTTTTTATTGCGCGTGGTGCTCAAAAGGTTAACATGAATGACGTCTCTAATTCCACTTACGACATATCAGGTATTGGAATTTACATGTTTCGTTTATAATGAAATGCTTTGTGCTTTAATTTGCAGATTACTGTAAGTTAGGTATATTACTTCAACTAAAGTCATAGTATAAAGTGTCAAAGAATTTCTTTGAGGTAGAAATCTTGTTTGCGGTCTTCGTGTTAGGCGAAATTTTGATCACGCTTGGCACCGGTTAGCTTTTATCTTCACGAATCATACATTTGACAAATATTCAGACTATTGAAAGATACTTCTAAACTTTCAATCGCTTTCGAGTGGTACTTGCCAGGTAGAGTTTTGTTGTTCTAAGTAGATGATCTCTTTTAATTGTAGTTTGTTTGAATTTTACTCCTACTCCTTGCTTTTTTTTCTCTCTCGAAAAAATAGCCTGCAAACATACTTTTGGACGAATATGGTCATGTTCGAATCAGTGATTTGGGATTAGCCTGTGATTTTTCACGTCGGAAACCTCATGCCAGCGTTGGGACTCATGGTTACATGGCTCCTGAGGTATTGTTAAAAGGTTGTCCATATGATTCTTCAGCTGATTGGTTTTCACTTGGATGCATGTTATACAAGTTGTTAAGAGGTCATAGTCCGTTCCGACATCACAAGACAAAGGATAAACATGAGATTGACAGGATGACAATGACCATGGTAAGCTTTGTGCTATAGAGGAGTTTCCTTGATGGTTATTTTTTAATGAATTCCAAGTGGTTACTTTCAAAATATGCTCTTTATGGTATTAAAGAGATGGAAGATTAAATGAACAAACTTGTTACCATATAACTATGAACAAAATATTATCAGTCCAGGTTTTCAGGAAGAACGGAATGATTCAAACGGTCAATGGTAGTTTGAGAAGCATAGAATATACTCTGTCCGGGTCACACTTTTTTGTGTGTGAAAGCTAGTAACACTGCATATCTATTCACACAGAGCCCGGTTAGAGTGGGGCTGAAATGTGCAATAATTTATCATTCTTAATAAATTATCCTATTGCGTCCGTCGATGCAGTATACTATACAGCAGTCAGCTCTGCGGTTTTCTATGACTGTGAGATATTATTGTCGTAGAAGAAAAAACAGCATAAATCATGTGTATTCGACCATCATCGTCTGCGAAAGATTCATGGTATAGGAACCATCGGTCATACAGTGTCTAGGTTAGATGCAATTTTGTAAACAAGGTAATCCAATTATTAATTTTGTAGGTCTAAAATTATTAATTCAGTAAAAGCATGGAAAATTATCAAAATAATCCAGATGATCAACGCCCAAATAATATTGTGGTGTCTAGATGTATTCAATGAATAAATTTTGTATTATTTTGTTTGTAGTATGATTTCAATAAGTTTTTTTTACAAAATTTTTCAGAGTCTCGATATTCCAGATGGTATGTCCTGTGAAATGCGGTCCCTGTTGGAAGGCTTGTTAGCACGTGACGTATGCAATCGCCTTGGATGTATGGGTCGTGGGTAAGATATTTCTGAAGTAAATATTCTTCGTGACAGTGTGGACAAATTTCATTTTCTGTGCCTTCTGATGAATAAGTAGTTGGTTGTGGTAAGCGAAATTTACTCCCTACAGTCCTTCATGGATTATTAATAATAAGCAATCAGAAGTTTGGGGACTTTTTCTGAATATCTTAGTTAGTATCTTCTGTACTACTTAAATTAGTTGTTCCACTCATCATCAAAAATTCATTGGCGCATATCATTATGTATTCGTAATCCAAGCGTTTTGGTATCAACTATGTTTTAAATATCATGATCTGTTTGTGGAAAATAATTGTTACATTCTTTATCTGTTTACCCAATAATATACCGAAGAAAGCTTGTCTCGATCTAGGTTTAATCGTTTATATGATAGGCTAACTGGTTCGACCTTCTAGCTAGAAATGTGTGGGTCCGAATCGAGGCTCATGACTTAGGGTGGAGAGGCGAAAAATTTTCTATCACCTGATTGGTTGGTAAGCGAGAGAGAAGACGAGTCAACTGGAACACCTCTCGATTTATTCTTGATTCAGCTTAATGTAATAAGAAATCTGAATAAACATATGACTAACACAACCTCATCGCACAAACGATTAGGAAAATACAATTGTATCCAAACTAGGCATTTATGCAAAAAAGGAGCGCAAAAGGTTATGTTCAAATCACAATAGCTTTGAAACAGAAAAGGATATAACAATAACTCATGAATCAAACGAAAGCTTGTGATTCGTAGAATCATCTGGGCGAAAACTAAATTTAAGTATTTTACAAACGTTGAATTAAGTGGAATAATGTTCCCAAAAATAGCTTTCCTTGTTCTTCATGGCTTCTTTATTTTTCTGTTCATACAAATTATCTCACCTGTTTTATTGAGACGAAACATGCAAACCGTAGTCCAACTAAGTTATATTAATTTGCTTTGAGATGGTGAAAATTTGTAGCTCAAATGAATGGGTTTTGTGGTTTCGTTCTATGAACTAGGAGGTTGAATCACGAAGTTTTCATTGTCCTTCTTGACAGCATCATCGGCTAAAGCTTCAGGTGGAAGCGTGCTATTCGGGATTTTTAAAGATGTTACTGAAAGTTTGTCCTGTTGATCGTGATTGGTCGCTGTCGAACTGTATCCGGTCATTTTATCTACATACATAAAACCTATCAAGATGTAAGTCGATATGATAAGCCATTAGTACTATGAGGAAAAATTGGAATAGTTCACTTCTATTTGAAGTTTTTGTCGATAATATTGTTCAGAAAGACAATGAAAAGGTTCACGATTAAGCCTTCTAGTTCAGCAAACGGAACTCCACCAAAAGTAACTTGTTCGCAAAACATGGTAACATATTAATGGCATATTATTATTACTAATAATCAATAATAATATTATTATTATTACTATGTAGTGTTCTTTTGTTTGCAAATGATAGCTCGTTATTATACCAAAGTGAATAAACTAATCAGAAAATTAGTTTTCATAAATCTGATTTATTCAACTATATGATTTTAAAGATAGTAGATTTCGCGCGTTAATTTAACTCAAAAACAATTGATTTTTGTAACTATTTTGTTACATCCTATTTAGTGATCGTAGGTACGGGAGATGAGATATTGGGGGATTTTTCTTGATTTAGCTTTTCATCTTGTCTGACTATATTATTTTAATTTTTCTAGGTTATACGAGTTTCCTCCAGACAGTTGAGTTGTTTTATGTTTTAATCGACATATGTTTTATTTCATAGCTTAACAAAGGTTTTAGTTATCCTAACATGGTTTTGTTTGTCCGTTCATCTATTCGTTTACACTGGTGTATTATTTTAATCAATCTAGAAACAAGTGAAGAAATTTATGAATTTTAGTCAGTAAATAGTTATTAAATGTTGATTGTTTAAGTTATTAAAAGATATTAGATGGTAATTGGATATTTGTAAACACCTTAGCATGTATAGTTTGAACTGTTCCATTCAACAGTCTATTCAATGCTCATTCACAGTTATGATAGTTTAAGTAGCCTTATTTTAGAAAACGTTAAATATCTAATCTATATTTGACTAAAGAGATTGATTATGAGTATTATTTTGCCAACAACAAGTTAATTGTAGATATTTTAAAAAACTACTTGACGGATTTTCTACATATTTAACAGGCGATAAATCTATATTTATTTCTGTGTTGGATTCTAGAACACGTCTTCGTCATATTTGTTAGGGTGTTTCTTCAATTTTTCTTACAGACAAAACTATTTCTACCGATATTAGGAAACCACTTTAATGATTACAATAAATCACTAGTTTTATTTCTAAAATGTTTGAAAGAACTATTTTCAAATTTATCAGTTACCTTATCGGTTAACAGTTGATAATTAATATTGTGTATCTAACTTGCATTTTCAGCTTGATTCTAATCCATTTGTTTTCATTTCTGGTGGTTATGTATAGCATATCCTAATAATGTGTTTCTTAATTATATACTTAATTCCATAGATATAACTGTTTTACTTTCTCATCTAAATCCATTTTTTAGATCCCTTGAAGTTCGAGAGCATCCATTTTTCAAAGGAATTGATTGGCAGCAGGTTTATCTGCAAAAGTACCCACCACCTCTAATTCCACCTCGGGGTGAAGTAAACGCTGCAGATGCCTTTGACATTGGCTCTTTTGATGAGGAAGATACTAAAGGTATTAAGGTAAGAGGTGTTTAATTAATGAATGCAAAGGTGAAAATTTGGTTAAGGGGTTTCGTTCTCCACTATTAATTTCCACATTTAAACCACTCCAATGAGCATTGCAAGGGACAAAATATTTGTCCTAAAGCTCATAAACTGGTTATTTAAAAGTGGTAGGCATAGCGACGAAATTTGTGTTTGTTCAAATCTATCCCCCTTTAGTAACCTTATTATTGCGAAGAATCTTCCGTTGGCTATTTTGAAGCAATATTTATTTAACGTCACCATACAAAATACGTCTTGATTGAGAAAATCATTTATGTTGTAGTTATAACAAAGTTAATTGTTAAGGGGATTTATATTGAATCACAACTTGATTTTTCTGATAGTTTGTAAAGGACACATATTTAAATCTATCAATTTCCTGCCTTTAATAATTCGTTTATGTTATCGTTCACTTATCACCTAATATGGTAAGCAGACTTCATTGATTGGAACATTAGTGATAAATGATATGAATTTTATTTTTCAATTGTCTATAATATTCAATCATATTTTTTAAGAAAGACTAATCATATTAGTTATATCTGTTGGTCATAGACGGTTACTACCATTAGTCAGTGTAAATTACATCTAAATTAGTGTATTCAGATATCATTTGCACTTATTTTGAATCTCAAATAAATCTTCGTCTACAGTCTTTGTATTCTTACATAATTTGTTTTGATTAACGGTTTTTCAGTAGCAAATACCAAATTTATTTATTTATTTAAACACATAAATATTGGTACAAGGAATCACCAGATACATATGCGCCGCACAAATCTCATTTGGTTTGTGTGAGGGCTGTGATACTGCCCATGTGCCCAAACTGAAGCAGGTGGTTTTCTTGGGGGGCCACACCCGGAGCCTTTGACCTAAAGGTCTGATCCACAAGGCAGTGGAGCATCGTAAGGAGATGCAGTCCCATGGTAGCCGATGAACAATAATTGGTTCATACGCCATTTGTTCCCTCAGGATCCTGGAGCCCATGTACACCATTGGTTTGGAATCAGGGTGAGCATATACCAAAATATTTAGGCAGTTACATCATTCCATTAGTTGTAAACACATTGTATCTGAAAGTTTATTTGACAAATGTCACTTTCTTCCTATTCTGTTTGCAATGAAAATTGTAACGCCGCAATTCGTTTAAAAATGAAATATATAAAATGTTTTGAAGATTTGACTGTTCTAAATATTTTAGACTTAGTCTCAGATAATTATAATTTAATCATTTTCAAATTATTTGTTATTTTTTTCACGAATGGTTGTTAACAACTTACATATTTCTAATAACAGAGATAATGATATATTTGGGATTTCACAAACATATTATTATTAGTTCTATTATTAACAATCTACTCATTACTCAATTCATTCGAAATTACCAAGCCACTAAATATTGGTAATGAATGATACTTACAAAACTATATCTGTTACATATTTTTCAAAATATGTGGCAAATATTTTTGAAATTGCATTAAAATCTTAATTTTTTTAATTTTCTAAAATATTCTTAATTTTCTAAATAATTGGAATATTTAGCTCACAGAAGCTGATCAAGCATTGTATCAGAACTTTTCACTTGTTGTGTCCGAACGTTGGCAGTTAGAAATAGCTGAAACTGTGTTTGATTTTGTAAATCAAGAAGCAGACAAATTAGATAATAAAAAAGCTCGTGCACGACAACGTTCCACACAAACCGCTGATGTTTCAAATAGTGGCTTATCTGGAGTTACATCAAGTACTGGAAATTTATTAAACATTGGAAATGTAGGAGTTTCAAATAGTGGATCGGGTGGAAATCTTTCTGACAATATGACTGTTGATGGGATAGCCTCTGACTGCATTGTTGAAGGTGACGTTTTGAAACTTGGTGGACCATTTTTGCAAACATGGCAACGTAAACATCTACGTTTGTTTCCCAACCGTATTGAATTATACAACAAGTCTAGAGATGGTTTAATTCTCAAGAAAGGTGTTGATGTAAGTGTGGCTTACGTTTTAAATTTGGCTAATTTTGTTACTCTTCATGTCAATGTATTTCATGGTATTTCAACTTTCTGTGTGTTCATATGTCTACAACAGTCAATATCAATGAATTTTTAGGTTGAAAACTTTCACCAAATGGTATTTTTGTTCGTTTTTCCACAGCGGGTGGCATGCATATGGTTATGCTTTTGATGTAAGGTTTGTGGTTTTTCAATGTTTCATCATTTCATTTGGTTTGTTGGAAAGTATGTTTCCAAATTATGACTCTAGCTTAACTAGAATATACATATTGTATCACTAAATAATTAAGAATTACCTCTTTCTCATAACTATGTTCCAAGTTTTAAGATAAGTTGACTAGGTGATTATTTTCACAGGTCAATAATGTTTATTTTACTCACAGATTATTAGGAACTCTACTTTGACATAGCACTGGCAACTGAAGTGCTTTATAATTCATGACAAATACTGGTTGTTAGGGTCCAAAATATCTATTATGGGAATCCGTGGTGGTGTATGATGATGAGTGTATTTGAGCTGTCCAAACTGAAATCAAATCACACTATCTATGAATAATAACTAGTTTAGTTTAGCTGAGAACCATATTACTTACGAGGATATTTATTTATTGTCAACCTCAAACTAATAGGAAATGTGTACCTAAAGCATGGAAAGTGTCAAAGTATTGGGAAGAGCAATGACCTAGTAGTTAATTCACTCGGTTTTCAACCAGGGGTCTCAAGTTCAAACCTCGACCCGGTCACGTTGGTGTGGGTACTTAAATACTATCATCAGCTCACACAGAGTATAATTGAAGTTTGATTACATACACCTGTATTTCATGAGTCACACTAATTTCTGTATTTTATATTTATTTACTACTAATGAATTGTTCATATACTTATGCATAATGATC
This sequence comes from Schistosoma mansoni, assembly GCF_000237925.1. Lineage (NCBI taxonomy): Eukaryota > Metazoa > Platyhelminthes > Trematoda > Strigeidida > Schistosomatidae > Schistosoma > Schistosoma mansoni. The sequence continues at coordinate 36,027,289 of NC_031495.1, forward strand.
CAGATTGCAGTTACGACACGTATTTAGTGGTTTTTGTGTAAAAATATTAGAGTCTTAGATAATTAAGTTGTCTTCGGAAGGAAGACAGTTTGGGGTTTCATATAACTTTTGATTTACAGTGGGTTGACCAAACTTGGAATTAGGAAGGTCTATGTTCTTCTTTCGGAACCGTAACACTCAGTTACTTTCGCATACTCAATTTCAGGTTTTTCGTTTTAAAGAGTGGATAAATGTCATTCGAGTTTCGAACTTGAAAACATGATTACATTGTGCTGTTCTCGTGAAGGTTACGTTTCTTAATTAGTTCTAACTGTTCATAGACTTATCACAGATTGGTTCATTTTGTATTGGTTGTTTGAATTTTTCCATTGGTGTTTAGGACTGCAAGTGATCAGTCTCTTATTGGTATTTGTGCATCCTGTGCGGATTGTCTCGGTATCTACACAGGATGAACATATGCCAGTAGGAGACTGATTAATTTAAGTTTTAAACGTCATTGGAAAGATTCACGCAACCAATATAAAATGGATTAAATTTCACCCCATTGCACAAGCTAATGGTTATCTGGACTCAGTAGCTAAGTGGATAACACGATAGTGTTTGAAGCAAAAGATTACTTGTTTCGAGTCCCGGAGTAAACATCAGCTCTGGGAAGCAGGTACATCCAGCTGACGAATCCCAAACAGGACGAAACGCCGCGTCCTGGATTCCACTTCTAGTCACCATCCATCTCTGTTTATCTTCAGACTTTTTTTTCGAATGATCATAGCTTAGTGTGTTTATGGATTCTCATTGTTGCCATACTTTAAGATACTGAATAATAACTAAAACAACTAATAATAACAAATCATATTTTTTCTTTCCATCTGTCGCGTTAAAAATTTTCTGTTTTAGCTTATATCAATGCTTGATATCAAAGAAATTTCTCCAGAGTTTTCTCGTGTGTGTAAAATGGATAATTGTATTTCAATTAAACTGAAAAATGATACGCGATTGTACATAACTTCAAATGTAAGCTTCATTTTATTCTCTGAGGTGTCTTTGTACATTTGACTGAAGATGCTTAGCCAAATTTCCTAAGCATTCACTGACTCGTCATTGTTGTGCCATACAGAATTTAAGTCAGTCAACTATTCAAATTAGGACTTGACACAAATGTACATTACTCCAAACTGGCGCTTCATTTCATCACAATGAGATGGAATCAACTAAATGACTATCAGAAGACTTCGATGGTAGTAATGTCAATTACGCTTAGAGAGAATAAACGTGGAGATATGGTTAGAAAATAAGCAACGATTTCATAATGTAAAAGTGTGACAAGTTCTTCTGCGAAGATAAAAGGTAGATGCATGTACTCCACTGTAGTTTATTCTAAGCCGTATCACCCACTATTTTCAAGCTCTAATCGCGGTTATTTCACCGACCCCATCGAAGTAGTCTGCGCTTACTACCTCACTACTCAAATCAACAGTTAATAACTCCATGAATTGATGTCATATTTTAGTTTACCCACTCCTTACTTTCTCCTACTCTACTACTTTCTCCAACATATTTTAAACATGAGATTATTGTTACGTCCTTGATCTGTCTACCCACTTTCGTGCCGAGAATAACTTGTCCAATGTAGATTAAGACCTTAACGCGATACGCTGACTGGCTTAACCTTGAGGAGTGGTAGAGAAGGCTATTCTATCCCTGATTGACTGACAAGCACGCGCGAGAGAGAAGACAAGACAACTGGAACACTACTCGCTTTATTCCCGAAATTCGATCTGGTACCCGAATTCTGAATTCAGATTAGTGTGAAAAGATACAAGAATAAATAGATGACTAACCTGACCACAACGTACAATAATTAGAAAAATACAATTATGTCCAAAACTGGGGGATTAAAGTAGAAAGTAGAGTACAAAAGGTCACGTCTAAATTACAATAGCTTTGAAACAGAAAATGCTATGGCAGTGAATCATACATCAAACGAAAGCTTATGATCTGTAGAATAGACTAGGGGCAAAAGTAAATGCTAAAGTTTTACAAGCTTTGAATTAAATGAAATAACGTCCCCGTAGTTTGTTAAGGCTTCTTGTTTCACTATTCACATCAACCGTATTTCTCTATTAACTGGAGAAGCACAGGATCATACAAAGATCTTTGATATTAGCTTGTCTAAGATAATATTCGAGAGTTAAACTTAAAGGAATCACAGTGCGAACTTTTTGAAGTGTTCCACGTGTTCTTTCTCGATGTTTAAGTCACAAATAAATAATCAACTAAGATACTTTCGTTTGTATATCCACTATTTTTGTTTGTATTCATTTATTTACATCTCATAGAATGTACGGCTTTATCTAAGAAAACGTTATCAACATATTGTTTTAAAGGATATTCAAAAGTCTTGTAGTTCATCTGGACATATTTCACATCTGTAGTTTTGTATTATAAATGAATTTTCTATTGAGAACCATTCAGTTAGACATGTAGTTATCGTCAGAGTAAACCGATATCTGAAAAGTTCAGATTTGTGGGCCACATTGTCCGAGCTAACTGAAGATGAGCTCCATATGCGTTTTGTAAAGGATTCTTGTTGCTGTAAGGAATCACATTACATTGTGTATACATATTTCTGCAGGTGTTTTCAGTTTTCTAAATACCTTAGTCAACGTTTTATCTAATATGTACTATAATTACTAGTAGTGTGATGATTTTTCTGTCATTTCAGGACAAAATCATGATTACACAGTGGAAAGAAGAAATATTAGAAGGCTATCGCATTTCTTGTGAATTGATGGCACATATGAACAAAAAAGCCCATAAAATGTATGGTGTTCTCGATCCTATGTCAAACACAGACACTCATCCTCCTTCTACTACTATTATAACATCATCTATTTTAACTGTTACTACTAGCGGTTCTGTACAGCCTCTCACTTCTACAAGTCGTCCGTCACAGATGTCACACTCACCTCCACAAAGTTCTACACATCCCCGTCCTCGCCTAAGTCATCAAGCATCGATGCCTTCCTATCCACTCACAAATCACAGAGGTCAAAGGTCATCTTTAGATTCAGTCACAGGTTCCAAGTCTGGTGATCAAGCCGTTGAGACAGATGTGAATCAAGATGTTAATGCACCAGATGGTGGTGTTGGTAGTGATTTCAATAATAAGTCATCTTAAATATTTACTGGTCATTTTAATTTGTGTGTATTATTCTTAGAGTATAATTACTGTTTCGAACTTTGATTCACTAACAGTCTTGATCTTTAGATTTTCGATGCTAGTCATCTATCTACAGTTTATGAAGAAAGATTTGGAGGATGGCAGCTTTCTAATTGAAAATTGCATTCCATTTAAGCTTCGAGATGGTCGTTATAATCCCCGTGTGTTTATAGTAATTGTATCAAATTATATTGTATGAGATAGTTGTTCGACCTCCATTTCTAATGTCATACTGTATACATTTTTTGTTTATTCTTGCTTTTAATTAGAAGCATGAAATTCCGTTTACTCTGTTTGTAATTAAGTTTAGAACAGTCCCATTTCTGATGATAATATAAACCTGAATTTTATGGTTCAGTCATGTCAAGAAAATATTATGCTCATTTATTTTGTGTATAAAGTTATTGTGTATTATGTCTATGTGTTATGTCTACTTTTCTGAACAATCTTGTTTATTTATATTATTAGTCGTTTTTAATTAGTTTTGAGATTCTTAGAATCTGATTATTCATTATTTCCTCGATCTGCCCTTCATATTATTTGTGTGCAATATGTTTTATTAGTTCGTTTTTTTCTAATTTTTGTAATTGTTTTTCCGTTTTATTTCGTTGCATTTTTATCCGTTTGCTCTGAATCTCAGTGACTGCGCCGAAAGTTTGTTTTCTCTCAGTTCAAGAGTGTTTTTACTGAATTCGTTAAATCGAAATCTGGTTAATAAACTGTTTTGTTTTTAAACTTCTTATCATTTCAGTGATAATATTACTGTTGTTGTGTATGGCTTCTCTTAATCTACATGATTTATTATTATCACATAAAATCATACAAAGAGACATTGAATGTGTTGTTAGTTATCTGACTGCGTTAACGTTATAACTATAACTACAGTTTCCAATATTATTACCCTTGTAAGTTTCGGTTAGAGTTGATTTTGTTATTGTTAGCATCTTTGTACACTTATTCATTTAACTTATAATTTTTAATTGACCTGTAATTTTCTTAACGTAATACATTACTGGTTACAGTGATTGCATTATATTAAAGCTTATCTAATTTCTAAAAAAATTAGGAGAGAAAAAGGGTTTCGATTGTCTGACTATTACATTATACTTGACTTTTTCATTTCGATTATATTTGAAAATGTTTGCATTTTAAGAGTGCATGTTGGTTGTATTTTTATTAAAAATGTACATGTCAGTATACTTGTCATGTTATATTATGCAATGTTTCTAGTGGTTAGCAATAGAGATAGATAGTGTTTGTACTATTTGTTACTGGATGAAATTTGTAATAAATATAGAATAGTTATGAAGAGGGCGTGGTAGAATCAAGAACGCATGTATTTTTTTCTTCCCAACTCATGTATATATTTTACTTTGCGCATACCTATTTACCTACCATACATGCACTTAGATACAGTCACAAATCTACACATATATGCGCATACAAATGGAACTAAATAATGGTTTCACTTCAGTTTACTTGTTTTCACATCTTAGCTACATAATATATATTTTGCATTTTTTTTCTCTCCTAATTTGGTTAGTTTTTGCATTTGTTATTTTTCCTTATTTCTTACATTCATTATACTTATTATTAATTTGTTGTTCTGTTATTGTCCAGTTTTTGTTCTCTCTCTCTAGATATTGGCAACTAATATACACTTTTTAAAATTCATTTTTGGAATACGTGTATACATAGCCCAAATTATTTCTGTTTCTTTTTAAAAATCATAGATTATTATTATTACTACAATTACTATTACTGTCTATTCTATTTATCTTTTCCTCAACTAACAAAAGTTATGGTTTCTTAATATTGTGTTGATCATAAAGTATGAATTAACATAATAACAACAAAACCCATTGTGTTAAGTAAATGAGATTAATTATATTTTTACTCTCATGGATAATGATAATGTAAAATGGATTTGACAAAGTATAAACATAATCATTTCTATTTGTATTTATATCAATTGAATCTTTATTTCGTTTTGTGATTAGATTATTTAAATGAATGAAAGATTGAATGTAAGATTGTGTTGAATTCTTTGTTTTAATTGTTGTTATCGTTGTGTTGTAGTTGTCCTTGTTGATTTACTTTTCAATTCACTTTTTTTTGTCTTGTTTAAGTTTCTCAGTTGTTTATAAAATATATAAGAGTATAAAAAAGAGTAAATAACTAAGCAAAGCAACATCTTGATTCTTATTGAGTTAGTTAAAATGTTAAATATCAATCATTTGTTTTACTGAACTTAATCTGAAATTTCTTTTATTTACATAATTTTAAAATTATATTATAGAATATTAGATTACTTAATGACAATCATGTTTATATGATTATGAATTTGTGAAATATAAATAACAGTCGATATTTTTTGTGTCTGTGTACATCATTACAGTATCTTGATCAGTATACTTTCTATTTTTATTAGGTTCTTATTTTAAGTTATATTAATGTGTCTTCATGATATTAATTTTAATTTACTAAGAAGTATGAAAATAATGGTTCGTAAAGAAAATGGCTTCAAAGTAAATCATTTGATGAGATGTTCAATACTGAAAACATCTTAACGTACATATGGAAAACGATCTTATGCAATATATTTATTCAACTGTAATATTGTTATTTTTCCTCGATTAAACTCAATTGATTAGATTGGTACATGCATGCAGATTGATTTCTTGTGCTTGAATCAAATTTATTACGTTATCTCACTGATAGATAGCAATCTGTCTGTTTGAAAATACCAGCATTTCTAGTCCCAAAGAACTCCTAAACTACGTTAACCTCCCGTAAAATTTTTCTCAAGAAATATTAGGTATCTAGTCGTCACTCTAAAATGCACGGACAGTTTTTGATTCAGCTTCTCGACTGAAGTACAGAAAGACAAAGTGAATAAAATACTTCATCGTGGCTCACGGTTACCAGTATAAACTTTTGCGCACTTGGTTTCAGTTGGTAGATTCATAAGTTCGATTGGGAAATTGGTGTAATATTAATTCACTGCACATAAATTCAGATAGATTTGAGCATCGAGAGTACACTACACAAATTAAGCAATATCTTAAAAAAATAAGGATGAGAAGAATTTTACAGTTAGTAAGAAAATAAATACTTCACGGAAGACTTCTGTCATTTAAGGAAGCTTATCTTACTTGTGTGAAAACAGTAATAGGAAATTACTGTAGGATTGCCACTGATAACTAAGCAGGAGACCCAAACAGGTCTTACAGCTGGGATGGAATGTATGGTTTCTCAACAATTATCGAAACACTTGTCATATATATTTAGAAGTGGTACTGAGAAAGATGAACTTTGTGATTGCTGAGTGTAATTTTGCAAGAGCTTTTCTTTCGGTATAATTAAAGGCTATAAAATTAATTAAGATCTTTCATTTATCATCATATTTCATCTTAAAATTTCATAAGTTCCTTAAAGTTTTCTCCCGATAGTGGTGTCAGTTTCCTTGGATTTCTAGGTTTATGATTCCAGAAAAGCAAAGATTTTTTCATCATAGAGTTTGGTATCTTTAAATGTAAAAGTCTACAAGAGTCATCTGCCTATTGATTTTTTAGATCTACGATGGTAGTTCCAGAGGGTTTCAATACCGTGTATGATATGGCTTGAAAGTTTTTGTACACTAGATGAACACTACCATCGTATCCGTAAGAGATTTTGCTATTTTTGTTTCGATAGGATACTTCTATTGAGAGAGAAAAGTTAGCAAAAACACTGCGTCATGCTTGCTGCGATATTAGGTGGTATGACAGTGTTTTCACCTACTATATTCAACCTTAACGGGTGATTAAATGCTAAACATTTATCGGAATAATTAATACTCTTTTTGGGAATTTATTTACCTCTACAGTATTAAATCACAATCTGCGTTCACTGCGCAAATAATTAAAAACTATTTGCAAACAGCACAGGACACTTTTGGTCGAATTATTACTTACTAAGATGGTTTTGTGAATCTTTCGAACCGTTTTAAAGGCATTTTTACCACCAACTGACATGGAAAAGGTTTGTTGATATTTTAAAACCGGTTTAGATGAGACATGGTCGTAGTGAGGCTTGAAAGCCTAGAGTTCGATCTTACGTGGAGTCTTTGGTGTAGATAACTTCTAGGTTCCAAGAGTGGACAGAACTTTTATCTGCGCCTTGGTTTCTAATAGTTCTTATGCTAAAGCCAGTTTGTTATAAAATAGGACTGTTTCAGGAAATAGGATTGCATTCAGTGGAGCATTGGTATTTATTATCTACTGTTCAAATGTAAATAAGACCAGTTCAATGAAGGACTTGTCAAATATGATGAACAATTAACTTCCTTGTTTCTTTATTTGAGTTAACGATTTACTGTTAAATTTTCCCTGCTGGGTAGAACTGTTCTTAACATTGGTTAGAAACACGTCACATCTGTATATTCAGCTAGTGTACAAATCAGATTTAAATCTTACTTGGTGAGTACATAAAGTTAGTCGCAGTTTAAAGTATCCTGCTCCGATAGTCATTTTTTAGTAGTTTTGGATATTTTTTAAAAAAAGTCAGTGATATACCTGGAATTAATGCTTCAAATATGTTTCTATCAACTTTTGCTTGAATCTTCTCAAGAGCATTGTCCATTGTTATTAATTAGTGAAAGTTATACTAAGTAATATCAAATAGAGGGGGTAGTAGTAATTCAAAGCTTCAATAAAATCAAATTGAATAACTAGGTTTAACCAGTTTGTGAGTGATTAGGACAGTATTTATGCCTGAGTACATTCTGACCTCGGTTATACTTTAATTATTTATTGGTTAGAGAAAGTTTACTATGAATGAGTATGAACAAGTACTGAATAGCTTTATAGTTCTATTCCAAAACTCAAATTGTAAAGTACTTAAAATGCCTTTGAAATTGAGGTTGGTGTCTCCACATTTCATGTAATTTCAAAGAAATAGCATTTTTTGCATCACTGTTTTAATTTCTAATATCATCAGCCCATTTTGTCTTGAAATGCTTATTTGTTCTAGTATAGGATTTATCCACGACCCAACTGAGGACTTAACTCAGGACCTTCAGGTCCCGGAACTAATAATTAACCATTAGACCACCAAGCTGGCACTCACTATTCCACGCATTTAATTTCAACCAATATATCCGATTAAAACTATAGTGTTCAACAATCGCCAAGAGCTCCCTTTATTAAATAAACATTTGGCTGTATTGGGTAAGAAAAGGTGAACATCTGAATGTTACTTCCCACATTTACTGACTTAAGTTTTAGTAATCTGTTATTGGTAGGATATTTACTCAGATCTTTACATATAACCGAAATACGTTGATCAATTAGCAAAATAAATAAAGATAATAACTTTAATAATTGTATTTAATTATAAAGGGAACAGGCTCTATACTGTTGAACCAAATCGTGAAATTCTAATTAATAAATATATAGGACAAGACGAAGTGAGTTATTATTTACATTTGAAACAATAATCATTCCTTGGTGGTTTTAAAATGATACTGATGGCAGGTAGGGTTTAGATTTAGTTGACTGAAGCAAGTGATCCACCAAAAACTTATAATTCTATAAATATTTTGCGTAGCTCCTATTTATGATTTAGTATGTTTAACACTTTTTTACATATAAGTGTTATTTTAGTTAGAAGTCGCAAAACAGTATGAAATAGCTGGACGTATGCATATTTGGATATAGGGCTATTAGAAAGAATAGATAGATAGGCACATTTGTTTAAATCTACTGATTAATCATGATTTTGTCTTATTACTAGAATAGCTAAATACATCAACCTAGGATAAATATATCCTTAGGAACTATGGTGTTATGAACTGTTCAGTCTACATGTATGGGAACATTTTATGTAATTTTATAGCAGCTGACCATTATTCGAAACAGTTGTTAAAATTTCTAATTTGTATGTCAAAATAATTTCAACTAGTATTCTCTCATTATGATTATAATATAACTAAGCAAGTTATCCAATTTGGCAAACTAAAACAAACTGATTCCATAGAACTCTAAAATATTATTTGTCATTAAGATCACAAATGATAACCCAGAGACTATTAAATTATTCACGTAGTTCAATTCATAATCCTTGCTTTATCAGGCCATTTAGTCAACTTCCATTAAATTTGGACTTGTTTTAATAAAAATTACACATTAAACAAACTCCACCTGTAGCTCTTTTAGAGTTGCTGCCGGCCTCAATCCCAGGTAAAGGAGGAGGGTCGGGCATAGGGTTAGCGATCCCATCCCGTAGAAAACTAACTCGCTAAAAAAAAGCTAACCCGAAAAAATAATTCAAACCATTTAAACTCTGCCCTGGGAGTTGAAGGAAGAATCACGGCGCCTCAGGATGAAAGCCGAGATTCTTCGGAAGTCACGAAGCCGATGCCCCTTCTAACAACCAGAGCAACAATCTTTATAGGTACATGGAACGTCCGAACAATGTAGGAGACCGGGAAGACCAGTCAAATAGGAATGGAAGGGAGGAGATACAAATTGGCAGTAATTGAAATCGGCGAAACCCGTTGGACACAAGCTGGACAGAAAACGCTAGGTTCGGGAGAGATTCTGCTGTACTCCGGATACGAAGGGGAAAATGATTCACACACTCAGGGAGTTGCTCTGGTGCTGTCCAGAGAAGCACAAAATGCACTTGTGGGATGGGAATCTCATGGATCCAGGATTATTAAAGCATCATTCAAAACAAAGAAGGAAGGGATCACAATGAATGTTATTTAGTGTTATGCACCCACCAATGATAGCAACGACGACGATAAAGATCAGTTCTATGAGAAGCTGCAATCAATCATAGCTAAGTGCTCAAGAAAGGACCTCACCATCCTAATGGGAGATCTAAATGCTAAAGTCGGAGTGGACAACACAGGATATGAAGATATAATTGGACGACATGAACTAGGAGAGAGAAATGAAAACGGGGAGAGATTTACGAATCTATGTGCATTCAATAAATTGGTTATAGGCGGCACAATATTCCCACACAAGCGCATTCACAAAGCCACATGGATCTCACCAGACTACACCACAGAGAACCAGATAGATCGTATTTGTATCAATAAAAAATTCCGAAGAACAATGGAAGATGTGAGAACCAGGAGAGGAGCTGACATAACTTCAGATCACCACCTGGTTGTGGCCAAGATGAGACTGAAGCTAAAGAAACACTGGACAACTGGAAAAACAGCACTACAAAGGTTCAATACAGCTTTCCTTCGAGATACTGACAAGCTCAACAAATTCAAGATAACTCTCAACAACAGGTTCCAAGCTCTACATGATCTATTGAAGGAACAAGAAACTACGATGGAGGACAACTGGAAATGGGTGAAAGAAGCACTAACTTCAACGTGTCAGGAGGTCCTAAGAAGCACCATCATAAGGAATGGATCTCTATGGGAAACCTGGACAAGATTGAAGAAAGGAAGAACAAGAAGACAGCAATTAACAACAGTCGAACAGGAGCACAGAAAGTCAAGGCACAAGCAGAGTATACAGAAGCAAACAAGGAAGTGAAGGAAAACATTAAAGCTGACATGCTCGAACTATCAACGACGGCAAGAAAAGCTGCAAGAGAAGGAAATATGAAACAGCTACATGATACAACGGAGAAACTAGCAGGTAAATATAGTAGGCCAGAGAGACCGGTCAAGGACAAAGAGGGCAAGACAATCACCGAGATTCAAGAACAGAGGAACAGATGGGTAGAACAACTTGAAGAACTCTTGAACGGACCAGCTCTATTGAATCCACAGGATATTGAAGCAGCGCAAACAGACCTTCCTATAGCTGGCACTCCACCAACGACCGAAGAAATCACGATGTCCATCAAACAAATCAAGAGTGGGAAAGTGGCAGGACCTGATAGTATACCAGCTGAAGCACTAAAGTCAGACACTGAAGTAACTGCAAACATGGTTCACCTTCAGGAAGATTTGGGAGGAGGAACAAATGCCAACAGACTGGAAAGAAGAATACCTCATCAAGATACCAAAGAAAGATCTGGGCAAATGTGAGAATTACAGAGATATCAGTTTAACGTCAGTACCAGGAAAGTTTTCAACAGAGTGTTGCTGAACCGGATGAAAGACGCAGTAGACGTCCAACTTCAAGGCTGGATTCCGTAAGGATCGGTCGTGTACAGACTAAATTGCAACACTACGGATCATCGTGGAAGAATCAATTGAGTGGAACTTGTCACTATACATCAACTTCATTGACTATGAGAAGGCGTTTGACAGTGGGGATCGGAGAACATTATGGAAACCTCTTAGACACTATGGAGTTCCTCAGAAGATTGTCACAACTATTCGGAACTCATACTACGGACTACAATGCAAAGTCGTGCATAGAGGACAGCTGACAGATGCATTTCCAGTAAGGACCGGAGTCAGACAAGGCTGTCTACTCTCCCCTTTCCCCCGGTGATTGACTGGATTATGAAGACCTCGACATCTGAGAGGAAGCGCCGAATACCATGGACATCTCGGAATCAATTAGACGATTTGGACTTTGCAGATTACCTAGGCCTCCTATCCCATACACACGAACAATTACAGAGGAAGACAACAAATGTAGCAGCATCATCCGCATCAACATACACAAAGGAGAAAGCAAGATTCTCAAATATAACACGGAGAATACCAACCCAGTCACACTTGATGGCGAAACTCTGGAAGAGGTGGAAACATTCACGTACCTGGGAAGCATCATTGATAAACAAGGACGATCGGATGCAGATGTGAAGGCTAGGATTGGCTAAGCAAGGACCGTATTTCTACAATTGAATAACATATGGAACTCAGAACAACTGTCAGCTGACTTCAAAGTGAGAATATGCAATACGAATGTCAAGACAGTCCTACTGTACGGAGCTGAAACGTGAAGAGCTACTACAATCATCGTAAAGAAGGTACAAGTATTTATGAACAGTTGTTTACGCAAAATACTCAACATTCACTGACCGGATACCATCATCAACAGCCTTTTGTTGGAGAGGACAAACCAGCTTCCAGATGAAGAGGAAATTAGGAAAAGACGTTGGAATTGAATTGGACATATATTAAATAAATCACCAAACTGCATCATGAGGCGATCCCTAACTTGGAATCTGGAAGGGAAGAGGAAAAGTGGAATGTAAAAGAACACAATACGTCGGGGAATAGAAGCAGATATGAAAATGATGAATGTTAACTGGAAAGAAGTGGAAAGGATTGCTTGGGACAGGTTTGGATGGAGAATGCTGGTGTGCTGCCTATACTCCTCCACGAGGGGTAACAGGCGTAATTAAGTAAGTATGTGCACATTAAACAGAGAGGATTGATTGGAGAATAAACTAATAATACCGAATGACATTTGCACGTAGATTTGAATTAATTTAAAGCGGTAATCTAAAAGTGTCTACTGTTATCTACCTCAAGATATTGCGTTGGAGCTAACGATGGCAGAATATGTGCAGAAGATTATCATATTATTTCACACAACACAATTTAACTAATCATTTTATACACTAACTTTAAGTAAAATCCCAAATAAAATTACGAGTTTATCCATTTAATTGTTCTGATGTATAGTTATTATTCCCCGACATTTCGGAGAACTAAACACCTGAATATACACCCAGGTCATTTGCTGTCGTCCTCAAATATTTTACAGCATATGAACTAAATCAGTGTGATGTTGTATTGCGTAGTTAAATAAAAGTGACTTTAAGAATTTGGTAATGTTTTCAAACTGTTGTATAGATTTATGTATCCATTATTACATTATGTTAATCACTACTTTATTAAATTTAAATTGAAAGTTCACTTAAGTTAAACAATTAATAAACGCAATAATTTCATTTACTATTCTTAAGTCAGGAACTTATTTAATCTGTTTGTGAAACACCTCTTAGTGTCTATTCAGCTCACTTATGTAACTAATTTCAAGGATTTTTCCACATCTATCCATATAATCCATAAATAACATAATTTGACAAAAAATCTCTTAACATTTCTCAACTAGAGCATATGAAATATTTGTTTACCTTTTTCTTGTTTATTTCATTTAATGATTGACTGTGTTAAGTGATAAATAATAATGGAGATATTATAAAATGATAAACCCCAATGTAAATATTCCAAGATAACTTATTTTAAATTAAATTGTAAAATTTAATGATAAAGGTTTTATGATGATAATCAATCTACCTTTTTATGCATATGGTTTATACTTATCATTAAATAACATTTCAGTTTAAATGCCGAGTTGTGTTCATTGATTTTTATTACTATTCCAGATACATACTGTTAAATTTGATTTATTTGCTAATTATGCATGGTAATAAGAATAAGTAGCTTCATATTACAACTTATTAGCTAGACAATTTTTATTAACCAACTATTGAAATATAGTTGAGATCATGAGTCAATTAAAGCTAGACCACCATGGAAAACCTGGAAGCACTGGACGGCTGTTTCGTCCTATTGTGGGACTCCTCAGCAGTGCGCATCCACGATCCCGCCTCGCAAGATTCGAACCCAGGACTTACTAGTCTCCACAAAACCCCTTCTGATTATTGGAATATTGATATCATCTTCACGGGAGTTTGTCAGTCTATACAGTGAGTTCACTAGGGAAACCAGAGAATGTGATTACTACAGAGAATATCTACAACCATATTCAATTCATGACACACAAATAAGTAATCTTTTTGTGTTGGGTTTATGATCGACTTATCCAGATAACGGAATCGACTCCTAACAATGAGACTTCTTATTCTAGTCTCTATTGAAAACTGGCAGTTAAATTAAGCATATTAGTTAAAAAAATGTTTATTACAAGACATTTTAGAAAAAAATGACAGCTACATGATGGACTTAACTTGTTAATCACTGAAATATAAGGCATTATATCGTATTTTAATTAGGTTTAAAATGCCACCGACAAATTATTTTTGCTAAAACTACCACCAGGTCACTATTATATCAGCCGGCAAGGTTAAAACTTTTTGAAGTAATCCATTATATAGAATCACACAAAAAATTAAATGTTAAAATCTCCCTAAAACTTCGTTTTGTGTGGAGAACATTCCTCACTCTTGTAACATAAAGTATTTCATTGAATCTGGTATGGAGAATCCTTCAATATGGGCATAAAATCATTTAAATAATATTGATATTGAGTTTTTGACGAAACCAGGCCTGATAGATGACATTGATCTTTTATAAACTGATTCATTGAAAGTAAACCACACTAGTAAGCTATTGTTCTTTCATCAAACGAATTCTATTTAAGGTTTTATCATCGTAGTTTCATACTACTAGGGAGTTTAATGAATCTTTGAAATCGTGATTATGTATTCTTGATAATTCTCATGAAACATAGAATGTAATGTTTGACTATATATAATTAGTATTCAGAATGCTATAGTTACTTTATATCAAAGGAAATTATGTAACACTTGCATTATGTAATGTTTATTCACAACTCATTGCACTTGATAGTAATTTTTATTAGTTTAGCTAACTAACTATGAGACTAAAGCGTCATCGGATAAATTAGTATTTAACTTACAAAGGCTGTTTAATGGCAGTATATTCTTAATTATTACTCACAAAGAAATAAGCAAGATAAAACATATTATGCAAGTGTTATTAGCAATTGAGCTATAGATTATCTAGGTGATAGATAATTTTCTCAGAATCCAAACCTGAATTAAAGCAAACCAAATTATGATTAAATCAATTCGGGTTTCTATATTAGAAGTGATGATAAAAAAGTATCTAGTTATTGACAATGTAATGATTGATAAAATAATACAACTATGAGATAAATAATCTGTTAATTAGGTGACACAGATTAAACATCCCTGATTTAAGTATTATATTATGTATGAAACTACGATGATAAAACCTTAAATAGAATTCGTTTGATGAAAGAACAATAGCTTACTAGTGTGGTTTACTTTCAATGAATCAGTTTATAAAAGATCAATGTCATCTATCAGGCCTAGTTTCGTCAAAAACTCAATATCAATATTATTTAAATGATTTTATGCCCATATTGAAGGATTCTCCATACCAGATTCAATGAAATACTTTATGTTACAAGAGTGAGGAATGTTCTCCACACAAAACGAACTTTTAGGAGATTTTAACATAGAAACATGTTTAATTTTGTTTATTTAATTCGAATTGTCAGAATGAATTTACTTTATATTGATAACATTTTCAGGTCAAACTAATACGTATTTTTCGTCGGTCATTGAAATTTCTCAGTTCATTTAACTTATTTACCATATCGTTTCAACGTGGCCGAATAAGCTTAGTCGCACAGATTCTGCCAATCAGTTAACACTATTTAATCTTTATATCGAATACAATAATCATTTATTGCAATATATATCGCATATTCTTACCCAACAAACTAGTGTATTTCAGAATTTTCCTGATAATCACATTATTGTTCTTTCCCTAAAGTATTATATGATGGACAGTTCATCATTCAATTAACTAATTAAAAAGAGAAGGGAATTATTGTGAAATAAAGAAGAGATCAAAATGAATACTCAATACCTTTCTTTCATGCTCAAAGTTAAGATAGTTTTCATGGATGTGTTTGTATTCTAGATTAACAAGGTTTGTCATCGATTATTCTAAAGCGCGAAAGATAAAAATAAAAACAAGTTGTTATAACCATCTCCGACAACAAAGAAAATTTACACTTGAATTATCAAAGAAGTTCAAGGGAAAAACTTTGAAAAAATGATGAAAGTATTCTTGAAAATATGACATAGACCAGATGAAATGCCACCCATTTGTTATAATGAGTCATGTGGTGATGTTTATTGGAAAGAAGTTTTCCCGACTAAATGGTCATAAATATCAAGTGAAGGTAATAACTCTATTAACGGGGAGCACATGAAAGTATAAACACAAGCTTTTACGTATTGGAACTTATGTACAACTGTGTTAATGGGATATAGATAGGATTAGAGCATGTTCCTTTCAAGATTGTGTTGAAAGCACGCTGATTAGCTATTTCTCAACCAAGCAATGCTAGAAGATTCTTGAGGAAGACCCTGGGATCTTCTCATGTAAAAACCACAAACACACTAACATTTTTCTTATTGTGATTCCTACTTCTATTCATCATTGTTCATCTGAAATATAATTACGTTCCTGTTCAATCGTGCTCTGATTTGGGAACTTGTCGAGTGAAGTAGTGTCCGTGAATGCTCGACAATAAGAATAGCTGTGTCGTAATAAGAGAATTCGTAATAGTGGTGACAAGGAAAATGGAGAACATATTCAAAAGGCCGATAACTTATTACCAGCTTAAGTTAATAATACAAGAACTGCATGCACAAGTCTATGCACAATTGAGGTTTTTCGAATATCTAACGCAACTGCCTTATAATCATCATTCGAATTCAGGCGCTATTTTATGTACTTCTTGTGATGTAGTTCCAACACCACAGAATTTAGTTATGACCCCAAGAGTATCAATATCTTCCTGACGTTGTTCATATGTCGCGACGATACATTTAGAATAGCATTCTGCGAAAGAGATGACGCGTGGAAGACCTGATTGTCGATGTGTAATTTGGGAAGTAATAAACATGCATGCTACGCTGACCGTATATTGCCAAATTTATTTTTAGAGCTCAGTTTTCAGGTCACGGTAACTCAATTGTCACAGGTATTCGGTAAATCATCTTCACTGCTGAGTATTCAATAACAGTGTCTAAATTCGATGGAACGCGCAGCTGATATTTATATTGCTCTGTCAGATATCTTCAAGAAATAGTGTGAATGGTTCAAGTTACACTGATTTAAATGCCTAATATTCCCCATAGCTCTTCGGTTACCCCAAGATGCTAAGATTAGGACCAGAATCTTAACTTGACTGGATCAATATCCGAACGTCACAGTTAGGACAGTGACAGATGAATGTAAGCGGCTACAACCCATCAGATACGACATCCATAACCTTCATCGGTCATTCAAATCTATTCTGCTTGGTCTTTTTTCACCACATTTGTATCTTACAAAACTCTTATAATTGACATTACACTGACTTGGTCAGACCCTTTTCTGATTGATTTTACTAAATATTTTTACTATGTTCTCTTATATTATTTAAACTTATATTAATTTAATTTGTTTATTTACTTATCCTCTGAAAAGTGGCATGAAGTGAGCGAAGAAACTTCAAAAAATTGAATTTTTCTGCCCAAAGGGACATTCCAAATATATTAATTTTTTTATCATCGATCCATAAGTTTATAAACTGGTAGCAAATTTGTTTCCGATTATCTTGAGTTTATATTAGACCGTTATGAGAATAAAGAAAATGACCACTCCTTAAGTCATATAAAATACATGGTTTAGTACAGGTAGTTCTGTTTATTAATTTGAAAAGAATGAAAACAACAACGGGATGTAAATGACATGAGAGTAAATTGTAACGTTAAATACTGACATAAATAAAACAAAACATACTATAATTCATCGGAATGATATAAATTACGGTTTAACATTGGGAATTGTCTACAGTATAACGAAATTTGTGGAAATACAAATATCATTAAAATACTTGGTTAAATTTTATTGTTGAATACCAGATTCAATGAAGGGACTTGATGAGTGACTTAGATATAAAAAGTTAAAAAACTCAAGACAAAATGCACCAGTAAAAACTGATAATCAATAAGCATTACAATGCGAAAAATAATATTGTTAAGTTCAGTTAATTAAAATCTACCCAGTCAGTATCATCTTTTAATCTTGGCTACGAATTCCGTGTTGTTACAGAAATGTGGTGAATAGTGTATAATAAATAATCTAGATGAGAAACATGGAAGAGAAAATGTGAGGTGAAACTAAGATGTGACTAAGTAAAAAGTGTCTAATTACTATTAGGCATGTGTGATTTCAAGACCAAATGATCATCAAATTAAATTATGCACTACAAGAGTATGAGACGAAAATTTATTCAAATCATGTATGAAGTTAGTAAACAGTAATTTCTCAACACAATCGAAATTGTCTTATAACTAAATCCTTTGAAACAAGTCAATAAGTTTCAGGCATTATATAACAATAACCTCAGTGACACTGATAATGATTTGAATAGTTCCATGATTATGAATAGAAAATTCGATGTTCACAAGTACATATTTTCGATAATTCATTATCAAACTTTATAATTACAAGGAGAAATATTTGTTCAGAACATGTGAATTGTTGTTGTTAGTAAAATTGTAACAATTGTATGTAGATTAAATCATGTTAATTATGATAATAGTCATAATTAAGTCATGGATGTGTTTACATAATTTGTTTTTCTTTTTGGGTTACAACAATAATGAAATGAATGAATGAATGGTTAAATATGAGAATAGCGCGTAAGACCAAATTGACAAAAAGACATAATCACTACAAAATAACCATGATGTACATGGTAGTTACCTGGGAAGCATCATTGATAAACAAGGACGATCGGATGCAGATGTGAAGGCTAGGATTGGCTAAGCAAGGACCGTATTTCTACAATTGAATAACATATGGAACTCAGAACAACTGTCAGGTGACTTCAAAGTGAGAATATGCAATACGAATGTCAAGACAGTCCTACTGTACGGAGCTGAAACGTGAAGAACTACTACAATCATCGTAAAGAAGGTACAAGTATTTATGAACAGTTGTTTACGCAAAATACTCAACATTCACTGACCGGATACCATCATCAACAGCCTTTTGTTGGAGAGGACAAACCAGCTTCCAGATGAAGAGGAAATTAGGAAAAAATGTTGGAAGTGGATTGGACATACATCGAGGAAATCACCAAACTGCATCATGAGGCGATCCCTAACTTGGAATCTGGAAGGGAAGAGGAAAAGTGGAATGTAAAAGAACACAATACGTCGGGGAATAGAAGCAGATATGAAAATGATGAATGTTAACTGGAAAGAAGTGGAAAGGATTGCTTGGGACAGGTTTGGATGGAGAATGCTGGTGTGCTGCCTATACTCCTCCACGAGGGGTAACAGGCGTAAGTAAAGTAAATAAGTACATGGTAGTAAAATTTTGAATTGTCAGATGTAACCTGAACTCCGCCTATAGCTCTTCTAGAGTTACTACCGGTTTCAAGCCTTGGTAAAGGAGGCAAGTATGGCACGAAGTCAGCAACCCTATACCTTCGATAACAACATTGCTAAAAAACGTTAACCAGAATAAATAAATTTAATCATTTAAACTCTATCATGAGACGTGAAGGATATTCATTCAGAAGGATTATGACGCTTCATGGTGAAAACCGAAACTATTCAGAAGTCACAAGGTACTTGAAATGTCCGAGCAATACGGGAGACGGAGAGGACCAATCAAATAGCTGAGGAAACGGGGAGGTACGACTTGATGGTGCTTGGAATAAGTGTAACACACTGGACCCAAGCTGGACAGAAAATATTGGTTTCGGAAGAGTTGATGTTGGTGTATTCAACAAAATGGTTATAGACGGCATAATATTCCCACACAAACGCATAGACAAACCACGGAAGTTAACTGGATTATGAAGACCTCAACATCTGAGAGAAATCACGAAATAAGATAGACAGCTTACATGTAAATAAGACATTTGGACTTCGCAGATAACCCATGTCTTCCCTCTCATACACACAAACAAATACAGGCAAAAACAGCCAGTGTAGCAGCAGCCTCTACAGCAGTAGGCCTCAACAAACGCAAGAGAAAAGCAATATCCTCAAATATAACGCAGAGAACACCAACACAAACATACTTGAAGTAGAAGCTCTGGAGGAGGTGGAAAGTTTCACTTTTCTGGGTATCATCATCGATGAAAGTCGAGGATCAGGTGCAGACGTAAAACAAAGGATTGGCGAAACAATGGCAACATTCCCACAGTTGATGATTATATGGAACTCAAAACAAACGTCTGTAAGACAACATCAGAGTCACAATCTTCAATACGAACGTCAAGACGGGTCTATCGTGTGCAGCTAAAACTTGAAGATCTACCACAACCATGGTCAAAAATGTACAGGTTTTCATAAACGGTAGTCTACACAAGATGTTCCAAATCTGTTGGTCGAAAACGATTAGCAGTGACTTACTGTTTCAGAGAACAATGAAATTTCCATATGAATTGGAAATTAGGAAGAGGTGTTGGATGTGGATAGGATGTACATTGAAGTAATCATGAAACTACATCACGTGGTGTGCACTAACTTGGAATCGTGAAGGGAAATGAAAAAGTGAAGGACGGAGTAACACATTGCTCAGAGAATCGAAAGCGGATATCAAAAGAATGGATGACAATCGGAAACTACTGGAAAGGATTATCCAGGACGTAGTTCGATGGGGAATTCTAGTGTGCAGCCTATGCTCCTCCACGAGAGGTAACAGACGTACGTAAGTAAGTGAGTCAGTATGCAATTAAGTAGGTAAGTAAGTAAGTATGTGCTTTGTTAATATCCTAATGGAAAAATAACTTAATTATAAAGTCGGAGTTGTTTGTGAACTCAAGTTGGACTATTGAAATAATAAATCAAATATGTCATCATTGTATATAATGGTAGAACGTCTAATGCTAATTAGTTTGAAAATAATAAAATCGTGAAAAGTACTTGTTAATAAATTCTAATGCTGGATTATAAATTTTCATAAGTTTAATTTTTAGTGAATTTTCCGATGATATTTTGGGTGTGACAATACGATCTGTAGCAATTCATTTTCAAGCTTTTCTGGGATTGTAGCAATTTAAGATGAACTGTCCTAAAGTTAGAACCAAATCACAACATATCGGATGAATTAAATTGATCTAATTATATTACAATCATTCCAATAAACTGTTATAGTCATGATCTTCGACTGCTTTTTTGAAATATTCGCCCTATAATTAAAAAAAAACAATAAGAAAACGTTTAAGTCTGTCAATCAATAATATTCATCAGGAATGCTAACGCCCTTTCATTATATCAGGAGTAGTACAGAAACAATACTCGAAAAGTGTATTTTTCATGGCGATCATATGAAATTTATGGACCAAACATTTTTACACATAATGACACCTTATACGCATTTTGAAACAATGAATATGTAGCAAAACTGATGTATAAGAATACAAAAACAAACACTACTAGTTTCAGATCATGTGGCCATTAGTAATAAGCTGAAAGTGTATTCCTCTTTAACTTTATAGTTGTATTTATGTAATATAACATGAACATTTTCACAGTGACTAGTTTATTGCTTCTTCAAACTAAACATTAATTATTTTCATAGTTCAAAGCGTGAGTCAATTGAAGCTAGACCACCAGGGAAAACGTGTAAACACTGGACTGCCGTTTCGTCCTATTGTGGGAACAAGGAAACGACACTCCACCTTATGTCTGCTGGTGAGAAAATGATAAGTAACGTTGTGTGTAGGAGTCTGATAAAAAATCTTAATCCCTTCGTAATCGATGACGTCATTCGAGTAGGGTGACGACTTCAATTATCATGCTTGCCCTTCAAGAGCAAACATCCGTTTATACTTACTAGTAATCATTTTGTTACCGACTTCATTGTAATGAACTATCATCTGCATTCTGATATTACTCGCACCATTGACAGTCTATGCGAAGAGTTCTGGATCACCAAGAGTCAAGCTGCTATCCAAAGAGTCCTGAAGCGGTGCTTTCTATGCAAGAGACTCACCAGTACGCCGTGCTCACAAATTATGGCTCCACTACCCACATGTCACCTGGGAGCTTACGTACCATCATGCAATTATTTTTGTATGGACGATTTTGCGTTAAGAGAAGGCGAGTCATTGAAAAACGATGCGGCTGTTTGTCCACTTGCTTGTTTATTAGAGCAGTTGATATCAAAATGGATTACAACTTAAATACTGACT
>NC_031495.1:36049640-36061995 GCF_000237925.1 Schistosoma mansoni
GCACATCCACGATCCTGCCTCGCGAGATTCGAACCGAGGAGCTCACGAGGTGAGGTCGTGGATGCGCACTGCTGAGGAGTCCCACAATAGGACGAAACGGCAGTCCAGTGTTTCCACGATTGATATGCTTGAACTAAATCGATTCCGCGGTAACGAACGAAAGCCAATGACACAATGACACGATTAGCTATTCTAATCTGTTGTCCCAGGCCCCGCTAACTAGATGAAGAAGTCCAAAGCAAGTAGGGGAATATATGTATTCCGTAAGCAGCCGAGTACAAGCAATCAAATAAGGGAAAAAGTCAAGCGTATTTATACAGCAATAAATTGTCCTTGAGCATCATTAATAAATAGCACACACAAAGAAACAATGGACCAATAGCGTTTAAGATAGTTTACAAGTGGGAAATATGACGCGAAGGTAAAAAGAGCGCGTTTGGTGCGAAAACAGCTAAATTCAAATTTCCAAAATAAAATTACAAAACTAAGCCATTTACCAAGTAAGTTCTGGGGATTTGACATCCCCAACAACGTTTTCCCTCGTGGTCTAGCTTCAATTGAAAATACTAAATCTCCACAAAACCCCTTCTGATAACATTAATTAATCATTTACTTAATATTCACTCTTCACTTAGCCTGAATGATTTTATAGGTTACTGCTTTTTAACAGAACAATTATATGATGATCATTTAAATGAAGTTCATTTATAAAAATAAATTTTTTATTAGTAAAATTTTGTCAATTCAATGAATAATGAAAAAAAATATTAATTGGGAAAATAATTATTTAACTGTGATAAATTTTAGATAAACAGATGTTTATTTGTTTGTTCTTTTGAAAATCAATAATTTTTTTCCTTTTTAAATTATTATGTTTTATGTATCCGATACCTTCGTTTATTATTGTATTTGAATCCATATTATTAAAATGTATGGTCATCAAACAGACTTGATAATTATTATAAGGAAGATTAAAAGAACAAGCTAGAAAATAACGTCCAATAAGTTTATGCTCAGAAAGGGTTTTATGGAGATTTTAGTAATTTTATAGTTGAATTCATGAGTCAATTGACGCTAGACCACCATAGAAAAACCTGGAAACACTAGACGACTGTTTCGACCTATTGTGGGACTACTCAGCAGTGACCAGTGGAGTTCAACCAGGTTCCTTGTGAGATAGTAACTCACTGAAGACAATGGCAGACGGTTGCCCAATTTCGTAGATTGGTAGACATTAACATTGTCGGATGCCGGCTCAGTGGTCTATCGGTTAAGTGCTCGCGCGCGAGACTGATAAGTCCTGGGTTCGAATCTCGCGAGGTGGGATCGTGGATGTGCACTGCTGAGGAGTCCCACAATAGGACGAAACGGCCGTCCAGTGCTTCCAGGTTTTTCATTGTGGTCTAGCTCCAATTGAATCACGAATTCAACTATAAAGTTTATTCTGATACAGTTACATTGAGAATAGTACGTTGATATGATTGTTTATCAATAAAATTGAGTAAAATGATTTTCTAATAAGTGACATATCTATTTCAGATTCAGGAGAATATTAACACAGAGTTTTAGTTCTTTTTATTAGCATGCAACAATCTATTTGATAGGTACGCCAAAGTGATCTTCAGCAATTTATGTTATGAGAATATATAAGAATCCCATTCAAACTCGGTAATTTCATTGATAACTAACACCTCGAACTATAAGAAATATGTTGTTTTAGTTCATAACTTTAATTTACCATAAATATAAAACTCTTAAGTCTAAAAAGTATGCATAACTATACTGTTTACAAATGATATATTTAAACTACTTAGTTTCACGTCAGAAATTGTACGGAATCTAAGCGAGTTAAATGAAACTTCTTTGTTAATTTGACATTTTAAGATATTAGGTTTTCTAAATATTGTACTGTATAAATAATTTAACACACTAGTAAAATAACTCTTCACAAGAAAGCGAATATTAAGCTAAACGTTTGTTTTCTAGTTGATTTTTTCGCGAACATAAATCTATCTCAGTCTTTTACATTTAATCTTCGATAACATAAAGGTAGATGATATGTATGTTAAATGAATAACCGTTTCATACATGTTTATTAACTATTTTGTGCTAATCAGTAGGCTGATTGTTTATAATCGTGTGAGGCTGAATTTATGACAATATAAATTGAATATCCTAAGCATAGAATCGGTAACCAAACGGAAAGTTTTGTTATTTTTTATTTGATTCGTTATGCGACTATTCCTTTCACTCATACATCACTAAGGTGCATGTAAAGAAAAAAACACAAAATAAGTTCATCTCACATCATTTATTTTGAAATAGAAATACCAACAAACTATTCAGCATATGCGGACATAATTTTTCCCAATGAAGAGATCAATATGGTTACATTGGATAAGAAATATCTATATCATTGACGACAGAGATACTGAATTTATATATATATATATATATATATATATATATACATTGATATTGACCTGAGATTAACCTATTTCTCATTATTTAATCAAGGGTCAAAATAAAGAAATAAAAATTATGAAAAGAGGAAATAAGATACGGGTGGTGAAGAAACTAATCATATGTCAATTTAGAAAATGAAATGAATTTGTAATTTTATTTTATGGATTCATATAATCATTTTGTTATTCATGGTAAGAGAATTAGATAATAAACCAATAATATATGTGTTACGAGGGAAAAAATTACATCAATTATTAAAGAATTAAGATTTAATCGTACTGTTTAGCCATTCTTTAATAAAAGAAGTGAATAACTATGTAATTGCTAGCAAAATTTAGTAGAAAATCATTAATAATTCTTAGATTGATTGTGTTTGATGACACTCATTTCTTATATTGTAAAATATAACTCCGAATTTATGATATTGCTTCGTTGAAGATGCTACTTCTGGACCCGCAAACGTTAAATTGGCCCTTCACATGAAAAAAATCAATAATCTTTCCAATCAATCTGCTTGACTTGTATGTTTCGGACTGTGAGAGAGAATACTCGTCATAAAATTAGGTTTTTTTGTTGAAATCAAGGACTGACCTATGTTAGATAACCGCTAACAACCTAGAAGCACTGAACAACTCTTTCGTCGTATTAGAGGACTTTTCATCAGTGTTCATCAACAACCTCGCTTATTGGAACTGAACCCAGGACCTTCTATGACGCTCGCGAACACAGAAGATGAGTTCTATTAGTATTCACTATAAATTACCTAAGAAATGCAGTTTATCTTTAGTGTTAATAACGTCAATGAATAGGAATATGTTCAGAATTACCTGTCAGTTATTTCAGTTAGCATAAGATTTGTTTCGTGCATTTTTCACATCTGTTTCTCATTACTTTACACATTCACACAGATACAATACCAGAGATTTATTTCTAAGAATCAACTATTAATTGATTGGAGAATAATTAACCTACAAACTAGTTTCCAATATTCTTTAACGTCTTATCATGTTTATAATATACTAATACTTTTTATATGAGCATGTCCCTGTATTACACAAAAATTTAATCTTTCTGGGTTCTTTATCAGTGCATTTTCGTTACAAGACTCCTTTCTTACCATCATCCCAGGGCTTATGGCTGAAGTGTTAAGTATTGTTCGTACGATCCGTTCGGTTTCGTAATAAAAGAATCTCCTAATCTTTCATAACTAGGAAATACAGAATCCGAATTCAGTTCTATTTTTACCATAGTCTTTATTAAATGAATATTTGCATTCACTTTCAATTGTAACTTTCTAAACCTACTTCACAATTGGAATTATTCGAAATCATTACCTATCCTTTTTTTATGTATCATATTCCTTCATGTACTAATGAACTATCTAGTATGTTCTTGATGGCTTAAAAAAGTATTCCAAACTGAATTAAACGGTGTGGGAGTCTGAGGGAAAAATACTGTCAATTTGTCGGGAATGCTATTTCCCCAGAAATCATTAGGTAAACGTCTTAATTTTGTAATTTTATTTTGGAAATTTAAATTTCTCGTTTTCGCACTGAAAGCGCCCATTTTCGTCTTCAGATTGTTTGTCCCACTTGAAAGGACCCTAAATGTCATTGGTTCGTTCCCTCTTTTAACATGCTATTTTGTGACATTTTCCAAAAACATTTTATTGCTATATATTTACGCTTGAGTTGTGTGCTGGTTGTTGTTCGTGCTTCTGGCTGCTTGTGGAATATATCTTTCCGTCATCTGAACCAGGTCTTTTCCCTCTAGTTAGCAGGGCTGGGACGCATTGGAAAAGTTTACGTTGTCTTATCGTTGTGTCTCTGATCTTTCGTTCCGTTCACCAATTTTAGGTGGTCTCGTAATTTCTTCAAACAGCACAGTTATGTTATAAGTTAATGTAAACCAACAGAAATGTAACTAGGGGATTTAACGTTTTGCAAAATAACTTTACTTGACAGTGTTTTTAAAAAAATAATATCACTATTAACTCATTCAAATGTCGGTGATTTTGGTTCCCAGTGAAATTTATCCTAAATAATAATCATGCTAAAATGTAACGTTTATTCTGACATTATAAGCAATGAAGGATTAAGGTGAATTAAGGCAATATCGAGGCAAATATACACATTATGCACATATGCCAATAAAAGGCTGATCAATTGCAGTCCTAAACATCAGTGGGAAGATTCAAGTAAACAATATCAAGTGAGTTTATTTTGACAATTCTAGGCCAGATTTTTATTTTCATTGTAATGTGAATGAATGACATTATCATCATAGTTACTAGTAATCCAATAATCAATAATGCCAACTTTGCTAATGCATATTGTTTGTATATTACTTATGTATAATTTATCAACATATTAAAAGATTTATCTAGGTGACTGGAAATTGCATGTACTATGTTTTGAAGTCAAGTTGTGGAATTGCATCAATTAGAAGCCCTAGGATTAGATTTTATGCTAGTTAGAAATAAGACGTGTCTATAACCTTGATTAAAGTGATACTTCACGTGGGAGTCCTATTTTAGAGTCAGCAATATTATCACAGATCTACTTGGTCTGTGATTGGCCGCATTTTGGATTAAAATTTTAACAGTGATTGTTGCTTAGTAACCAACTTCATGTCATTCTATACCCAAACCTTGCCTCTGATTGTCTCTAGTGTCTTTCTATCAATATGTAGTAGGCACAATGTCGAGTCTTTCAGAGTATCATCTACATTGGTACCCAATAGGTAGTAGTCGATCAGTACCAAGTAGTATATGCAAACGTGTCAGTGTGTACTACTCAGCGATCAACCAGTGTCAGTTATACTTATATTAGATTCATTGATTTTTCGTAGTTTTGTACTTAGTTTGGTAAACTTAATTAGTGCATTATCATTTGACAAATAAAAAGGCAAACGCATTACGAGAAGTATTAGTTAAGAAATTTGTCTTGTTTACATCGACATTTTTCAATGTCAATTGGAATAGTAATGACACTGTACTGATCGAACATTCAGGTGAGGGAGACCAATCTATTAGTTGGTACAAAATTTTAGAATGTCTTCGTAAAATAAGAAGACCATACATTAAATATTTCATTTGCACATCTTCCATCAATTGTCTCTTACAAGCTTAATCGTTCCTTCATTCCTATTGTTATTACAATTACCCTCTGTTTACATTCCTGTTCTCCAATTCAATTGTCTCAACCTTTTGCTGCTAGGCATTCTACTACTGATTGGTGTTACATATTGCTTATGTCTGTCGACATAAGTAGCATACACCACAGAACAATAATCTAAATTTCCATTTGATTTATCCTTTATAAGACACCGATAATAGACTAACTTTAGGATTCTGGAGATTTTTTTGTGAAAATGTGTCAACGGATTGTGCGATTGATGAAATCAAACGTTTCCATCTGTTTAAACAACACCACTTTAGGATCTAATGTTTATGAATTTACTACTACTACTACTACTACTACTACTTATTATTATTATTATTATTATTATTATTATTATTTCACTAGCACATTCCTTGTATTCTGGGAGAAATTATTAGTAAATGTATATGGCGAGAAATCTATGATACTGTTTTGGCAAGCGGGTAGAGATATATCAAAAAGCATTACATTGTGAATTAGTTTCATCCAAAGTATATTTCAATAAATTTAAATACTTCAACTTATATCCCCTATTAATAATACTCATTAAACGCTTTATTTGAACAAAACTGTTTCCGTTAAGCAAAAAGCGTTCATGGATGATGAACATATGAAATTCTTTCGTACAAATGACCGATACAGATCAATGTACATGAATAAATAGACCAATCGTTATAGGTGTATAAACAAACAGACAAATGGAAAATTATACCATCATTGTTTCAACAATTATAAAATATATTTAGTAAAAATTTCTGTTGGAAAACGTAAATAAATTTTCCAGTAATTTTACTTAACAATATAGATCAATAAAACTGATTGCCTCTACTTCGGTGTATGTTACTGATATCGATAGATATAAGCAGTATGTATCGTCAATCGAAAGTGAAATACTTGGCAGCAGAAGGTTAAGAAGACCACAGAAAAGGGGATGAAATTAGAGAATGACTGCTGTGAAAATGACGGAACAATGAAGTCTAGGACGGTTGGTTGACATTTTGCAAATGAAGTATTTACTGTATGGTTCTCAGATTTTACTACGTGATTCTGTAATTTTGCATTAAAATATATTCGATTGTCCCCACTTATGTTCTCAGTCACTACAGTACTGCATAGTAAATATACACTAAAAGTGAAGGAGAGTGAGTAGTTAAATGCTAGACGCCGTATAAAGAGTTAGAGATAGCTCCAAATTTAGGAAAAGTTGTAACGTTTTACACCTTAGCACCCATAACTTTATTTATACTTTGTCTAACATAGGCTTTTTCCAGGGGTAAAGTGCATCTGCACTAAAATGTTACAATTCATAAATATCTGGTTACCTCGATTTTGGCTGTAGATAAGAAATCATGCTCTAAATGTTGTTTACTCCTTTATGATATTTAGCTTAACAAAATGTTCAGTAAATTAATAGGCCTAAAGTCTATTTACATTATGCAAGGGCGTTAACAGGACTTTTATTACAAATTTGTCTTCATATGTATTGATAAAATTTTTAAACACATTACTTTCTAAATATCTGATCTGTTTCAGATATGTTAGGCTAATGAATTATTTATCCGTATTTGAAAGAGAGGATCGTCAACATCATACGGAATTCATACGACGGACTACACTGCAAGATTGTATATGAAGAACATCTGACAGATGCATTCCAAGTGTGAAACGGTGTCATGCAAATCTGCTCAGGTTGACTAACGTCTCAATTGTTTATATTTTAATATTTAATGGTTTTAAAAACATTACCTAGAAGCCTGTAACGTCCAGTGGACCATACGCACCTCTTTACGGATCACATTGAAAAACATATAGATAAAATTAGCTAAGGACTTATAACTAAATACTACCGTGATGTTACAGTCCAGCATTTAAATAGTCTATACAATTTATTCATTGAAGAAATTAATCACCATAGAAATTTCTCGTTGTGGAAATGAAAAATTTACTGCTTTTTATCATGTATCATAACACCTATGAAAAAACACCTAATCAAAATTGTAATTTATCTCAGCTAAGGAATGCTTATGACATTGGGATTTAAATGATAAATTTTACAGCCTCTTATAAAAAGTGTTAATTATAACTGGAATGAATCTTGATTATTTTGATATGAAAAATACTAAATCAGTTTATTACAGTCATTTTCTCCATAAATCCCTTTTTGTACTTCACGAAGCTAATTCTCAGATAGTCCTTGACCGTTTATAATATCACTAGCATTTAAAGATTACACTAAATCACTCTATAGGAAACAGTCACTGTGAATACCTGAAATGATATTGCTTATTAATGAAGTTGTCTGTGTATATCTATACAGAAAGTCATTTAGGGATAAATCTAAGGAAAACATGTGATGAGGCAATAATGGTCTAGAATTTGAAGGTTTCGTAAAATCAGTTGCATAACGATTGTGGATAGTGAGAAATAATGTTTATGAGTCTAAACAATTTCGCAGATAAAAATCACACATTTGTATATTTTATATGAAGTGAATGAAATAACAATTAGCTAAGTAATTGCTGTGTAGAATAATCACGTTAATAACAATAGCGTCAATAAAAATAACACTAATTATAGTAGAAATAGCAAATAGATGGACAAACATTATAATTAACCATGGTAGTGATGAAGTGACGGTTGTTTCTTTCTGTGTTTATAAATTTAGTTTCAGTGTCTCAGTAATAATTGCTACAGTAAAGCTTGCGGAAGGTGTATCCTTTCGTCTTTCAATTCATTTAGGTCACTTTAAAGCATCAAGATAATAGCTGCTATCGGTCATACAGAAGTCCGTCATACTACTAATAGCCATGGGGCATTCGAGTTTCAAATCTATTGGAACGAAGTTTGGATAGACCAACAAATTTCTCAGAGTCAGTTTAATTTAATAGCTTTTATTCAAATTAGAAATTATTAGATATTGAGCTCGTAACCTTTTGCCATTAGGTTTCAACCATCAGAGGGATTTATAAAGGTATGAGTTTACCATAAATGATAATTGTCTTATTCGTATGTTGAATTTGTTAGACTTTGGTGGGTGAATGCAAATAAGGTGAGTGGTATTCCCTTAACCTGAGTTCATTACAAATAGAGTTGTCAGTTAAGTTTTTCTTAAATGCTCCATTAACGTTTTGAAAAGCCATGGTAGTGCTATCGATCGCAAACCTAACTATTTAAAATTAACCCTACGTACATATTATTCTTTATCCTTAATGACCACTACAGAACTCTTGTTTGATTCAATTATCGACAGAGTCTTATCTTTCCTTAAGTTTTGTAAATACCACTTGGTGGTCGTAAGAGATAACTCAAGTTTAGAAAAATAGAGTTATGAAGTATTTATTAGAACCCTTATTTAATTTGAAATTTGGCCAACTTTGTTTTTTATCATTTATCTGACAGTTATTGACAAAAATACCAAAACTGGACTTTTGCATAAATTCTGTTGCACGTCAAAAAATGGGATTTTTCAGCTGTATTTCAACCTAATTTTGAATGTGACAAACTATGTTTATTTTGCTCAGAATTTCAAGAAAGCTATCATATATTTGTTCTTTTATAGGAGTTTTGGTAATTTATTTAACAGACGTTTGACACGTTTTCTATTTGGCACTTTGTATAAATTTTATGAATTTATAGCTACATAGACTAGTTAAATTCGTAATGGTTCTTGTCATAATCTATGGTTTCTAATCTGAATTTAGAGGTTATTTGTTTAAGCATATTCAACTTAAGATATTTGTGGACGTCATAGGTTATTTGGTGAAGGAAGCTTACAGAGTTAAAGACTTGAAGGTAGGACAACATTTACTGACGTAAAACGCAAAAGAACGTCATTCTCGTTATTCAGTAGCAGAATATGACTAAACTATTGGATGACTTAAATGTACAAACAGGGACTCCTTCTTTAAGTTGCTCAAACTATCTGTTGTAGTGGAAGACAAAATAACTGTAAAACATCAAGAAAGTAACTGAAACAATTCGATGAACTGTTTAACCAGTTGGCTCATTAAGTAGTTTCAACAAATTACTATCAGCTAGAGAGAAATATACACTGTACATACTACTTTTCTGCCATTAAATGGTTTGTTTTTATTCAGCTTTAAAAAGAATGTGTCAACTTGTATACATATTTATTTTATTTATCTAGTTAAACACATAAATATTGGTACAAAGAGGCACTAGATATATATGCGCCGCACAAATCTCATTTGGTTTGTATGAGGGCTGTGATACTGCCCAGTTGCCCAGACCAAAGCAAGTGGTTTTCGTGGGGGGCCACACCCGGAACCTTTGACCTAAATGTCTGATCCACAAGGCAGTGGAGCATCGTGAGGAGATGCATTCCCATGGTAGCCGGTGATCAAAGATTGATTCGTACGCCATTTGTTCCCTCAGGATACTGGAGCCCATGTTCATCATTGGTTTGAAATCAGGGTTTTCCAACTCCCCTAGGTGAACTTTCCGTGTCCACCCACCCGTTTAAAGGGCCGGACATTCGCTTTTCGTTCTCTCAATTTTGTAAACAACAACCCCGCCACGAGAAGGCGGTGAGTAGGACTTCCCTGTCAAAGGCTATATACGCGTAGCCATGAGAGAGCATTTCGAGAGGGAGAGCGGACTCTCCTCACTCTCGGCCGTACTAGGGCATTTAGAAGCACTTGTATACATAAGTTGAAAATGTTTAATAAAAGACCAGTAATATTTAGCTAATAACTGAATTGCAAAATGTTAACTGACCTATATCTAAATTAACCAATTTAATTTGACCTTTAAAATAGTTTAAAACTACTACCAAGCAGAATTTTTAAAAAGTGTTATCGAAAAAGAAAAACATTGTAATTTCATTAACAATTAAATTGACTATATAATTCTGGTAAAAAAGAAGAATGAAATTCCCTATATAATTGATCTTAATTATTTTCCGGTTAATTAAAATTCATTAAACTGATCTTCAATGAAGTTTATGTTGGCTGTATGTAATTACACTTGATTACTAGGTACAATTTCAATTAAAGTTAACTTCAAAAAGTTACTGCTAATTATAGAATAAAAATATACTCACGTTCATTAACATTGAAATAAAAATTTCTAAAAGTGATTCGGGAAGAAAATACTTCAGAAGGGGTTTTGTGGAGATTTAGTATTTGCATACTTGAAAGCGTGAGTCAATTGAAGCTAAACCATCAAGGAAAACCTGGAAGCACTGGACGGCCGTTTCGTCCTACTGTGGGACTCCTCAGCAATGCGCATCCACGACCTCACCTCGTGATATTCGAACCCAGGACCTACCAGTCTCGCGCCAGAACATTTAGCCGACAGACCACTGAACCGGCATCCGATGGTGTTTATGTCTAACTTCAACCAATCCACGAAGTTGAGCAACCGTTCACCAGTGCTTCTAGGTTTTCCTTGGTGGTCTAGCTTCAATTGAATCACGCTTTCAACTAAGAAAATACTTCCTCTGTGAATTAAATAGCGCGGTTTTGATGATGTTAGGTTTAAAATTTTTATTTTATTAGGTATGTTTGAATAATAAGTCCTATTGAAGGATTATTTCAATGAGCATTCAGACTTTTCAATATGCCTTTCTGTTTCTTTTTTTGTTATAATAAAATCAAATAAATATTAAATGTTTGTTTTATGGTAATATCAACCAGGAATGATTTAAAAATTGTAAACAATTTAATGTTCTGTAGATTTATATTTATAAATGATAAGTGATAATTTAAATCAGTTAACTGGGATTAATAAAGCATGAGATAAACAATGAATTTCTACTATCTAGATCTGAGTTTAAAAGTGCACGTTGCGATGAACAAGAGAATGAAGTAACCAAGCTTTCATCTCTAAAATTTAGAAATAATTAACTAGATAATCCGATTGCTGTTGTTACAACTCTCACAAACGCTTATCTAGGCAATATTTACACGGCTAATTGACAAGTCGTCCATGTACAGAGTTTAACAAAGAGTAGGCAATATCAAATATAAAATTTTAGGCTGCCTTTGTTAAAATCTAGTTCCATCAAATCTAATCGAAAAGGAGGTTCTTTCTTACTAATCACAAATGCAATATATATATGCATAAACCCTAGTCATCTGTAGATTCAGTGTGTCAACTACACTGATCACAAGCTGATTCACAGTTTAATGCAGTATATTAGGTCATTTTAAAAGCGATATAGAGTTACAATTAGTACATTAATCATAGCACACAAAATGAACTGCCAAGTAGTATTATTATGATGTATGATTTAAATACCTATATTTCAAACATTTAGATATTAATATTCTTTGTATTAAATATTTAAATCAGAGACCAAGGACAGCCGACTTGACCACGTTGAAATTCACTTAGTATTGTTTGTTTGAATCTTTCCATTGATGTTTAGGACTGCAATTGATCAGTCTCTTATTGGCATATGTGCATACTATGCGTATTGCCTCGATATAGCCTTATTTCACAAGCATTGTAAGCAACGATGGACAGTGGCTAGCAATGGAATCAAGGAAGCGCGTTTCGTCCTATTTGAGACTCGTCAACTGGGTGTACCTGCCTCGATACAGTTGTAGAGATG
Organism: Schistosoma mansoni; assembly: GCF_000237925.1. Taxonomy (NCBI): domain Eukaryota; kingdom Metazoa; phylum Platyhelminthes; class Trematoda; order Strigeidida; family Schistosomatidae; genus Schistosoma; species Schistosoma mansoni. The sequence continues at coordinate 36,061,845 of NC_031495.1, forward strand.
ACTGTCGGGACTCAATTTCCTCATCATCAGCCTCATCGGCCATCACTGTTTCAAGGCAGCGATTGTGACATATCTAATACACGGAATGGATAGATGTGAAATGATTATCGCATCCATCAAGAAGTGCTTAATATTCATCATGAAATGAAAT
>NC_031495.1:36062195-36082178 GCF_000237925.1 Schistosoma mansoni
GAGTCCCAGAGTGAACATCGACTCTGTGATGCAGGTACATCCAGCTGACGAGTCCCAAATAGGACGAAACGCGCGTCCTGGATTCCACTGCTAGCCACCATCCATCTCTGCTTACAATGATAATAATAGTTATATATATATATATATAATATTTACAATTGTAGACTCGGAAATGATTCGCTATTTCTAAAAGTTATCTGTTGACTTTCATTGTAGAATTCGTTAACTCAAACTAATGATCATAGGTTACATAAGTGAGTTTTTAATAATTATTTGACTAAAAAGGAACGAATCGAGCGAAGAAATTTCTTTTCAATTAGTTTTTCATCATGGCTCTACACTAATATATATATATGATTTACAATAATTAAATAACACTCATGGAGTAGATACGTTACGTAATAATTATATAATGACATCGATTATAAACTAACATTAATTGGAAGAGAAGGATTAATACTAATCAGAGTTATTATTCGAAAATCAATCAGTTGCTACGTTGCATAATATATAAAAAAGAGAAGAAAGAACTAACAAAATATTTTGATGAATGGTCAGTAATATAGTAGTTATGTGAGAATCAAGAGACGAATGAAGAGAATAAGTAAAATACAAAAATACAAAAAATGGAAGGAATAAGATAATTGTTTACCGAAATTCTGCTACAAACTCCGCTATACCGATGGCCAAGGTAGCGAGAGTGGTTGTACAAACTTCTTTTGGATACAAAGGTTCGGTTTGTGGATATGAATTGCGATGGCTTCAGCTATGTGTAATAGACGAGCTCGTAAACCATGTGGCAAATTACATGGAATATGGTAGATAACCTTAAAAGCTTTATTCAGTTCAACCTGATGACCTGTGTCCCCCAAGTGAGCGAGAATAGAACTCTTAATCCCCTTTACCTGTCCTTTGGTCAACCACGACGGATGATGTTCTGTTATTCGTTGACGAATTTGCCGAATTGTACGCCATGATGAAAAACTAATTGAAAAGAAATTTCTTCGCTCGATTCGTTCCTTTTTATTTATCAAATGTCAAAATGGGAATTTTCACTTCATTAAAACATTTGACTGTAAAAGAAATTACCGTATATCAGAAAAATTGTAGTTTCTTCTGATATTTCCCTCATTTTCGTCCCCATAATTAAATTCATTCGTAACTTTGATATTATCCAGAATTAATAAAGTACACTTCAGAATGTTGTTGAGAGAATACAAGGCTTTTTTCTCAGTTTCTTCGAGTCACTTGACGTATACAATCTAATATTTAATTTTAATTTACGTATTTGTAAAGATAATTTTTAACAATAGATAATATCATACGGAAAACGGGTTCTTTTCTCTCTAATGTACCTAACCGCGAACCAACACAGGATGTAAGCCAAGATAGTTCAGCTAGACTTCATTGGTTTATATTTTAAAATGAAGTCTATTTCTATTATAACATGGTTCTCATTTGATTTAATCTCCAGTCAATAAACATCTAACTCAATAATATAATTTAAATGGACATGGAGAATTTAGACTAGTAATACTTTGATCTTATTCAGTTTTTACTTCATATCTAAGTCCTCTTATGACTTTGATTTGAATGTATAAAAGCGTGAATCCGGAAGCCTTATTTATCTTGGAATGATCACGTTGATTTTGTCCAATAATAAGATTGAAATCGGTGACGATTTCGATTCCCATGTGTGCTTGTAGACTTTATGGTAGTATGCAACGTCTATTTTTGTACTACCTTAACTAGTACGAATCAAAATTGGGTGTATCATGTTTTAAGCTGAAAATTTAGTTTCAGTTTCATGTTTTAAAATTCTTATTGATCGTTTACATATAACAATGTCGATAAAAGTACTTCTGATGAAAGCAATGTCATCAGTTAAGGATTATACATTTAACAAATATAGATGTTAACTAAAAAAGAACTCACATAAATTAAGAAAATCTTATGATTACCGTTTAACTGCTTGATTATTAGCTTGAATGTATGATTTACACAACTATTATTCAATGCTGTTAGACTAACATATTTGAGCAAATGTTTAAAACAGATTAAAAGATAAAGGTTCGATTGAAGTAAATGATATCATCATGAGTAACTATAATTAAGATTATTGAACTAACGATTGTTAAACAGTATTTCTTTTAGTTATCATAAACTAATGAATGATTTTTTTCATTATATACAGATTTTATTATGAGTATTACCTGGTGATTAAATTATCTATTTAAGTGGTCTCATTTATTTATTTTATAAAGTTGAGATCATGAGTCAATTGAAGCTAAACCATCATGGAAAACCTGGAAGCACTGAACGGCCATTTCGTCCTATTGTTAGACTCCTCAGCAGTGCACATCCACGATCCCGCCTCGAGAGATTCGAACCCAGGATCTACCAGTCTCGCGCCAGAACACTTAGCCGACAGACCACTGAGCCGGCATCCGATGGTGTTAATGTCTAACTTCAACCAATCCATGAAATTGAGCAACCATTCACCAATGTCTTCAGTGAGTTGATATCTCCCACAATAGGACGAAACGACCGTCCAGTGCTTCCACATTTTCCATGATGGCCTAGCTTCGATCGATTCATGATCTCAACTATATAAAATTACTAAAAAATCTCCACAAAACCCTCTTCTGATCATTTATTTATGTTTTAAAAAATGTACATAAGACAAATTAAGATACTTTTATTACAAAAATTTATTATCAATATTTTTAACATTACAACTATTGGAAATTTCATCATAGATTAACCATTTTCATAGCCACTTCTATGAAACTACATTAGTAAACAGTTTTTAATTGCTATCTTAGCACCTAAATATTAAGTAACACTATTGAATAAAACCATGATGCAAAGTAGAATTCTACCATTTTGTTAACTTGCTAAATAAATTTAAAATATTCACACTAAACAGGATATTTCAATATCTAGATGTGTATTCTTCAGACTTTTAGTTGGTAAAATAATTACGTTAAGATTATATTATTAGTTATTATTATCATTAACTTGAAAATGGTTATATAATTGTTGCTGCTATGACTACTTTAAAATTTCAGCTATCTACTATTTGTACTATAAAAATAAAACTCATTTAACAGGGAAAAGGTTTTATTGAAACAATGTACATCTTTCTGTTGATATCATGGTATATCATTGTTTGTGACTGGAAAATAAATCAACAATTCGATTAACCATGCCTTAATACACTGTTTGAACGGTTATTAATCTAAGGGTAACATGAAGGTTATAGCAACCATCCTACAATCAATTTCGATTATGGTCAATTTAGGTTAAGCCCTTTTTATTAACTTACTTAACAAACATCGTCATTTGGATAGTAACAATTTGCATATTCTTTGTACTGTAATGACCACTAGACCACATGACACTAGCAAAAATGTTGACTGCTTAAGTATCGTTCGATGACTCATACTCCGCCCCCATATATGAATGTACGCAAATCCTATGATCAGCTTTTTTTTGTTTTGCAGTGCCCTGAATTGATTTGACTATAAATTGCCTATGTAATTGCTTGCTACTTGCCTGCTTCTCGCTCACTCGCTGATATTCGCTCAATTGCTGTTAGCTTTCTGGCCTGAGTTATTTGACAATAAACTGTAGTTGCTGCTTCTCTTTTCCTTTTGATTTTACGTACCGTTAAGATTGATATTATGACGGCTATCAAAGTGGACGATTAACGAAGCACGGTACTACAACCTAACGAATTTAAACTTTCAAAATTCTCAGTAAATATGCATTTTAGTGCATTGAAATGCTCAATTACATGTTAAATTTTCTTATTTTCATCAACTTTTATTAAAATATACATGCTGTGCTTCATTGTGTCACATTGAAATTCATTACAGGCATATCAGTATTTTAATTTAATGAATAACTGATGAAACAAGGATCTTTCTTAGCTGTTACCGATTTCTGGAAAAAAAATCATGCGAAACATGACTAAGATAATCTGAATTTTATTATTTCGGATTATATTAATTTATACTTAAGTTCCAAAAATGAGTCATTCAGTCAGTAACAAATTAGAAGTCAGCACAAAACCTGTATTCGTTAAAGTCTTATGTTTTATACAGGTACAACGAGAAAGTTGAGGTTGTTAAGGCAGTCGCTTGCAAGGGAAAGTCCCTTATAAGAAATATAATTGAAAAAAGAAATATAAAGTCGATGAGTGGAAAGCATCAAATAATATTGAAATTCAAGATTTTACGGGAGATTACGAATCAGTGTATCTATGCTACCACGAGGAGTTCATATCAATAAAGATCTCAAATCATGCATTGCTACTATCTCCCAGACCACTACCACATAGCATCTACTTCAACCCATAAACTGGGATTCAGCTTCTGATGTTACTTTTTTTTATCTAGTTATCACTTTAAACCTACAATAATAGTAGCCAATGATGTACGTCTAGGGATGTGTATCCCATATCAACCACACACAATTCAAAAAGTCATTAAGCAACCTACCATCGTTATTCTGCATTACACGCTGAATCTCAAAATTATTGGTTTAGTGACCCCACTATACGTAAACATTACTTAAAAGACATCCTTACTAGTGATACGTCTTGTGGTTTGTACGCTATATTCGGATCCTAAGCTAGTTTCGTAACCCCCAAGCTAGAACTACACAGCGACTTGAACACAAGAGGAAAGGCACAAAATATGCGGGAAGCACTTTACTCCAAGGTTCGTTTATGTACAGAAAATATAGGGTTTTTATAGTATTTTAAAAGTCCCTGGGCTTTACTGAAAATTCTAGAATACTGCTAAACATAATAGCAGTGTATTAATCAACCAATCAGAATCTCTACATGTGACTTTTCATTCTCGCTATGTTACTAACAAAACTTCTAATCAAACGTTGATTGGATAAAATGCTCCTTAATGTTTCATGAGCTTGTCATGTCGATTGCGACAAATTTGCAGGATCATCCCAACACCCCCTTTTTTCTGAAGATTCGGGGTTGGTATCCAGACTGCATTTGCCGACTTTGTGCTCCCCCACGAAGCAATGTTGGATCCCAAACTTTCGACATACTGACGTTGTTGCAGATGGAGTTTATGGGACGATCTAATAATTTCAACCTTTCTATCCAATCAAGCCCCAATTAGTCAAGTGATGGCCGTTCTGTCAAAAATACTACTCCATTCTCCGTAAGCTCTTCGAATGTGATTTCACAGTGAACCTCACCGGAAATGTTTAGAAATCCCCTAGATGCGCTGTGTGCTGATTGATAAGTTGAATATATTCTCGGCCTTCCAATTTTCTCCCACGTCCTCCTGCTTATAAGCGTTATTTCGGAGGCTGTGTCTAGCTGTAAGCGGGCATCGTACCCGTTATTCTTGAGGGAAACATACTTTCTACGATTATGGGAGCCGATTCTGTTAGCAGCTACCGTCACTTTGGCTGTACGTTGCTTGAATCTTTTAGAATAAACTTTAGGTTGACGGCGTTTTCGGGTTTTGCAATGACTTTCTTTGTGTCCTTTCCTGGAACACGTAGTACAACGATGACTTTTAAACGGACAAAACCTTTTGAAATGCCAACCTCCACATAACCAGCATGGGGATGATGGTTTACCGCTGTCGTTACGATAATTCTGTATGCTGGGACCTTGTAAGACTTTTCTCTCAACAACATTAACGTGGAGAAACTGGTTAGCGTTTTCTACCATCGAGGTATCATGCTTCAAATTCACTAACCTTTGGCATTCAGTAGTCACTTCCTGCAGGATCATGTTGGGACAATGTTCAAGTTTGCTCAGGATTCTCGTTCGAATGTCAGCATCCTCAGGTGAACGCAGGCTACAGACAAATACTAGGCATTTGAACTGGTCTTCAGTCATGGAAGACAACTTGAACCTCTCCTATTCTCGGTTCACAATACCTGCATGTTTCACCCAGTCATCTCCAGGTTCTTTCGTTATCTTCAAGCACTGGTAACGGATATTAAATAGAGATGACTGCTCTCCAAAGATTTGAGACAGGGTTTGAATTGTTTCATCAAAACTAAAGTCTCGTGGGTTCTTCGGAAGAATAAAGTTACTATAGCGTTCATGTTCTGTTGTCCCAAGTTTTCTTGGAACTATTCTGACTTTTGAAGCGTCATCCATTCTGCAGAGATCAATACGGAACAAATCTTCATACTTCTTAAACCCAGAGTCAAAAGTAACACCTGCTGCACCATCAAAATTAAACTCATGGATTGCATTATTAACTGAATCAGTATGAGATAATGGTAATTCACCAGCAGCAGAATTTTGTTGGAACATGCATAATTTCTGCATAAGGGCTTCCATGATTCTGATTTGAGACTGTTCAAACCGTTTTTCTTGACGCTCCATATAAGCTTCTAATTGCTCCAAAGAAATACTCATTGTAGTTTTTCCCGTCGCCACTGATACGTCTTGTTTATTGTACGCTTTTTCCCCGTCGCCACTTGTTATAACGATTGCTTGAGTGCGTGCGTTCTTTGATATATGGACGTGCTGATTCGCGCCAATGAGAGAAGGGCGAATTATCGATCACCCAATGATACACAAAAGACGTATGATCAGTCTTGAGTACTACTCGGTCCTGCTATATGCCTAGCCCAGCCAGTTAAGTCCAGAACACTAATAACAGCCTCGGCAATATGAATCATTATTCACAAACATACTGGGTTTATATACCAACCAAACAGACCACATCGTGCCATAAAATAGAAAATAACATTTGTACAATAATTGGTCAAATGTGGCTGTGAATAGGGAGAAAGTAATCGATAGACTGATGATAACTCCAGAATCGTATAATAATAGGTCAAAAGTCAAATAAAGCTAATGATACAACAATTATACAATAGAAAATATACATATTAAATGGGTCCATAAATAGTCCTCAAAAGTTATCATTCATAATTCACCAGGGGATATAACACCTCCCCTTTTTGAGAAATCTGGAGTTGGTATCCGGATTTTAAATTCCTCGAATTTATCCTCCCCCACGAAAGACTGGGCGGTCTTAGCACGTTCATATAAAAAACAGGACACGCACACGTTATAGCAACTGGCGATGGGGTAAATAAAAAAATGGCTCTAACTTCCGATCAATTACAGTTGCTATTCCAGCGACAAGAGCAGCGTTTTAGAAAGAGTCAGTTGGAATTCATTAACAAGTTACACGCAAAGCTGCTGAATCACCCATGTTGTGGGGGGTGCAACGGAAGTTGACGCGTTAATTTCTAAATTACGTACAGAGCTGGAAATTGATTGCAGAACGAATGAATATGCCGGTGAAAGCCTCAATGAATCCATGACAAACAGTAATTTAAACGAAACAATAGCAGCCACATATGATCAGCCCAGTAGTCCAGTACTGTCTGTTTCAGAGGCATGCCCTATACATGGTTCAAATCCTACTATCCCTGAAACAGAACGTGCAAACAATGAATCATCCAGTTCACAGAAAGACAATATCTTGTTAAACGCCCTTAAAATTGCTGCAGGACCCGCCCACGAAGAAACTGGAAACAAATCGAGCATTATAGTGAATACAGTTGCGCCAAATGAAACTAGCCATGATGCGAAAAAAGTTTTTAATGAATATAATGATCAGGATTCCCTAATTGTTCTGCCAGATTTCGATTATTTTGATGATTCATTTGTTCCTGTTGAAATCTCTTATAAAAATGGGAGAAAAATATCGGATGCATTAAATGATAATCAAGAATCCAATACAACTATTATAGATACTAATTATCCCAATGATTCATTATCTACTAATGAGGTTCCTAATAAATTCAAGGAAATTGTTTCAGAAGAATCAGACGCTGGTTGTAGGAAGCAATTTCCCACAGGGGCAACTTTAAGCTATTCTCTAGACTGTCGAATACAGAGTCTTGGTTTCGCCAAAGTTAGAACAAGTAAGCTATTTGGCTCAATAAACTTTATCTGTTTCTAAAAGGTAAATTAACAACGTTAGCATGCGAATAAACGGTAGTCTATTACATAAGGAAAAGGAGAAATATAAATGACATACTGAACAGTAACTGGAGAATAGGAAAAATGAGTCAAAAGGGAGAATATTGTTTAAGAATGAACATTGGTGGATAAAACAAAGACAGTCATACAAGGTCAAAGAATGTAGTGTGGTGGTGAGCGTTTCACTTATCATTGGTGTGTTCGCTTATCGATCTCACTTTACACTGGTGACCTCGAATCAAATGTCATCGATCCTCATGATCTAGTCAGTTCTAATGGATTCTCTGTTAAATGTGACAAACATGTTTTATATAATATCACATTAACAGTAACTTGGGTATATGAGGATCCAACAATCTTTCGTGGGGGAGGATGAATTAGAGAAATTTGCAAGATCATCCCAACAACTAGAATACTGTCAAACTGCTAATGCCTTTTGACCTTAACGAAAATGTTTGCACCTATGAGGTGAATTACTATGAGTTATAATAACCCAACGACAGACAAAAATGCTGCCTGTATTTTCTCTGGACGACGAATTTTGATAAAGGCCAAACTACTATTTTGTCTGTTACTAAATGTAACACAAACAAATAAACTTAAAGAAATTGGTCACTTGGCTCAGTTACTCTACCTTCCACCATTTCACCATGTTATGATGCACTGTAATGCCTGCGTGACCTTCTTCATTGGGATAAAAAGACAACTCATAAATTCCTATATTATCACCTAAGTAGTCAAAAACACAGATTTTTAAAGTATATTTGTCAGAATGAACGTCATATACATTGTGCAAGTTGATGTGTTAGCTTTTAAATAAAACATCAACCCTTGGAAAGTCAGATAAAGAAAGATAAATATAAAGTTCTACTAATTCATGTAACATAGCCTGTTCCGAAAAAAGTTCATGTCAACTCTGTTTCTCATGCATATGAACAGGATTATGAAGCTTAATCAAGGTATTCAAGATGTTCGAATAGTGTAACCTATAGCTAGAGATCAATCCACAGATAACTGAAGTAATTATCTTTTACATTATATGAATAATCTGTTTTTTCATGGGCACAAATTATACAAATAAATAGTATCTTCCTACATTGATTAACAGCTTCGTTGCTTAGGGTAATCTTACAGGTAAAAAACATGCTTTGATTATAATGATTCAACAATGATCCATTCTAATGATTAAAAATTTTATTCTCAATCTCCTGTAAAAGTAACGATGTTAAATGGTCAGACGATGGTTTCATTTTCCTGGAAAATAAATATGAAGCGATTTAAGTTCAATTTATTAGTATTCTATAAAAGTCAGTTCATTCACGATCACATCTCTCAATTAGGGTATTAGTGTTTTTTTTTTAATTTATGAACATCTATTAATCAAGTTTGTATTAATAACGGAAAATAAGCCTCAATAATGTCGGACTAGGAATAATACTTTTATATATGTATATATACCAGGAATAAAGTTTGGAAAAAGCTTATCTAACTTCCGATTCTGAAAATGCAAAATTCAAGCCCACGCATAATCATTATAATGTTCATATAACTGGTAAAATATCAATAATAAAGATAAATTTTTAGCATAGAGAAATTAATTTATCCAATAATTACAGTCATTTATCATTGTATAAATAGCAACAAATAAACGTATGAACATTAGACTGTCATTCGAATATAATAATATTTCTATAAAAAAATTAAATCAAATATTTACATATATACATATACATAATAGTGCATTACGAATTTTTGTAACAATAGTAACAATTATTATCATCATTGTATCATATTCATAATACAGATAGCTTAAAGTAGATTTCAGTCATAAAAATTACAATTTTTATTGTCTAGGTATATTTGAAATTAATGAATGAAATTTATTCATAGTCTACTGAGTGAAATTGAAACATTTAACCTCTATATTGCTCATGCGTTGTCATTTTTAAAGAGTACCGTTTGATTTCTTTTGATTTGGGATGAAAATTGATAAGATTATACTGTGAGCATCACACTACTAAAAAGTAATTGCCTAGATTCAAATTATATATATATATATACACTAGAATTAGTTTCTGAAAACAACATTCATTATTTTCCATTTATTGAAAGTCACTTACATTATGGATTGTGACTGAGTAAATGTTATGGTTCATCTTGAAAACCTTAGAAATTACGATAAATTTACTACTCAGTATAATGTTTTCTATACTTTTTGGTTATATATCTTCAATAATATAGTACGTAATACAATGAAACTATAAAAAATAAAGTAATGAAAAATACATATATAAGCTAGTATTGATCGAAAGGATTTTAATGATCAATGAAACTACGGAAAATCAATGGTAGGTAAATACTCGCGGATTATCTAAGTATTCAAGCTTTTAAATGGCCCATCACCAAGTGAGAAATCCAAAAAGTTAGGTACATTAGTACTGATTTTGGAAATGAAAAGTCAGATTTTAAAGAAGTAGTACCTCTAAATCAATCATCTGTGCACAAATGAAAAGTGAGGTACCTGTAGAAAGCAGTCGTTACGTCGTATTCAGTTCGTACTTATCTTTCAATTACTTAAAATCAGATTTAAATATTCATTAGTTCGTTCAATAATATTGTGAAAGTCAAGAAATAACTACAATCTTTGGTAGAATTGAATACCTCACCTATATGTGTTCCGTATGATATGATATTTTATTCCAATAGATCCATATGTCTGATGAAAACCCTCTGCTTGTATACGCGTTGTCGAAAATTGATCGTTCAATGTCCTGATTAAAAACACAACTTTTGATGTTCTCTAGTTTTGGATTGTAGGTTTATATTAATCGCTAATATTCGATAATCTTTGTACATAGTGAATAGAATAACGTTAGATAACATGATTTGTTATGTTTTCTCAGACTGACAGAGAAGTACTGAATTCTTTAGAAGAATTTTAAGAAGGATGGAATGTTTAACTTGGTAAAAGATTTCTATACTCTTTATATTTGGAATTGATGTCTAATATTTCATAGTATTTAATCATTCTTTAGTTCAGTTTGAAATTGATGTTTAAACATCATATCTGTACAAAACACTTGGCTAAATACACATGAATACAAAAGTAATTATTTGTGTACAATTAAAAAGAGCAATAACAGAAAAGCAATTAATTCACATTGTTCATGTTCAATTTAACAGTGAAATTACTCAGGAAGACTATAATTTTGCCTGTTATTAGTCACTCTTTTTTTTCTCTTTATAAAACAGTTATGTAAATATTATTTAAATTCTATACATAAAATTTGATCAGCTAAACAAGAAAATAATTATTTACTCCAATTTAAATTGCTAAGGAGCCCCACAATAGGACGAAACCGCCGTCCAGTGGTTCTAGGTTTTCTACGGTGGTCTAGCTTCAATTGACACATGATCTCAACTACTAAAATTGAATTTAGAAAAGTTAATTATATATTTTTTAAGATCAATATTTTATTTTCCATAAGATTAAAATTTATCTCCGTATTTAGTAAATTGTGAGGCAAAATCCGACTCACACATCCTCATCGTGCCTCCTGGATCATGGCGTTCATCCAATGTACTAACGTGAGCGGTAATGTGGGTGGTGGAGATTGACCTAATCAACCACTCTACCTATACCCGCATACGATAAGGAATGCTACAAAGAGTCATTGCAAATCTATTGAGGGTTCAAAAGAATGGTAATAAAAATAGTCTGTCCAAAAATAAAAAAACGAATGTGAGTATTATGTAAAGGTTCTGCGTAAGCAGTGCAAAAACAGCTGTCCTGCCTCGGTAGTTGTGCGATGCTTCAATGTGGCACTCTTCTCCAGAAGGGCCTACTAGACTTCACCATGTTCCTATGGCTGGAAGAAGGGGGGAATTTAGTAAATTAATGTTATTAACAGCTACATTATTGATCATCATCTTTAAAAATGAATAAATAGAATCGCTGTTTTTTGTTTTATAAAATTATTTTCAACAATATTTTCTAATTATCGACAAGCCTATGAAACATTCAATAAGAGATAACTTAATGAAATGTTAAATGTTCTATAAAATTACTATTGTGGTGTGGTCTACTTATATCCATATAAGTAGTATATGGTGTTGGTCAGACATAGAATGTATTTTGGTAGAAGACCGATGAGGAAAGAACTGAAACGAAGCGCAATCGGTAGGAAAATGCACGAACAATGGAATTAAAGAAGAAACAGTGAAGATCGAGACTATTGGTTGTTAATTTGCAAATTAACTGTCCATTGTATGGTTTTCAGAATTTACTGAGATAGTCTGTAATTCTTGCTTAAGTACATTCGATTGTCCTCAGTCGTGTTCTGTTCACTACAGTATTCCATCGAATTATTGAGATTATTTCAATCATATCATTAAAATGAACTAGCCGATTAACCACAGAATAGAAAATTCCTTTATATATTGAAAAATTTCACTTGATTAAAATTTTGGTCATAATAAAAATGTTAATATAGAATAGATTTCATTTGAAAGAGTGTAGGTGAAGAATTGAACAAAAAGTTATTAGAAATTAGGCGTCAGGTATATTGAAGATAGCAAATTGTAAATTATGCTTGATATAATTTAAGTGTTTTGAATTTCACTTATTCCAACATTTTGCTAGATAGTCTAACCTGAACTTCATCAGAAACATTTTGAAATAAGAAAATTTGAATTTCTAAGATTATTTTAAATGTCATATCGCATCTAGGTTCAGTTTAGTTTATAACAAGTGATTGAACTCACTTGTTTAAATTCACTTTACAAGTTGCTTCTTATTACTTACACTTGGATGTCAATTCTGTGTTTATATGTTTGTTAGAACTGGCATAGATTAATGTATCATTATTTGCCGTGAGTGTTTTAAGAAACAATGAATTAACTAAAGTGTTATTAGAATAATCAAGTAATTTAAAAGTATGCATAATGCAACCGAATATCATCTTCACTTTAAAGTGATTGGTTGATAGAAGAGCTCCTTTTTCGATGAACACACAAACAGAGAACCTACGAAGATTTATAACGGTAATACTTAAAATGATCCTTTTTGTGCAATTGTTTTAACAATAATAGAATGTGCAACAAAGTTCTAGAAATGATCCAACTTTCGTTCAAGTTTGAATTTACTTGGTATTAACTGTTTGAATCTTCCTATTGATGTTTAGGAATGCAATTGATCAGTCTCTTATCGGCATATGTGCATACTATGCGTATTGCCTCGATAAAGCCTTAATTCACAAGCATTATAAGCGAAGATGGGCTATATCGAAACAATATGCACAGTATGCATATACGCCAATAAGAGACTGATCAATTGCCGTCTTAAAAATCAATGGGAATATTCAAACAAACAATACTAAGTGAATCCCAACTTTACCCCATTGCACAAGCAAGTGGCTATCAGGACACACTAGCTGAGTGGATAACACGATGGTGTCTGAAGCGAAAGTTACTGGGTTCGAGTCCCAGAGTGAACATCAACTCTGAGATGCAGATACATCCAGCTGACGAGTCCCAAATAGGACGAAACGCGCGTCCTAGATTTCACTGTTAGCTTCTATCCATCTTTGCTTATTTTGCTCAAGTTGTTCCAGAAATTCTTTAGAAATTAAAATAAATCAACAATACTTAGTACAAATAAATGTTTTTATTGTTTAATCAATTTTTTTGATAATAAACAAATGAAATAAACAAAGTTAACTCATAAAATAAGTTTAAAAAAGTATAAGGAAGAAAGGAAAGAATATTGGAAATATCTTTTCTTTTTTAAAAAAAATTTTATTGGTTTCTTACCTAAAAAAACTATTAGTTCTTTCCTTATCATTTTGTAATAAAATCAATAAACTATATGAGAATCATTGATAGGATCAGTAACATGTATAAATTTAAAAAAATATACCTAATTTAGTTAGATGTCCTTGAGAAATGAAAAAAAACGCTAACGAATAATATACACATTTAAATAATGAACAAACAAAATCGTTGAAAACATGCAAGGGTTCGCCTTAAAAAAAAAACTAAATTATAATTCGTTTGAAGTGAAGACATGAAAAAACATAATGCGCAGTTATATAATATCTTGTGTATACTTTTCATCATCCGGTTAGTTTAATAAACATACGGTAACTTTGGAGATGAAATTGTTTGACTATATTTCAGTACAAATAAATCACAAAAAAATATCTGATAAAATCAATGATTCACTGAGCTGAGAACAAATAGTGTAGTGTGGTCTACTTATATCCATATAAGTAGTATATGACGATGGTCAGACATAGAATGTATTTTGGTAGAAGACCGATAAGGAAAGAACTGTAATGAAGCGCAATTGGTAGGAAAATGCATGAATAATGGAATTATAGAAGATGGATTGATATTTACAGAAGGAACAGTGAAGATTGAGACAATTGGTTGTTATTTTGCAAATTAACTGTTTACTGTATGGTTATCAGAATTTAGTGAGATAGTCTGTAATTTGTGCTGAAATACATTCGATTGTCTCCAGTCGTGTTCTTTGTTCACTACGATAGTAAAACGTGAGACATTAATTGAATTTCAAACGTAACCTCATTATGAATTTGTATATTCAAATTACAAATTCAAATATATTTGTGAATAGACTTGAAACTTTACTAGAAAAGAAAAAAAATCTTGTAAGTTCATGGATGACAATCAGTTCATACGTCTCTAAATGTATCGATTATTTGATTGAGTTTCCCCATATACTTCATTATTGTTTGCTTACATTAAAAATTCAGGCTAATAACTGAACCGAAAACCTATGCCAAAAGAAAATGAAAATGCTTCAAAAATACGAAGAAGTCAGATAAAAATATGGAAACCAATTCAGAACCAAACAGTTTTTAAATAAGAAAAAGAGAATTCAGTAGAGAAAATTTTATTTTCCATTGAAAAGGGAATTTTGTTCGCTGAATTCTCTTTTTCTTATTCAATGACACTATGGGTTATTTTAATTATCCAAAGAGTTCTTATTGATAAAGTCGATCTTGAATCAAAGAAAAGAAGTCTAATCTGACTTTCAGTAAGAAAACACTTAATAACCTAAAACGATATACTTAAAATAACACAATTTATATGACAAACATTGCATCGTATGAAATGTATTGTTGAAGTGTCTTTGACAGAATCTTTATAACCTCTCATAAATTGAAAACATCGATTGGTTGTTGGTATGACAATAAAATCTTCATTTATAACTAAACATTTCGAGAAATTTAAATAAAAGTCCTTTCTTAGTAGTTACTATCATTCTTTAACTTACTTTGTATGTAAATTGATTATGAATTCACTAATAACATCTCACCCTTAGTTTGATTAAATTCATTATACTCATAATAACACTGTGTATATATGCTACTGAGATATAATATTCTATTTTCTATTATAAGACAATTTAATTTTTTCTGACGAGAATTTCCGGCGAGACTAAACTACATGGACGACCTTCGAACGAATCTTAAATGATCTTGAGAAATATTAGCCAATCAGGAGACAGTTAGTATACAGTAAAAATATATTATACAAAACTCAAAAATTAAAGGGGATACTGTTCTTTTACATGACTCAAAAACTTATCAAGGTTAGATATAGGTTCAGAAGTTCTAAAATCATAGTGCATCCGGTACAGGAACTCATCCATGTGGCTCCATAGTAGTCGACCTCTGGAACCATGATAAGGTCTCAAAAATTCTTTTAGCCTTGACCACATAGCTTCAATGTTGTTGGTATGTTGGTATGGTTTTGGGTTTAGGGTTAAGGATGAGACCATAAATTATGGACGACCTTTGAGCGACGCTAGAGTGACTCTGAGATGGTCAACATAATAACTAAGACTAAATAAGGTTATAAACCTGTGTGAAGAATTCAAATTATGATTTACAGCTCATGGTTAAGGTTAGGAATTATACTTAGGGTTTTCATCACGAACTGACATCAGCTATAATGCCAAAACTCTATTTATACAAATGGATAATTGAATTTCGCGCCAAAATCTTATGATCAGTTCTCTTGTAGACGCTGAATTATCACGTCTTCTCTAAAATCCGTTGTAAATCGACCGTACATAAGCATCAGGTACCGAACTTAGCGCCGTGACCTTGAAAACCCGCGAAAGCTTCTGATTGGCTCGTCCATATAGTTTAGTCTCGCCGAATTTCCTAATGTTTTTTATTGAAATTAAATATAGGCCAATCACATAGATGAAAATATTTGAATAATTTTGTTCGACAGTTATCAATACAAAAAACTGACCCAAAATTGAATTTTCAGTCCATATTTCAAACAGACATTATTTATTGCAGTGTATTTTTACAAGAGTGAAAAATATTCATTATCATTAAAAATAAAGGTTGACCAGCTGACCTGTAATGATACTAAAATAAGTATACTGTATCTTATACAAAATTATATTGAATTAAAGATCTCTGATAAAAAAAGGGTTATGACAATATTCAATTTGTTGGCTTTTGAATTGTTCTTGAAATGAACATAACCTATTTCTAAGTAGTTTTCTGTATTAAGTGAACAGTCACATGCCTCACAGTTTCCGCTTATTGAATATCAATTATTTATTCATATTAGTAGCTACTGTTTCTATGATTTAAAACCAATTCATCAGTAAACAACAATGAAAAGCGTTATTAATTAAGGAAACGATCTTATACGAATATAATAACCGGTGAGTACTATTTTAACCCTTAATTAGTCTCTCACCAAAGTCGATCTCGAAGTTTTTTGATTATATCCTATCTGAAATTATAAATAAAAACTGAAGATGAGTTGAGGACTAGAAACCAAAATCCATTCAAAAACTTATCCTAGTTTTCAATGAATTTTTGATTATTTCTTTTTTGGCAAAAATTTCTAAATCTCTCCTTCGGAATATACGTTTGATTAATGGTTAATCAATTCAAGATAAAAGCCAAGTTTCTGTTATTAATCCTAATCAAACTGAAGAATACAAACACTGGAAAATATCCATAACCTTAATAAATATTTTACTAGCTCGTTTTTTTCTTAATATATATAAAGAAAATGTTAAATAATAATGGAATTATTTTTCCATGATCACTATCCAAAATCTGTTAAAATCAATTTGATATTTTTTTAAAAGAATCAATAAATTTTTATTTAGCTTATAAGAAAAAAAATGGTTGTCTAAATGAATAAAAAAAAAATTCTACGGTTGATTAATTTCTTATCGAAAAAAAGAAACTACTTTACAAAAACAAAATTTTATTAAATAAAGACAAAAATTCTGTTTTTCTTAGAGAATATTTATGAACAAATCTTTAGATAATTTAGTCATTTCATACTTTAAAAAAACAGAAAATTAATTATACTTTTAAATGAGAATATTATATACTAACCACAGTAAAGCTAGAATAGAACACAAATAATTTTTCATAGATATATATACCTTATCATCCACGTACCTGGGAATCATCATTGATAAACGAGGAGGATCTGATGCAGATGTAAAGGCGAGGATTGGCAAAGCAAGGACAGCATTTCTACAACTGAAGAACATATGGAACTCCACACAACTATCAGCCAACAGCAAAGTGAGAATCTTCAATACGAATGTCAAGACAGTCCTACTGTACGAAGCTAAAACGTGAAGAACTACTACATCCATCGTCAAGAAGGTATAAGTATTTATAAATAGATGTCTTTGCAAAATACTCAACATTCACTGAGCGGATACTATCAGCAACAGCATTTTATGGGAGGGGACAAACCAGGTTCCAGCTGATGAGGAAATTAGGAAACGACGTTGAAAGTGGATAGGACATACGTTAAGGAAATCATCAATGTGCATCAAGAGAAAAAACATTTATTTATAGAAAAACATTTATTTCTGACGTCTAAGCTAATACAATTTATATTTCCTGTGACTGGTACACTATGGCTCTTGGTACTTGTGCGGTTGTATCAATTTTCGATTGTTTTATTATAGAGTATATTTATGATTCTGACTCTTGTTGGCTTATCGTAGCAAGCGAGATGATCTCATACAGACATCCTAAATAATGACTCACTTGGTAACATGTTATATCATTTTCTCTCAGCAGCACTGATTACCGATATGATCTCAGAAATTTTCGCGAACATCAATCGAATGAATACAGAATAGGGTCCTGTATTTTTTTTAATGAGCAGTCGACAACTGAAATTCCTTATCAAAATGAATGACTACCTGTAAAACAATTCCAAAGAAAAACCATAAGCAAGTTGCAAGGCCAACTGACCTACTACCCCCGCTAACTTAGACTGTATATTTAACAATTAATAAAATCCTCTTGTGTGCATAGAAATGACAAATTTTCAGAAGAGGGATTTGTGGAGATTTTAATAATATTATATAGTTGAAATCATGAGTCAATTGAAGCTAGACCACCATGGAAAACCTGGAAGCACTTGACTGCCGTTTCGTTCTATTGTTGGACTTCTCAACAGTGAGCATTTATGGATAAATAAATCAGAATTTATTTTTTCTTGTAGTTTGATCAACAAAAACAAAAAACGTCTTGTGAAATAGGATTGAATGTGATTATTTCTGACTACAAAATATATATCATTAAATTGATCAATAGTCAACAAAATGTAATATTGATTTCAAAAAATGACATTATAAATGAAAGACTTAAAAAACTTTACAACTTATAATCACTTCAAAAGTTTTCTACTCGAGTCACAAATTAGTATTATTGACCTTTTTATTCACTAGCTAAGATAAGAAAAACATTTAATGTAACCAAGGCATATGTAAATGTTGTATAGTTTTAAAATAAATTAACATTAATAAATGATTTAATAATAATAATATATCAAAATATATTGGTATAGATTCATTAGAAAAATTCATTTCGAAATAAAAGATTGTTTCTGCTATTAAAAAAATATATATATATATTTCATTACTTTATTCGAATATTTGATAATGATAATTTCAATTTAGGTATGTGTAGCTTTAGGTTTAAATATAATAAAGTAAAATGTTTCTATTTTGTTTATGATCTTTTTTACTGATTATATAAATAAATTATATATTTGTAATATCCCAATGAGTAGAAAAATTAGATTTTCTGACGTTTCGTGACTCAGTGTAAGCCACTTCTTCAGAGAATAAATAACCAAATTAACATTAATCCAAGTTTAAATAGTACAACGGAACAATCAAAGAATATTAGGTGATCAATCAAAAACAGGTCTGAATAAATCACTGTCACGTCATTTCATTTCGGTCAAGGTGATTCATAAACAACATGTATGTAATTTTGTGTGTATGTATGCACTGTTAATAATGAAAACTGTGTGACCTTTATAATTACAAAGGATAGAGTTTGATTTGTAATGTAATGGTGTGAAATTGTAAATAATATCAGACTGAGTGACTAGGATAGATGGTCCAAGTAGGCTGTATGGTAAGGCCTTCCTTTCTATTGAGAGCTGTGGGATTAAGCATTATATGGAAAGCTTCAGCTACTCTTCTTTCTTTGTAGTTGGAAAAACCTTTCTGTAGTATTTTGATATTTTCGAAATCAATTTGATGACTGTTGAAAATGGCGTGAACTGCTATTGCCGATTTAATCTGAAGTCTACTTAATTCTACAGGATTATTAGGAGGTTTCTTTGTGTACCTGATATGTTCTTTGGCGCGAGTTAAGATTTCGCGAGATGACTCTCCAATATAGAAGGCATCACAATCGACACAACCTAATTTGTAGACGCAGTTCTGTGTAGACATGAATGGGATTTTTTCTTTTAATCGAACTAAAGTATTTCGAAGTGTGTTCGTTGTTTTGTAATATACTTTAATTCTGTGTTGTCTTAAGATCCTTTGGAGTTCTTCAGTTGTGCCATAACGGTATGGTAAAACTGCAGTACCAATTCATGGCATTTCATTTCGATTATTATTATTACGTACTGAACTGGTTTGG